>NC_056747.1:792129343-792451100 GCF_019279795.1 Protopterus annectens
AGAACCCACAGGGTTAGAGTTGCTGGCGCTGTGTCAGACTCCAAGCCGGTCACAAGTGGTGTCCCACAGGGCTCGGTCCTTGGCCCCTATTGTTTGGCATCTACTTCTCAGAAGTACAGGCCAACATGGGAGGACTTTGGCTGACAAAGTTTGCAGACGACTGCAAACTGGGCGCCATAGTGGAAAGTGCATCGGACACGGATATCCTTCAGAAGGGACTCACGGAAACAGATAGCTGGTGCCAGAGCCATGGCCTGAAGTTAAACGCCAAAAATGTATAGTCATACCCTTCGGGAAAAACAAGGTAACCCCAAGCTACCATATAGGTGGCAATCCACTAAGCACAGAAGAGGTTATCAGGGACCTGGGGACCCAGGTTGACAGTGGCCTTTCTTTTGACACTCACATTGCTAAAGTGGTTAGAAAGACCTTCTACATTGCCCACCTGATCATGAAGGGATTCACATCCAGATCTAGTGAGGTCATTGTTCCCCTGTACTCTTCACTTATCAGACCAATGATCGAGTACAATGCCCCATTCGGGATGTATCTCACCCGACATCTGCAGCAATTGGAGAGACCCCAAAAGTTCCTCACCAAAAGGATAAAGGGACTCCAAAATCTGTCATATGCTGCCAGATTGAAGAAACTCCAGCTCTATTCAGTCGCATACCGTCTGCTCAGAGGTGACATGTGCCTGACATACAAGGCCATGTCCAACCCGAATTAATGGACATGCTCCACCTCAAAAATCCAAATCCACCAAAACCACTAGAGCAAGCGACTTAAACCTTAGCACGGATATAAATAGGACGTGCTGGAGGGATAGATTTATCACTCAGAGACTCCCTATGCTGTGGAATAAAATCCCGGTCCATGTGAGGCAGAGCACCTCGCTGACTCTGTTCAAGAGAAATCTAGACCTGTGGATGGGAGATCGTAGGTTTACCCCAGGAATCATCTCTGTGTCACTGCTGGACAGAGGCACAACAAACTAATGGGCACAGTATTTTTTCATATAAGGGGTGGTGTAAGCCACAATAATTTGGGCTAGGCTTATAAATGCCTTAGGGCAGATAGCCTAGTATAAACCTATGAACCTATGAACCTAATTCCTGTAGTACTTAGGAATAGGAGACATAAGCAAATATTTGATGTCCTTGAGCTCCTTACTTTTCTCCTGGAGGTTTTTAAAAAGTAATGCAGATTGTTTGCCAAACAAGAGGTTATGGTCTAATGGGGCGTCCTTAATTTTAGATTTAAAATCATCTGGGAGTGGTTGGAGGGAAAGCCAAGAGCATCTGCGGAGAACTGAAGCAGAAGCTGAAGACATAACAGAGGCCTCTGCAGCATCATAACTGCACCTAATGGAATGTCTGGCTACCTGAGAAGCCAAGGTCAGGTTTAGATGCTACTTCAGTTATAGTAGGGCAGGCAGGAGTGGCAGCCAAGAGATTTGAGACTTGTGAAACTAGGTCCAGGGCATATTTTATCATGTGTGTTTGGTAACGGATAGCTCAGAAGGCCAGGGTGGAGGAGGTGTACACTTTTTCCCCAATCCTGTCCATGCTTTTGCTATCCTTATCACTGGGCAGAAGAGATGGTGAAGGAATCAGCCTGGATAGCTTGTCAGGGGAGAGAGCAATTACTGCAGGGTCTGCCGGGGAAGGCTTAACTAAGAATTTCTGGTCATCAGGCACTTTATAGAACCTGTCCGGTCTCTTAAGAGCAGATGGTTGGGAGTCTGGTTTCTTGGATGCAGAGGTGAAGGCATCCAGATAGACAGGCAGGATGGCTGACGGGGAGGATGATTCCACTTGAAGGAGTTCAAAGTACCGCCTCTGGGTGTCAGTCACCTGGGTAGTGTTCTATTTATCTTTTATCTTAGTAATTGTTTCCCCAAAGGCGATATCCTCTGGTGAGGAGTTCTTTTCAATGGATTCCTTACATAGGAAATATTATTCCAGATGGGAGGCAATTTGTGAGGCATAAGAAATAGACTCATCAGAAGACTAGCAACAAGGTTCTAAACCTTCCTCTCCTTCTTGGGTAGTAGGCAAGGGGAGAGAAGTGGAAGAGGCTGGCCTAGGACTAAGCACTGGAATAGTGGAGGGGAAGAGGTTGTGGGCCTTACAGCCATAAAAGCCTGCAACAATGAGTCAGTAAATGATTGCCAGTCAGGGACTCCCTTCAGGGGTAGGAGTAAGGTGTTTTTTTTGTTTTCGCTTAGAAGGCATAGGTCTGGGAGATGGCCTGGGTTCTGTGGCCTAGGCCTCAGGTAATGGCGCCCCGTTCTGTCGTCCATCGGTTTCTGGTTCCCCCTAGACATCAATAGGGGCTGATGTCTGCTGTCTCAGAGGACGTGCAGGCCGTTACTTCTGAAGCGGCTTCCTCGGTGGGAACTGAAGTAGACAGTTCAATCAGACGTCCCTCAACCAAGATCGGAACCTGCCGGGAAGTCCAGCGGATAGGCAATGGAGGTAGGCCTGGAAACTTTGGCCTTTTTCCATGGTGATTCAGTCAAAATAGCCGATCGGGATCCATCCTGAGCAGAAGCTTTTCGAGTCGTTGGTTTTCTAAATACAAGTCAAGGGCGACCAGATGGCTACAAAGTGTCTTCGGAACAGAAGATTGGCAAATGGAACAAGCAGTATGGTCGTGTTCCTTTCCTAGACAAAAGGCACAGCGGTCGTGCGCATCTTTATGCAGAATCAGACGCCCGCAACAGTATTTGCCCTTCTTAGTGGACATTGGCTAACGATAAATACAGCTAACCAAGCTCAAGCAAAAGAAATGGCAAATTTCCCTAATGGGGTACTTAGCCTTTTAGAAGTCTATAAGTGTAGGAGCGAAGCGATCAATGTGACGTTGTCTGCGCCTATAAAGTTCTGAGGTCTCTGCATGCAGATGTCACATTTAAGGTCCCTGGTTTATGGCCCTAAGTGTGACGACCCATGCACCTACAGCAACCAGGCTTAAACTTTTCTATAGGAACAGACGTTTGGATCACCTGAGGCAGGAAATCCCATACTAAGAATACTGCAACATAGGAAAAGGAGATCTTTGACTTCTTTACATACTGATTTAGACTGCTTAGATCCAGAACTGATCTCAGGTCACCTGCTTTCTTTGGCACTAAAAAGAAGTGGGAGCAAGTTCAGAATCATATTTGTCTGGGTGGGAACTCCTACATGAGTCTTTTGTAGCAACTTTTGAACCACTTGAGCTGTGTACTCCCTCTGGCTGGGTGAAACGTCAGGGAGTTTCTTCCCTGTGACGGGGGTGGAAAGGAAAAGGGAATGCAGTACCTCTGGATATCACACTTGGCACCCAAGCATTGTTTGTAAGATTTGTCCAGACATTCAGGAGGGAAACATGACCCCCCGACTGCCTCAAAAGATGGACAGTCAGGCAGCGCTTCAGCAGGGCCTATCAGAAGAGGAGTCTCTGAAGTCCTGGTTCTGTGAATCTCCTCTGCATCTGGGGTGACATCTAACACTGAAAAGTGCAGTGGTGTACACTTAACATAAATGTAGATGTTATAGAGTGTATTCACTGTTGCAGTTGTCACCTGTGAGTTTATCCCTGCTGTTGTAGCCCTCGATCGGCCCGAATACCAGAGTCAATGTTTTTATGCACTGGCTGAAGTCACCTGTAGTCTGACGTCAGGTCATTAGTACTATAAAGCAAGGCAGCCAACATCATTACATCAGTTTTTCTTGCCCTAACCCATCAGAAGCATAAGGGAAAACAGAGAAGTGGTCTGGGGGCTAAAAGCCACCTCTGGAAGCTTGTCCCCCCCTAGGGGAAGATGTTAAATGAGGGATGGAGGGAGGGAAACCAAGACTGCAACAGTGAATACACTCGAACATCTACATTTATGGTAAGTGCACACAACTGTACTATGTTCTTCATGTTTCACTATTGCAGTCATCATCTGTAGGATTCCCAAAGCTGAGGAAAAGGGTGGAAGGATAGGTTGAGTCCTAGGTACAGGTCAGGAGGCCCTGCAGAATTGCAGAGGCAAACCCTGCCCAAGACTTAGAAAAGAGAGGTAAGTGGTAATGCTTTGTAAAGGTATGGACAGAGATCCAGTTGGCCGCTTCCAAGATGTCCCTGGTAGGTACTCCTCTGAGGAAGGCAGTGGAAGTGGAGGTTGCCCTAGTGGAGTGGGTATGGATAGACTTTGGGATGGACTTCCCATGTAGTCAGTAGCAAAAATGGATACAGTGTGAAATCCATTTGGAAATGGTTTGTTTGGAGATGGGCTTCCCCTCTGCCCTGTGGCAAAGCTTACAAGAAGCTGGTCTGTTTTTCTGAATGGCTTAGTACAGTCCAGATAGTATGAGTTGTCTGTGCATGTCTAGTGAATACAGAATTCTTTCCCCCTTGTTTTGAGCTAAGAAAGAAGGTGGGAAGGTGTATGGTCTGGTTAAAAGTCACATCAGATACCACCTCGGGCATAAAGGATGGGGTAGTCCTCAGTGAGACCCTGTCTGCATGGAAAATTATGAAGGGCTTGGCAGCCATGAGGGCTTGAAGTTCTGAGACACTTCCAGCTGAGGTGATAGCTAGTAGGAAGGAAGTCTTCCAAGAGAGGTATTTCAATTCTGTTGAAGCAGCAGGTTCGAAGGAAGTTAGCTTCCCCAACACATACTTCACGTCCCAGGGTGGCGTTGGAGGCCTTCTGGGAGGCCTGATACTAGAAACCCCCTCTGAGGAGGTGCTTAATCAAAGGATGAGAGAAGAGGGGTGGGTCTGAATCATAATGGGCAGAGATAGAGGTGGAGAGGCCACTATTGAGCAACTCTGCTAGGTAATCCAAGATGAGAGGGATGGAAGTTTGGGAGCTACTGCTTCCTCTTGACTGTTTTCAGGAGCAGAACATTTTCTATTTCCCTGCATATGATTTTATTGTGCTGGGCCTTCTGGCCTCTGTGATGATATCCAGGACCGGTTTGCTTAACAGGGACTCCTTGTTAGTTTTTAGTGTCTAAGCCATGCTGAAAGTTTGAGAGTCTGTAGCTCTGAGTGTAGTACCTTCCCCCTTCCCTGGGTCAAGAGGTCTGACCTCAGGGGAAGCAGCTTTGGGGGCTGTAAGGTCAGACTACGTAGTAAGGGGTAACAATGCTCTCTAGACCAATCTGGAGCAATGAGGATGGCCTTTGGTCTCTCCTCTTATTTTGATCAGAACCTTGGGAATAAGGGGCAGAGGAGGGTATGCGTACATAAAGAGGGAGCTCCAGGGGAAGGTCAAGGCCTCCACTTTCCATGCTAAGAGGTGATACATCCTGGTGCAAAACTTGCGCAGCTGGTGGTTGAAATGCGAGGCAAAGAGGTCAACTTCTAGGGTCCCCCCCTACTGGGTGATTTGCAGAAAGATCTCTGTACAGCTGCCACTCATGGGTGTCCAGTAGGTTTCTGCTTAGGTGGTCTGCCAATGTGTTCATCCCTGGTAAGTAATGGGCAATTAGGTGTAGCCCCATGGAGGTGGTTGTAAGCCAGAGACTCATGGCTAACCTACACATGAGGTAAGATTAGGTGCCCCCCTGCTTGTTGATGTACCACATTACTGTGATGTTGTCTGCTTTTATAAGGAGGACCCCTGGCCTGAGATGGGGATGGAAGGACGTCAGAGCCTTTTGCACTGCCATCATTTCTTTCTGGTTGACATGCACATGAAGTTGCTGGGCATTCCAACAGCCTTGGGTACACCTGCCTGCTAGGTGAGTGCTCCAAGCTATGTCTGAGGCATCAGTGGTGATGGTCTGGCTGGAAGGGCGGAGGATAAAAGAAAGACCCTTGGGTTCATGGCACAGGCCTCTGCCCATCAGAGAAAGATGGCCCTTATACAAGGGATCAGAGTTACAGTGGTCTATAGGGACTGAGTGCTGACATCAAAGGCTATTTAAGTACCAGTGAAGTTTTCTCATGTGAAGCCTGGAGAGAGGGATGAGAAGAATGCAAGATGCCATGCATCTCTGGGTGAAACAAGAGATCCTGAGTTGGCTCTAGTATCCATGGAAGATATTTCAAGTGAGACCAGAGGAAGGGGAACCATACCTGTCGAGGCTAGAAGGGGGCAAAGAGGATGACAATTCTTCAGCCTGCTTGTTTTCTGTATGAACTTTGGGATCAGTGAAAGAGAGGTAGGCATAGAGGAGATCCTGAGGCTAATCGTAAATAAGAGCATCCCTTGGTGATTCCGCTGGAGGGAGGATCACAGCAAAGTATTTGCTGCACTTTTTCTTGAGGGGAAAGGCAAACAGGTAGTAGCAAGGTTGGCCCCAGCATCTGAAAATCATGTTTGCTATTATTTGATTAAGGGACCACTCATGAGGAATCAGAACGGACCTGCTGAGGTTGTCTTTGCCAGTGCATTTGTTTTTCCTGGTATGTAAATTGTAAATAGAAAGCAGTCTGAAGAGATCACCCATTCCCAGACCCTCATGGCCTCCCTGCACAATGGGTAGGAACGGGTTTCCTCCTTGCTTGTTGATCTATCATACTACTGATATGCTGTCTAGGTCTACTGCAACAGCCCCAACGGGAGGACGCCCTGAAAGGCTTGAAACATTAGGAGGACTGCTCTCATCTCTAGGACATTGATACGCAGCTTGGTCCTCCCTTGAAATGCCCCCCACCACCACCACAGTTAGGAAGCAACTGTTGTCACTGTGACAACTGTGGGAAGAAGAGAAAAGGGCCTGCACAAAAAACAGGTTGTCTGATGGGATCCACCAGAGAATATGACTTTTGCAAATTGGAGTGAGTTTTGATGGGAACAGATAGAAGCCAGTAATGAATAGACCACTGTACCACCAAAATCTTTGGAGGATTCACGTGAAAAATCTTGCTAGAAGAAGCAGAATAATGGCAGCTGACAATGGCCCAAGAGCTTGCAATGCTATAAAATAAAAACATCCACCAGATTGGAGTGGATACCATAGAACTTTAATACCAAAAACAAAATGTTGAATAAAAACAAGCGAGTGCTTTCACGGCACCTCCGCTTCAGACCATAAAGAAACAAATGCAACAAGCTTAAAATACAATACTACCATCAATCAAATGAAGGTGTATAGGCGGGTCCCATTCTAAAGACCGAAACGCCGATTCCCCGACGCGGAAATCACCGACGCCAGATGACCGACAGGTACGTATACCGACAGGGTGATTCGCCGACAGTGGAAAGACCGACAAGGGTAATGTGCGATCGCGACCCGGTAAGTGTGCGACAGTGACAAAGGTAGGAGTGGTCAGGTAAGTGAGTTAGGGTTAGGGTGCAGGTAGGTGATGTGTACGTTAGTGTCGGAGCTTGGGCTAGGGGTGTGTAAGTGAGTTAGGGTTAGTGCAGGTAGGTGATGTGCGTTAGTGTCGGAGCTTGGGCTAGGGGTGTGTAAGTGAGTTAGGGTTAGGGTGCAGGTAGGTGAAGTGTGCGATAGTGTCGGACCTTAGGGTTAGGGTTTGGGTCAGGGCTAGTGTGTATGGTATGTAGTGTCGCGTGTTGTTTACGTTCCGTGTGTCGGTGTTTTGGTGTTCGGTGTTTTGCGTTGTCGGGTTTGTGTCGGGTTTGTGTGTTGTCGGTTATTTGGCGTCGGTGAGTTTTGTGTCGGGGAATCGTCGTGTCGGTATTTAGAAGTAGACCCGTATAGGCACATGACATTATACTTTCACAATACTCAATGTTGCGGGCCCCTCTTCTTAAAGGCTGGTTTTAAAGAGACAGTTCCATTTAAACCAGGAGGGGAACTTACCTAAAATCTAGAATCCATCTAAGTTCTACATATTCTGTCTCATTAATATCATCACCCTCTCTTATCTTTATTAACCTTCTGTAATACCAATTTTTTTTTAAAGTGGTGAGCATCTCCAACTTCTAGAATATGCTTGGCCATTGCATTAGTCTCTTTTCTATTACACATATCATTGACATGCTTCCTCGCCGTAAGGTGACTTCTGGAAGCCAGCTGGGTGAAGTAGACTGGCAGGAAGCTCTGCTTTTCTGGGGATAGTAAGGCCATTTGGGTTGCTGCGTTTAGCACAGCTCCCAGGAAAACAATTTTCCTGGTGGGGTTTTGCCTTTGATTGTTTTCTTGTTAATGGTCAACGCTAGGGAAGTTAGGAGTGATTTGACAGAGGTGGTCCTGGAGCAACTTTTCTTTGCAGTCTGCCTAAATGAGGCAGTCATCCAGTTAAGGGTAAATCTGTACATTTCTCTGTCTGCAGAATGCTATAGCGGGGGCAAGCATTTGGTGAATACTCTGGGAGCAGTAGATAAGCCAAAGGGCAGTGCAGAGAACTGAAAGTGTTGATATCCTGCTCTAAAAGTACTGGAATTTTCTGCACGATTCCTTGATGGGGATGTGGAGGTAGGCATCTTTTATGTCTAGTGTCACAAGCCAGGCATTTTGTGTGAGCATAATGTGAGCACAGGAGCTGCTGCAAGGTTAGCATTTTGAATATGGGGACCACCAAGGAGGTGTTCAGTTTCGATAGATCTAGGATGGGGCGCCAAGTGCTCTCTTTTCTGGGAACAAGGAATAGTCTGGAGTAAAAACCCTTTCCTGTTTGATCGGGAGGGACAGGTTCTACTGCCCCCTCCAGGAAAAAACAGTCCAAATCCACCATTCAATAAATAGTTTAATAGCTCAGGACATAAATAGAAAAACAAAGCTTTCGAGTAAAAGACTCTTCTTAAGGTGTTTTAACACGACTTTTTTTTCCTGGAATACTGACTGCTTTTTATCCAACGCCTTTGATTTGCTGAAGACTGTTACTTTGTGTTCTACTGCCCCCTGGATATTACAGTTTGGACCCGTTTTAATGCCTCTGACCACTGGTTTGGGAGGAGGTCTGGGTACCCTCTTGGAATAGGGAGTTCGCTGAAGGAGAATCTGTATTGCTAAGAAACGATTTTAAGACCCACTGGGGCCCCTTGGTTATAGAGACCCAATTGTCCTTGAAGAGGGTGAGCCATCCACCTAGTTTTTGATGAGTGAAAGGAGAGCAGAGGGGGAGGGAGAGTCATTGTGAGTGCTCGCCATAGAAGCTTGGCTTAGAACTCCCTAACTCAGAGAAGGAAGTGGTCCATTGTTTGCTTCTTTGCTAGCCCTGGGATAGGGGCCTGGATGGCCTGTCCCTGCGGGGTTTACCTTGGCCCTGTCTTCTAGGTGCAGGGAAAGCCCAGTGCTTAGAGGGGAAGTTCTTGCTGAATCTGGGAGGTTGAACTTGAAAGAAATCTTTTACTGTCTGCACAGATTTTGCTTCGTCTTCCATCTTTTTAAGCACCTCTTCTGCTTTTTCCCCAAACAGGCATTCCTAATCTAGGGGTGCATCAATAAGTTTAGACTTGACATGATCAGGGAGAGGTTGTTCCTTCAGCCATGCATGTCTTCTAACAGATCTTGTCACTGTTGCCCTGCTAGAGGCTTCTAGGGTGTCATATCCACATTGTAATGAATGTTTGACCACTTGACAAGCAGAGTGTAAGTAATTCTGCCAGCTCTTTTGAGTTGGCACCATCAGGAGAGGTAGCAATCTTCTGTTTTAATTGTTCCAAAGTGCGTTGTTGATATTTTAACACATGGAACCAAGTGCTCTGATAGCCAAAGTTGCAGAAGTATATACTTACTTACCCCATCTGTCCAGAGCTCTGGAATCTTTGTCAGAAGGAAGAGAATTCTTGGCAGAACTAGTCTTAGCTCCTTTGGTTCCCTGTGTAATGATCTCAGGGTCTGCAGGAGGACTTCTGTACAGGTATTTGTGAGAATCCGGTACTATGTAGTATCTGTCAGGTTTAGTTGGAGCAGGAGGTAGGGCATCAGGAGCTAAGCTGGATTCATGGAAAACATCATCAACCACTTCCAGAACAGGTGGGATTGGCCAGGGGTCTGTGCTGGGGCAGGTCCAGAAACTCTAAGTTGTTTTTTTGACTGTGGGAAGTATTTTGAGATTCCCGCTGAAAATGCTCCCTGAGTGAGTGAAGGGTTTCTCCAAAGGAGAGGTCCTCTGGAGTGGAGAAGAAAGGATGGATTCCTCTGCATCTGAATCCTCAAACAGTTAATGGATATTGTTCCTTTTCAAAAGAAGAATCATCAGATTGCTCAGACTCTTGGTCTATCAATTTCTGGAGAAGGATACCTTTTTCTTTTTGGAGTGGGGGGCCTGAGTACCTTGGATGAGGGAGATGAGATCCTATGCCATTTTAAGAATTTTAGCTTGGGGTGAGGCAGCAGTAGCAAGATGGTGGCTAGAAGCAGACTACTTAAAAATGGCCAGGCTTTGAGGCCTGAGGGAATCAGTCAGTCTCTGAGAAGCAGTAGTCAGATGAGAAGACGTCTGTTTTTGTCTAGAATCGGTAGTGCGAAAGGCCTCCTGGGAAGCAGATGCCTGTGTTGAGGCTCCGGAACTAACAGAGGCAGAGACAGCAAAGGCTCGGAAGACAAAGTGGATTTCTGCGGCATACGGGACTCCGACAGTGTCTCATCAGAAGCCTGCGTAGAAAGCAAGTGGGGCAGCAAAAGTGCCTCACTGAATTCCAGACAACTGACGACTTGCTTAGCGATAGCGTCGTCGGAAGACTTAGCCTTGTATGGCCTGTCCCTATCTTTATGTTTTTTCAGAATGTCGACAGACTGTTGGCTGATGGATGCTATATCGGAATTCGAAAACGGAACACAAAAATATTGCCTACAAAGAGAGCTCTACAGCGAATGGTTCTCGCATTAAAGAGGGCACAGAAAAGGCAATGAGGGATGTCATGGTCTGGGCCTAAACAAGTGATGCAGTAAGAATGAAAGTCTTGGTGTGGGATCTGCTTTCCACAGGCGAGACAATTACCTTTTTCGGACATTGGCTAGAGCAAGAAAAAGGGGTCCCCAATAGGGTACTTAGCTTTAGACGTTTCCTGCTGAAATTCAACTTCTGGTAGCGACCGACCAGCTCTCGTGCAAACTGCTTCTGCTATGGGCTCCACGGCAAGAAAGACTGATGTAATGACATTGGCTGCCTTGCTTTATAGTACTGATAACCTGATGTCAGACTACAGGCGACGGCAGCCGGCGCACAAAAACATTGACTCTGGTATTCGGGCTAACCGAGGGCTACCACAGCAGGGATAACCCACAGGTGTTGACTGCAACAGTGAAACACAAAGAACATCCTTCTCCTCTGCCTCTGGAGGAAATGTCCCTGTGAGAGTCCTGAAAAAGTCCATGAGACTTCCGGAATTACATTTTCTTACCATCTCACTGGTTCCTAGAAAAAGAGCGTTGAGGGGTACAAAACTTGATTCCAAGGGCAGACAGGGTCTTGCTTTCCTGCTCACTGTAGCTAAGTGTATGCTTCATTGACAGCCTGAACAAGGAGGAGCCATCAAAGGGGGCATTAACAAAAAAGACATCATGAAGGGTTCTGCAAAGCTGCATAGCATCATCCAGGCATGTCTCCTGACAGCCACAGCTGCTCATAAGGCACCCGCCACTGTGTGGGGAGATCAGCCTCATCGATGAATTGGCAAAAGACTAGAGAGTAACCAACTGAGAAGAAACCTTTTTATTCAAAAAAAATCTTTATTAAATTATCATGTACATCACAGGCAATATTACCTTTATATACATAAATAAACCAAAGTGACAATCTCAGTTGTGAACATACATTCCAAACTGTGGTGACAACTGTAGCTGCAAACATTATACATCACTTTCAATATATCCAGTCATTGCTGGTCAACCATTACATAGCTTATTCAAACCCTGCCTTCTTTTAAACCTCATTTCTCCTCTGTATATATCGATCCCACATTTCCCATCTTTTCCTCCGTAATTTGCTCCTACTCTTTTCTAAATATCCCAATTCGTTATTTTACCTGCGTTACTATCTTCCGAGGAGAAACCTTCTTGAGATCCTCCACAGACATGGACTTGGTGACCGAGTTTGAAACGTCCTTAATCAAATCTCTGCAAGCAAGTAGAGTATGCCAGGTAATTTAACCTCAGTGTTAAAGTGGCTAAGATGTAAATGCGCTTTCCAATCCTGTCCATCACTCTGAACTCCCTGTTCGGTGGCTGGATAGAGGATCTCTGCTTGGCTAGCTCCTTCCTAGTGGCTGCTGCCACATCTATGGCATCAACGGGGGACACCCTTACTCCAATGGGGTCTGTCTGAGGGGGGGACTAAACTTATATGGGCATTTGAGGATGGGCTAAACAGTGTACGGTTCCTTCCTAGCCTAGTGGGAAACTAAACCATTAAGCTCATCCACCGGTGGGGGGTAGGGGGGGATCACTCAAGATGTAGATGGGCCAGCCCCGAAAGCATCCAGAACAGAGACTTCAAAAGAAAGGGTTTGGGAAGACCTGCCACACTTCTCTAAGAATTTCCTAGATGTCTCCAAAGGAGATGTCATCAGGTGGTGACTGAGGGGATCCTTCTCGTTCAAAGTCAGTGTCTTTCGTGAGAGTCTCCATAGGGGAGTCTATGTGCCTCCTCTTGCACTTTTTCTTCTGTGGTACCACTTTCTGTGGGGTGTTCAGAAGAGGTGCTGGAAGAAGGGGGTAGCTCACTGGGGAATGAGTGTGGAGGCTTCCCAGAGCTGCCTGACCCCAAGGAGCAGAAATGATAGGCTCAGAGCTCGGACCCAATGAGGGGTGAGGAATGGGACCAGAGATGTAACAGGACAGCTCTTCTACTACCTGGAAGGCTAACACCCCCCCCCCACCTCAGAGCAGAGGATGAGAGGTGGATGCCAACACCAGATCAGATTCCCCCCAGGAAAGAACTTGACCCAAGCTGTCAAGACTCAAGGCACCAAGGGGAACAGATGGATCCGACAAAGTAGGAGCCAAACCCAACCCCTCAGACCTGGCACAGACTACTCAGATCAGAGACCTGCCCTGAGCAGATGACACAGAAGGAGAGTAATTCAAGAAAACCACCGGAGTCAAGGAAGGGAGCTTACTCAGAACAGACGCTAACCCTCTTGGGGAGCTCAAATCCGGAGACTCACAGAATGAAGATCTGATCAAAGAAAGACAGGTCTGTCTGGTCAGGTGCACTCATAGATCCAGAAGGCATGGAGATGGAGGACCTCCATCTGGAGCTGAGCCCTGAGAAATCTCCACATCATCCTGTTCGTAATCTGTCTCAGTCAAGCTCCTAGTGGATCTGGATGAAGCTGTGGAAGCAGACCTAGAATGCTTTTGAGGGGTCTCAAAAACTTGAGAAGGTGGAGCTGGAGAAACAGTCAATGCAAATTCAGGTGTTTGGCTCCTGAGAGACTGATCCAAGTAGGTGGAGGACAGTTTAGGGGTACCTACAATGGGTACAATGCCTGTCTGATTCCAAGGAGACCTGTGGAATCTGAGGGAGGTGGTACAGATAAAACTACTGGGGACAAATCTCTTTCTTTTGGAAGGGGTAGCCTGGCTTCCCCAAATAAGCATAATAAGGTCTTCTGCCATTTTACCAGTGACGACCTGACATCAGTCCTGGAGTGACAGCAACCAACGCAGAAATACTAAGCCTCTGGTATTCGGGCTGACTGAGGGCTACCCTTGGCAGGATAACCTAAATGTGATGACTGCAACAGTGAAACACGAATAACATCTGCACACCTACACAAATTTAAAAATTGTTAGTACAAAGTTATCATCACCAACACTCTATATGAGAGAGCATCTCAATGACTACACAAAAAATTCTAAAACCAGAGAACCCCCCCCCCCCTTTTTATTTTAGACACCAATAAAGTAAGAGTAGGGAGCCAAAAGGCACAAAGGAAAAAAGTTAGGAAAAAAGAAAAACTCCTAATGCCAGGACACTGCTAGACACAAAGAGAGAAGGAAAGAAAACAAACAAATATATACATTTTAAGAAATGTAACTTTGAAAAATAGACAAAAAAAAAAAAAAAAAAGACACTGACATGCTTGAAATTCAGTCACAATCTTGTTCTAATGGCAGCAAACGAGATCTGAGGAGTTTGCGATGGAATAGAGCACTATAAGTAAAGGGAGGAGCTCAAAATTCAGACCATACACCTTGTAAATGCGGCAGAGGTAGATCTGGAAATCGGATCTGTAATCCATTTGTGAGGATTACGGGAAGTTACTAGGCTAATGGCCCTAGGGTCCTTACAAGCCTACCCAAGTCTGACCCTTATTTCCACAATCACCACCTAATGCCACTGTCCAAGAGGGAAACAGGTGGAACCACCAGGGTGAATTTTATTGTTACCCATTCAATCATCCAGACTGAGCTTGAAGAGGGCCAATGAGGTGTTCTGTTAGACATGAAGTGAGCCAGTTCCAAAAGTGTGGTAACCTCTGGTAGAGGAATCTGTCCCTCCAGCAGGTTCTATTAATGTCACATACCAGGTTAAGGGCTTTAGAGCAAGTAACCCGTGTACCATTTGACTTGCGGACATGCAACACTTCCAATAAAGCAGGATCACAGATTGCCTTACTTGCAAGGCAGAGATTGCTTCTCAGTAGTCTGTATAAAACAGACTAAAGTGACAGTGATTTCAAATGATCCACATAGAACAGATGCTGAAGACCTTGAATTTTCCTTGTGAGGAACCTTTGTGGTTTCTCCAATTGCTGCACGTGCTTGGAAAAATACATACCAAAAGGGGTGTTGCACTCAATTATTGCTCTGATGAGGGAAGAGGACTGGGAGGTTATAACTTTTATTCTGGAGGCACTGCCCTTACTTATGAGATGAATATAAAATGCCCTTCTTACCACTGTGAAGGCATGGTGATCAAAGGTAAGATTGCGGTCAACTTCTGTGCCCATGGGTCACCACTGAGAGCATACTTAGGGTGTTGCTGTTGATATGGTAGTTAGCAGATCACTCTTACTGAAAGGGATGATAAATACACAAAAAAACGCATTAAGGCCATGACTCTGGCACCAATCATTAGTTTCTGTAAGACCCTCTTGTAGGATGTTAACATCATTTGGAGATTCTATGACCGCTACCAGTTTGCAGCCATCAGCAAACTGTCAGCCACAAACAGCTGGTTTTTGCTTGTACTTCAGAGAAATGTATTCCAAAGAGTAGAAAGTTCTAAGACTGAAACCTGCAGAATACCACTGGTTACAGGTCTGCTGTTGGAGGCGGATTCCCCTATTTTGAATTTCTGTGTTATATCAGTGAGCCAGATGGTGACCAATCTAACCATACAAGGGTTGATACCTAGCTTGGTGAGTTTACAATGGATGTCTGAGTGGAGGTGGGGGTGGTATCAAAAGCCTTGGCTAAGTCTAGGTAGAAGTCTAGGTAGGGCGTATGCACAGACTTCCACTCATCCAGGGCCTTGGTGACTGCCTCAAAGTTGTTCTTTGACAAATCCAAACTGAGTAGGGTCAAATGTTTGTGGAGAACTCACACTGCCAAAGTAGCAGACTCCAAATCCAACTTCAGAACAGTGACAAGTGGAGTACCACAGGGTTCAGTCCTGGGTCCTCTCCTGTTTGGTATCTACTTCTCTGAAGTACAGGCTAACGAAGTTCGCAGATGACTGCAAACTAGGAGCCATAATCAAAACTCCAAAAGATGTGGACATCCTACAAAAGGGCCTCGCCGAGACAGATGCCTGGTATCAAAGCCATGGCCTCAAGCTCAATGCCAAAAAGTGCATTGTCATTCCTTTTGGTAAAAACTCTGTACCCATGAACTACCACATAGGCTGTAGTCTACTTAACACCGAAAGTGTGATGAGACCTTGGGACACAGGTGGACAGTAGTCTTTCCTTTGATAATCACATCGCCACAGTAGTCAGGAAATCCTTCTACGTGGCACACCTCATCAAAAAAGGTTTCTCATCCAGGAAAAAAAGAGGTCATTGTTCCCCTCTACTCGTCACTCATTAGACCCGTTATAACAATACCCCTTTTGGTATGTACCTCACAAGACATCTACAACAACTGGAAAGGCTGCGGAAGTACCTCACAAAGAGGATTACAGGCCTCAAACAGATGCCCTATGCAGACAGTCTAAAAAAACTGCAGCTTTACTCTGTCGTGTATCGCCTACTCAGAGGCAATCTCTGCCTAACACACAAAGCTATGTCAAACTCAGAGCTGTTAGACATGCTCCACTTAAAGAAAAAACAATCCCTACGAGATACACGCTCTAGGGACCTAAATCTTGTCACCACAATAAACAGAACATGCTGGAGGGATAGATTCCTGTTCCCAGAGATTTCCCATACTCTAGAACAAACTACCTATCAATATCAAACAAAGCTCCTCATTAGGACTCAAGAAAAATCTTGATGATTGGATGGGAGATGGGAAATTCACCCCAGGGATCACTTTAGTGGCTCTGCTTGACAGTGGCACAGGAAAATAATTTTCTTGGGTGGCGAAAGCCAGGGTACCTTTTGGCTAGGCTTATATAGGCCCTAAGGGCCAATAGCCTAGTACCTACCTATGAGATTATCTATATATTTGCCGATGAGGTCCCTGATGATTCGCTCCATAGCCTTGCAGCTAAGGCTAATAGGTCTACAGTTCCGGGGTCAGTGAAAGCAGCACCTTTGTGCAAGGGAATAATGGTGGCCGTTTTCCATTCAGCTGGGATGAAGCCACTGCTTAGATTATGACTGAAAAGAGTACCCAATGGTGTTGCTAATTCTTGTTGGAGCCCATGTAGGACGCAGCCTGGGCTGTTATCAGAGACCATAGATGCTGCGTTTTTGGCCTTCAAGGAGAGCGTTTACAATCTGCTCTTTAAAGATACAAGGTAGGTGACAGGTGGTAAGGATGTCTTGTGCTATGTGTGGCGAGGACTGGGGAGTGAAGTTTTCACGGAAACTGTCGGCCAACAGGTTCACTATGTTCACAGGCTCAGTATATGTGGTATCATTAACTATAAGTTTGACACAAATCAAGGACTTTCCTTTTAGGTTACAGATGTAACTAAAGAACGCCTTATGGATGCCCTTAGCTGAGGAAGCTAATAGTACAGTTGTGTATACTTACCATAAATGTAGATCTTCGAGTGTATTCACTGCTGCAGTCATCACATTTGGGTTATCTCTGCCTGCAGGTAGCCCTCAGCCGGGTCTGAATACCAAAGTCCTGGATTCCTGCATCGGATGCTGTCTCTTCTTCCATGACGTCAGGTTGTCAGGGGTATAAAACATCCAGCCAACGCCATTACATCAGTTTTTCTTGCCCCGGATGTCAGGTGCCCCCACAATGGGAAGCAATTATATGTTTTGGTACCCCTCCATCAAAAAGCAAATATACCAGAAAGCTTAAATACACCAAAGAAGAAGGAAAGGTAGAGCCAAGAGAAATCACGGGGCTGGAAGGAGAGTAAACAGGACTGCAACAGTGAATACACTCGAACATCTACCTTTATGGTAAGTGTACACAACTGTACTATGTTCTTCGTGTTTCACTGTTGCAGTCATCATATTGGGTTGATTCCCAAAGCTAAGGAAGGGAGGAGGAAGTTAAGAGAGCATTAGGGCCAACTATTAAGCTCTGCAAGACTGCAGTGGCAAAACCAGCTCTGGATTCAGAAAAAAGAGGCATGTGGTAATGCTTGATGAAGGTATGTACAGAGCTCCAGGCAGCAGCTTCTAGGATGTCCCTGGTAGGGACAGCTCTGAGAAAGGCTGTAGAGGTAGATGCAGCCCTGGTGGAATGCGATCTTATCCCCTGTGGGGTAGGTTTTCCATGGTGCTTATAGCAGAAATTAATGGAATGGGCTATCCATTTAGAAATGGATTGCTCTGACATGGCCTTCCCCTCTGCCCCTACTGCAAAGCCAACTAGTAGCTGTTCAGATTTTCTTAGAGACTTAATCCTGTCCAAATAAAATCTAGGTTGTCTGTGCACGTCCAAAGAGTGCAGTATTCGTTCTCCTTTGTTTTGTGGATTCGGGAAAAGGTAGACAAATGAATGGACTAATTAAGGGCCACACTAGACACCACCTTGGGCATAAAGGAAAGATTGGTCCTGAGGGAAACCCTGTCTGCATGGAAGATAATGAAGGGCTCCATTGCCATGAGGGCCTGTAATTCAAACACTCTTCTTGCTGAAGTGATGGCTAGAAGGAAGGCTGTTTTCAAAGAAAGGAATTTCAACTCTGCAGTTGTAGCTGGCTCAAAAGTAGGGAGAGTGAGCTTTTCCAATACAAAGTTAAGGTCCCAGGCTGGAGTAGGGGCTCTCCTGGGGAGTCTTAAATGTTGGCCCCACTGAGGAATTGCTTTAGCAGGGGGTGAGAGAAGAGGGGTGATTCAGTATTATAATGTGCTGAAATGGCAGAGGTATGAATTTTAATTGACGAGAAGGATAGGCCCTTGTGGAGCAATTCTGTTAAGTACTGAAGTATATGAGGTAAGCTGGGCACCGTTGTGTCCATCTCCCCTGAGCCTGGCTCCAGGAACAGTATCTTTTCCACTTTTCAGCATAGGATTTTCTAGTACTAGGCCTCCTTGCCTCCAGAATGACATCTAGCACCTGCTTACTGAAGGATGCTATTGGAGAGCTCAAGCAAATAGCCAGGCTGCAAGGTTCAGGGTTTGAAGCTGAGGGTGCAGAATCTGGCCCACCTGCTGGGACAGCAGGGAAGGGATCTGAGGCAGGTGCCATAGTTCCTGCAGTGTCATACTGCACAAGAGGGTGTACCAGTGCTGGCGTGGCCAGTCTGGTGCAATCAGTATTGTCCTTGGCTTGTCCTGTTTGATCTTTAGCAGAACCTTCGAGAGGAGAGGCAGAGGGAAGGGCATAAACAGAGAGGCTTTCCCAGGTAAAGGACAGAGCATCCACTTTCCAAGCTTGACTGTGGGAAGTCCTTGTGCAGAATTTGTCCAACTGCTAGTTTTGAGGGGAGGCAAACAGGTCTCTCTCTGGAGTCCCCCATTTGCTCCTCAAGAGGTATATATTTACGGTTCCAGTTTCCATTCGTGTGGGTCCATGAGATTTCTGCTTAGGTCTTCTGCCAGGGAATTTAGCTTGCCTGGCAGGAACTGAGCCTATAGATGCACTTGGTAGCTCAAGGCTGTGTTCCACAGAGCCATGGCTAGTCTGCAGAAAGGGTATGAGTGGGTTCCCCCCTACTTATTTACCACATAACTGTGGCGTTATCGGTCTTTACCAATAATTGTCCTGGAAGAATGTGGTCTTTGAAGGCTGTCGGGGAATTCTGTACAGCTAACATTTCTTTTTGGTTGATATACATATGCATCTGTCCGGGTTCCATTTGCCCTGAATGCACTGCCTGCCAAGTGAGCCCCCCATGCATACACTGATGAGTCCGTTGTTAGGGTTTGGTGGCAGGGGGTAGAGTGAAAGGGAGCCCCTTGTAGTGGTAGCAAGCGTCTGCCCACCAAAGGAACTCTGTCTTGATACATGGAATGATAGGAATCATTGATTCCAGGTCCTGAGAATGTTGGCACCATAGGCTTTTTAGATACCATTGTAGTTTCCTCATATGCAGTCTTGCATATGGAATTAGTAGAATGCAAGAGGCCATGAACCCCAGGGCTTGCAGAATTTTCCTTGCAGACAGCTGGGTCTTTGTGGCCAGTAGCTTGAAGTAGGTTGTCAAATAAACTTGTTTCTCTGGAGTGAGGAAAGCCATCTGGGAAGTTGTGTACAAGCTTGCTCCCAGGAATACAATCTGTTGGCAGGGTACTAGGTGAGATTTCTTTTCATTCATGGTGAACCCCAGTGAGGTTAGAGGATTCTTTACAAATGCCAGATGTTTTAAAAGCAAAGCCTGGCTTTCTGCCTGAATCAGACAATTGTCCAAGTATGGGTATATCTGAATTTTTCTCTGCCTGCAAAATGCAATGGCTGGAGCTAGACACTTTGTGAATACCCTGGGCGCAGTAGATAAGCCAAAGGGAAGTGCAGAGAACTGATAGTGCATGGAGCCTGCCCTGAAGCGTAGGTATTTCCTGCAAGATTCCCTTAATGAAATGTGCAGGTAATCTTCAAGTCTAACGTTGCCAACCAGGCATCTTTGCCTAGCATAGGAAGCAGCTGTTGAAGTGTTAGCATTTTGAATTTTGGAATTACCAAAAAGGTGTTTAGAATAGAGAGGTCCAGGATGGGACACCAGGAGCTGTCTTTTCTGGGTACCAGGAAAAGTCTTGAATAAAAACCTTGTCACCTTTCTTCTGCTGGGACAGGTTGAATAGCCCTGATACCTAAAAGAGAGAGAACCTGCTGTTGGGCCTCTGCCCACGGATTTGGTGGTAGGTCCGGGCCAACCATTTGGGGCTAGTAGGGTGTGGAAGTAGAATCTGTATCCTTGGGAAACTATATTCAAAACCCATTTGTCTTGGGTAATGAGTTCCTAGTTTTTTGCATGCAGGGCGTGCTTTCCTCCTAAGGGAGCAGGCAGTTGAGCAGGGCTTGGAAGAATTAAGATTAAGTCATTGTGCCATTTTTTTTTATATAGGGGTGCCTTACTACTCCCTGCTTTGGAAGTGGGAGCTCCCCACTGCTTAGGCATGTGCATAGCCTGAGACTGTAACCTAGGTGGTCTGCTGTTCCTGGGTTTGGACTGAGAGGCCTGGAAGACACTGGAAAGGACCAGTTCTTTGAAGGCCAATGCCTACTAAATCTGGGAGGGTGTACTTGCAGGAAATCTTTAACAGTTTGCATAGATTTAGCTTTTTCCTCCATCTTTTTGAGGACTTTTGCTTTGTTGCCAAATAGGCGGTCCTGGCTTAAGGGAGCATCCAGTAATTTAGCTTTATCATGATCTGGCAAGTTTTGCTCCGTAAACCAAGCATGCCTTTTAAGTACAGACCCAGTGACAGCAGCCCTGCAAGATGCTTCTAAACAGCCAAAACCACATTGCAAAGTAGGTTTACCAACTTGTTCTGCAGAATGCATTAAATCCTGTAATTCTTTGTGTTCAGCACAGTCAGGAATCAAAATAATTTTCTGTTTAAGTAGTCCCATAATATGCTGCTGGTACTTTAACACATGAAACTGGCAACTTAAAGCCCTAATGGACAACCTAGCAGCCATGTATACCTTCTTACCCATCTGTCCAAGGCTCTAGAATCTCTATCAGAAGGGGTAGGATTTTTGGCAGCAGTAGCCTTAATGCCCTTTGGTCCTTGTGCAATGGTCTCTGGATCTGCAGTAGGATTCTTGAAGAGGAACTTCCGAGAGTCTGGTACTCTTAATACCTGTCAGGTTTACTGGGAGCTGGAGGTAAGGTGTCTGAGGAAAGGCTGGATTCCAGGAAAGCATCAACAACACTGTCCCAGAACAGAAGGGATAGCTAAAGGGCTGTGTTGAGGAAGGAGAAATAATTCCCTAAACATCTTTTTGGAGTCAGAGTAATCCTGGCTTTCCCAGCAGAAATGATCCCTAAGAGCATGCAAGGTTTCACCAAAAGAAAAAACTTCTGGAGGGGAAGCAGAGGGAATAGAATCCTCTGCATCAGAATCCTCAAAGGTAGATAAGGGCAAATCCTGGTAATCAGAAGAAACAGAAATATGAGATTCCTGATCAGAAGAATCAGAAGGAAAATCAGTTCTAGGTCTCAGAGGGGGAAGGCTGGCTTCCCCTAATTAAGGTAATAAGGTCTTCAGCCATTCTAAGCATTTGTTTTTTTTAGGCATATGGGCCTGACCATGTGGTTTGGACGTCGGTTTTCTAGGCGTGCTGCGAGTTTTAGGCCTAGACGAAGATGTGCGCGGCAAGAAAGACTGATGTAATGGCATCGGCTGCATGATTTATACCCCTGACAACCTGACGTCATAGAAGGAGAGAGAGCATCCAACGTAGGAATCCAAGACTGGTATTCAGGCTGAGGGCTACCAGCAGGCAGATAAACCCAAATGTGAAGACTGCAACAGTGAAACACGAAGAACATCTGTATTCATAATTTGCTTTGGAGGACTTCACAAGCAGTTTTATTTGCTTGTTTAAGCTGTGAAGGGAGTGTTTCTAGTTTAGGGCTAGTTTTCTCTTACTTTTAGACAGCAATTTCTTTCCCTTATTGTAAAGGCTGTTAATGCCAGCTGTCCCACCAGGCAGGTTTGCTTTTCCTTGAGGAGCTTATTTTGGTCCTATCAGGTACAGCAGAGTCAATGCAGTTATACAGGTGTTTGTATAAAGCACTGGTGTAGAACTCTGCATAGTTGCCAATTCCATCGGGGGGGGGGGGGGGCAGTGAAGCTATGTATACCATCCTATAACAGATTATAATAGTTTTGGAGAAGTTTGTTTACTTGCCGCTGGGGGTGAGGGTGGAGGGAGGTCAGGTGTGAAATTTACTTCTAATGAGACTGATTTGTCAGAGCTCACCAGGGAAGACCTCACAGTAGGGGTGCTACAGTAGTCCCCCACATTGGTAAGCACCAGATCCAGGATGTTGGCACCCCATGTGGGGTTGTCAACGAGTTGGTCCAGGGCAATGGAATTAAACAAAGTCAAGGAACCTCTGTTGAAGTAACTATAAGCATGAGTAACTTACCCAGTAACAGATGGGTAGTTAGTCACCCAAAAAGTACAGTTTTGTACCTACCATAAATGTAGATGTCCGATAGGTATGCATCTGCAGTCCTTACATATGGGTTGTCCTGCCTCAGGCAGCCCTTTGGTCGGCCGGATTCCAAAGTCTGGGTCCGGCGTCAGCTGATGTCACCCCTTCCCCGACGTCAGAGCGCCTGGGGTATAAAAGTGTCAGCAGACGCCATCTTCCTCAGTTTTTCTTGCCCCAGATGCCAGGTGCCCTCTAAGGAAGGCTAAATTTGGTAGAAATACAAAATATTGCAAACATGCACAGTAATATAAAACAAATACACCATAATAGATAACCCCAGCTAGCTATAAGCGGGATAAGTACCCAAGAAGTACCACAGAGGGGAAGGAGGGAGGGTAAACCTGACTGCAGATGCATACCTATCGGACATCTACATTTATGGTAGGTACAAAACTGTACTATGTCCTTCAAGGATGCATCTGCAGTCCTTACATATGGGTAGAATACCATAGCCAAGCTGGGGGTGGTAGGCTCTAAAAAAAATGATGGTGTAGCTAAAATGCCCTGCAGGACCGCCATAGCAAAGCCTGCACTGGATCTGGAATATAAGGGTAAATTGTAATGCTTGGAAAATGTATGCACGGAGCTCCATGTAGCAGCTTCTAAAATGTCCTTGGTAGCCACCCCTCTTAAGAAGGCTGTGGAGGTGGCTGTAGCTCTGGTGGAATGAGGTCTGATGTTAGCTGGCACAGCTTTTCCATGATAAGAATAGCAGAATCGAATGCAATTTCCTATCCATTTTGAAATTGTCTGTTTGGAAATTGCTTTTCCTTGAATGCCTGCAGCATATGCTACCAGCAGCTGGTCAGTTTTTCTGAAAGTCTTAGTTCTGTCCAAGTAGTAGCGTAACTGTCTGTGAATGTCCAGGGTATGCAGAAGATTCTCTCCCTTGTTTTGTGGGTTTGGAAAGAAGGTAGGCAGGTGAATAGCTTGGTTCAATGAGACCCTGGATACCACCTTTGGCATGAATGAAGGATTGGTCCTCAAGGAGACTCTGTCCTGATGAAAAATCAGAAATGGTTGTACTGCCATGAGTGCCTGCAATTCAGATACTCTTCTTGCTGAGGTTATGGCCAGAAGGAAGGCAGTCTTCCAAGACAGGAACTGTAACTCTGAAGATGCTGCTGGTTCAAAGGGAGGTAAAGTCAACTTTTCCAACATGAAGTTAAGGTCCCATGTAGGCACTGGTGGTTTTCTTGGAGGATTGATGTTTTTAATTCCTCTTAGAAACTGCCTTAGGAGAGGATGAGAGAAGACAGGTGGATCAGTATTGTATTCTGCTGAAATTGCTGAAGCATTAATTTTTATGGAAGAGTAAGAAAGGCCATTATGGAGCATGTCTGCCAAGTATTCCAGGATATGTGCCATGCTTATCACTGTGGCATCTAGGCCCTTTGCGGCGCTCCAAGTGTGGAATCTTTTCCATTTTGCTGAATATGTCTTTCTCGTGGAAGGTCTGCGAGCTTCCATGATGATATCCTTCACTCTCTTCGATAGCTTTTCTTGGTGAGGAGTCAAGGTATTCTCCAGGCTGTCAGCTGCAGGGTTTTCAGGCTGGAGTGCAGAGTTTTGTAATTGTGCTGTCAGGAGTGTCCATAGTGGTAGAGGCCATGGTTTCGTGTGTGACAGTGTCCGTAACAGTAGGTACCAGTGCTGCCTTGGCCAGTCTGGGGCTATTAGAATCACTTTTGGCTGCTCTGTCTTGATTTTCAGTAAGACCTTGGTCATTAGTGGGAGTGGTGGAAATGCACACACTGTTAGAGTATTCCAACTGAAAGAGAGAGCATCCACTTTCCATGCTTGTGGGTGGTATGTCCTTGCGCAGAATTTCTTCAGCTGATTGTGGTGGGAGGCAAAAAGATCTATGTCCGGCCTCCCCCATGATTGTGTTATCTGAAGGAAGATGTCTGGGTGCAGCATCCATTCGTGTGGGTCCATGGTACTTCTGCTTAGGCTGTCCGCCAGTATATTGTCTTTTCCTGGCACAAACTGGGATTGCAGCTCTATATTGAGTTTTAGGGAGAGTTCCCAAAGATTCATTGCTAGTCTGCAAAGAGGGTAGGAATGGGTACCTCCTTGCTTGTTTATGTACCACATAACTGTGGTATTGTCTGTCCTTATTAGCAGGTGGCCTTGATGTAGAAAGCTTGAAGGCCTCGATTGCATGAATCACTGCCAGCATTTCCTTTTGGTTTATGTGCATGCGCAATTCTTTGAGACCATAGACCTTGGATGCATCTGTCTTCCACATGTGCTCCCCATCCATGGTCTGAAGCGTCCGAGGTAATGGTTTGGCTGGTTACTGGTCTGTTGAAAGGCAAGCCCTTGTTTGCCTGGCTTGCTTGGGCCCACCACAGAAATTCCTTTTGAAGGCATGGAATGAGTGGTATCAAAGCTTCTAGGCTGTGATTGTGCTGAGACCATAAACTCCTTAGGTACCATTGTAGTTTTCTCATATGCAGCCTTGCTTGTGGAATCAGAAGAATGCACGATGCCATGTAACCCAGGGCCTGCAGGATTTTCCTTACAGTCATCTGAATTTGTTTTGTTAGATTTTTGAAGTAATCCGGTAGCTGTCTTTGTTTTTCTGCTGTGAGAAAAGCCATTTGGGTGGTTATCTAGTTCCGCACCCAGAAAGGTTATTCTTTGGGATGGCACAAGTCTTGACTTGTGAATGCTGACTGTGTATCCCAAGGCCTGTAGTAGGCGGATGGCATAATTCAAATGTTTTTCCAAAGTTTGTTGGCTGTCCGCTTGTATAAGGCAGTCGTCCAGATATGGGTATATTTGAATCCCCTGAAGTCTGCAGTGTGCAATTACTGATGCCAGGCATTTCGTGAATACTCTGGGCACAGTAGATAAGCCAAAGGGCAATGCTGAGAATTGATAATGCTCTGAACCTGCAAGAAATCTGAGGTGTCTTCTGCAACTGTGTCTGATAGGGACATGCAGGTATGCCTCCTTGAGGTCTAGAGTTACCAGCCAAGACCCCTTGCCCAGCATGGGAAGGAGTTGCTGTAGGGTCAGCATTTTGAATTTTGGCACAATGAGATAAGTATTCAGTGCGGACAAATCGAGAATAGACCTCCACTGTTTTTCTTTTCTTGGGACAAGGAATAGTCTGGAATAAAATCCATGGCCTTGTTCTGAGAGAGGAACCTTTTCTATAGCTTTCATTTGCAATAGGTTGGCTATTTGTTTTAAAGCCTCTGCCCTCTGATTTGGTGGCAGGTTTGGCATTCCCTTTCTTTCTGGTAATGTATGGAAATGGAACCTGTATCCTTTTGTCTATTATTTGCAATGTCCATTTGTCCCTTGTAATACTGTGCCAATTTTTTGAGAATAAAGACAACTTTCCGCCCAAAGGTGCTTCTAATTGAGCCCTGGTCAGCGGGGTCAAGGTGAAGTCATTGAGTCTGTCCTTGTGCAGCAGTTGTTGGACCTGCACTACCTCTCTGGTTAGGAGGCTGCCGTTGACGTCCACTGTAGGAGCCTCTAGCTTGCCCTCTACCTCTGGCACGCCTGTTCTTGCCTCTTTGAAATCTCTCTTCTGGAAAGGACCAATTCTTAGAAGGCCAATTTCTGCTGAATCTTGGTGGTTGTACCTGGAGGAAATCTTTGACTGTTTGTACAGATTTTGCCTTTTCCTCAAATTTCTTTAAGACCTCTTGAGCAGTGGAGCCAAATACCTTTTGCTTTTCCAGTGGAGCATCCAGAAGCTTAGCCCTAACATGATCTGGCAGAGATTGTTCCTTCAGCCAGGCATGTCTACGTATGAATGCACCCGTCATTGCTGACCTACATGAAGCTTCCAATGCATCATAACCACACTGCAAGAAATGGTTGCTAACCTGTTGAGAATTATGTACCAGATCCTGAAGTGACTTACGATCTAGGGGTTCAGGTGAAGACCGTTTTTTCTGCAATTCATCTAACATACTCTTGGTACTGTATCACATGAAATTGACAATTTAAAGCCCTCATAGACAGACTGGAAGTGTACACTTTTTTACCCCATCTCTCAAGCCCTGGACTCCCTTTCAGAGGGGAGTGGATTTTTAGTAGTGGCAGCTGCAACCCCTTTAGGACCCTGGGAAATAGTTTCTGGGTCAGCAGAGTGGGCCTTGTAAAGGAAATGATGCGAGTCCGGGACCCTGTAGTACCTATCGGGTTTAACAGGAGCCGGAGGAAGGGTGTCAGGGGTAGTGCTAGACTCAGAATACACATCATCAATGACACTTAAAACAGGAGGGATAGCCAAAGGTCTATGCTGAAGTAAATGAAGAAAAGTCCTTAATCTCTTCCTGGAATCGGGGAATTCCTGGCCCTGCCATTGGAAATGCTCTCTCATGGAGTGAAGGGTCTCCCCAAAGGACAGCTCTTCAGGAGGGGAGGCAGAGGGAATGGATTCCTCTGCATCAGAATCCTCGTAGGCCGTGAAGGCCTCCTCCTGGTAGTCTGATAGAGCAGAGCCATCAGAGGACTGAGTTTCAGCAGACTCAACCCTGGGCCTTTTGTCTAGTGGGGGTTGAGAGCCCCTGTCCGGATGAGGCTGAGCGCCCCTAATTAAGGTAATAAGGTCCTCTGCCAAACTTAGTATCTGAGAACCTGTAGTGGATCCCTGAGAAATAGACTTGGGAGGCAGAGTTTTTCGTTGCTTAGCAGCTTTAGCCCTAGTGAAAGCTTTTATGGACATGGATGCAGGAGGCCTGGCTGCCCCACGTGCTGGAGTAGTTTTGTCTAGGGGAATGGTGTCGGTAGGTTCCTGAACACCGGTTTCCGAGGGTAATTCTATAACCGACTCAGAAAAGGCCTCCGGGACCGAGGCTGTCGGATGAGCAGTTTCTACTGACGGAAATACCAAGGACTCGGTTTCAGCCGAGACAGAGACACTCGCGGCAGGCCTAGGAGCGGTTTCAGCCGAAACCACGGTCCGCGTGTGTCAGTCCTTGTCCTTCCATTTCTTGGATAAATGAGAAGTCGGAGTCTCCGACGGCATTTTATAAGAGAAACTAGCCCCAAAAAATTCCTCTGCAAACTCCAACAAACGCCTAAGAGTGTGTCGGTTAAAGGACGCACAGGCAGTACAGGCCGAGACGTCGTGGTCTGGGCCTAGGCAGGGGAGGCAGTAGGAATGGAAATCCTTATGAGGTATTTGTTTCCCACAAGTCAAGCAATTATTAACTTTAAGCGTTTGATCTGACATCGGCTGAGGCAAGAAAGAGTCCCCAACAAGGTACTTAGCTTTTTGAAGTCTTCGGTAGCTGAAGTTACAGGAGCTGGCCGACCGGCACTTGCGAACTGCTTCTGCTTTGGGCACCACGCGGCAAGAAAGACTGGGGAAGATGGCGTCGGCTGACACTTTTATACCCCAGGCGCTCTGACGTCGGGGAAGGGGCGACATCAGCCGACGCCGGACCCAGACTTTGGAATCCGGCCGACCGAAGGGCTGCCTGAGGCAGGACAACCCATATGTAAGGACTGCAGATGCATCCTTGAAGGACATCTATGGTGTTCGGATGTATTCTGACAGACTCAAGGAGCTGCAAACAGACAGAGTGGGTGTCCTGATTCATGGAAGGGGTCCTGTAGCTGGCAATGACTTAAATAAGTGTCCTAACAGTTAACTGCACCTGAAGTATCTCCAGGGAATCACAGTGCTAAACCAATCCGGAGGTGTATTTATCTTTAACAAATATTAAGACACTGCCTCCTTTAGTTTTCACACCTTCAGTTTGTGGTCTGAATGTGTAGGAGGTGTAAACTGGTATGGCTGGGGTGCTCTCCACAGCCTTGAAGCACGTCTCTGTGACTGCACCAATGTCTGCGTCTTCCAAGGTGAGGACTGCTTCCAGCAGGTGCAGTTTCATGTTACGAGTCCTAGCATTTAGCAGCACAACCACGAGGTCGTTTTAGATGGAGTTTTATGTCGGGAATTTTATTCTTGAGACACTGCCTAAAAAAGGCACTATGGAGGTGGCAAGAACCTTACCCAGTAGCCGAAATCCCAGGGGTGACGGATGAGGCCCATCTCTGTCAAAGCATCAAGGTTTGTCAATCATGTCATCCCAGGCTGATGGATACTGGATCCCCCTAGAATGGCACTAGAAACTAAACCAATTACTGAAGTCTATCATTTTCTGTTTGTAGTGAGGCATCATTCTAAGTGAAGGTAAAATGCTGCTTAAGGCTAGGTTCACACATGCCCGAGACAATCCGAGAGCTCAGTCATGTTTCTCTTCATAGTCCACAGAGGTACATCTCAAGTCGTTCATACCAACATGGACTACAACAGAGTCATAACAGTATCAGATATTGAGAGACTCGAGTGCACATGTGATGGCAGATCCTAGCAACTGATAGACAGCTGACTGTGATTTTTTCCTTATCCAGTCTGGTGAAAGGGACATTTGTGCATCTCACGATGGAATCACCTATGACTAATATGTTTGGTTTCATGTTTTGCCTTAAGGGCTTGACAGGCGAGACACAGATGTGTCAGCTATTATGCATATTTTGTTCTGTAGAGAAAGTATTATGTGCAGAGTGCTTGTGTTTCAGAGTTCTCTGGTGTTTATATACGTTTCTGGTGGGGACCTCCACATACATAGGTGTGTGCGACATAGGTTTGGGTTGAGTAGGAGGTGAGGTCTACATGCTGACAAACCACTCATTGTCATATGTACTGACTGGTGTGTCAAATAACATGCATTCAAGGTTCTTAATATAGTTGCATCCCTCACATGTTGAGTTTGTGTGGACTAAGAGTAGAGTTGTCAATGAACATGAGACAGTTGCCCATGTCGACCAAGCTGCCTGGAAAAACTGTGGGAAATTGTCCGTGCATAGTGTTAGGTAAATTTTATATGATCAAGAAGAGAGGTCACACTTATGAATGGCTAGTGGGAGAGAGGTGTGGTGGTACCTCTGAGGCTAGGCTTAGTGCTCCACCTGACTACAGCTGGGCTGCAAAAAACTTCTGGAGGACAAGCAAAGAGCTAAGTGAAAATTTAACCAAAATGTCGGTGTCTAGAACGACAAATGGAACCACCGCTACACGGCTGTGCACAATGGCGCACTATGCACAAATGCAGGGCTTAAATAAAAACAATAACCCTTTTAACTTAAACTAGTCAAAAAGGATGCTGTCTGAGCTCTAGTCCCATCACCCCTGATTAGATAGGACCCAGGCAGCACTCTCCTGCCACAAGGGTGCAGAAAGGCCTTAACCAACAAAAATGGCTTGAATTTGATGCTCAGAAGTTACAAAACAGACCCAGAAACAGCAAACCTGGAAATGGGTTATGTTACAACTGAACTAGTACAGCATACAAGTAAAATGTGGCAAAAAGTAGAGAATAGTTCAGATAATTCAGACAGTAAAATACAAATTAAAAGTGCAATATAAAAGCAAACACAAGTAATTACAGTTAGTTGGAAGCAACAGATGCCCCAGATCTTTCAGTATCTCGGCGAGGAACTGGTTTTAATACTCAAATGTTACCAGTCTAGATTCAGCAATTCTGACTCTGGCCTATGCTATAAAATGCATAAGTACCAGAAATTCAAAGTGTATAAAAATCACAGTCAACAGCAAGAAAAAGTTTAAATAAAGCAGCAATTCACCAGCAATTCCCAGGAAGAATGAAAAGGACATCAGATCTACTATGGACAGTAAGTACAAGGAACACAAAACACTAGAAGCCACCGAGAGAGAGAACATCTGAACACTACCTGAACTCTAACCTACACTACCTACTCTACCAAAAAACTAACTAAAATAATCATCTAAAACTAAACATACACACAAAGGGGAAAGACGAGAGAGCAAATGCACACACTAAACTAGTCAAAAAGGATATACTCCAGCTGTAGCCCAGGAATGGTGGCAAACTTGACATGAGGTTCTGTAGGTGAACAAGGCATTATGAGTAGAGGAGGTGGAGCTCAGCTAGATGAAGTCTTGGAGAACAGGCCGATCTGGTATTGGAGTCAAATATGATAACAGGTTGAATCCATAAGGAAATGTCAACACTGGATCTGTGGATACCCTGCAGCCTACAATGAGTTATAAGGGGAGTTAGACACTTTGTAAACACTCTTTGTGCAGTGGATAGTTCAAAGTGTATGGCAGACAACTGATATGATCCAGACACAAAAAACCTTAAATGTCTTAAGTCCATATGAACAGGGGTGTACTAAGTATCTTTTAAATCTAGTCTGGCGAGGAAACTTGAAAGAGGAAGAACAGGTAACAGGCTGTGAAGTGACAGTTTTGAATTTGAGAAAGATCAAGAAAGTACAGTTGTGTAAACTTACCATAAATGTAGATGTTAGAGTGTATTCACTGTTGTAGTCATCACACTTGGGTTATCTGCCTGCAGGTAGCCCTCAGTTGGCCCGAATACCAGAGTCTTGCGATTTCTGCATCGGATGCTGTTGCCTCATCCATAACGTCAGGTCATCAGGGGTATAAAACATGCAGCCAACGCCATTACATTAGTTTTTCTTGCCCCAGATGTAAGGAGCCCCCAAAATAGGAAGAAAACAAATGGTGTGGAACACCTCCTGTAAAAAGTAAATACCATTTCCATAAGATATGGCCAAAAAAAAGGATAGTTAGAAAGTACAGAAAGACAGTGGGGCTGGAGGGAGGGTAACCAGGACTGCAACAGTGAATACACTCTAACATCTACATTTATGTTAAGTGTACAAAACTGTACTATGTTCTTCATGTTTCACTGTTGCAGTCATCACACTTGGGTTGATTCCCAAAGCTGAGGAAGGGTGGAGGCAGTCAAGAGGTAGTAGGGCTGGCTAGCAGGCCTTGTAAGACTGCTGTGGCAAATCCAGCTCTGGATTTATAAAAGACAGGCAAGTGGTAATGCTTGGTGAAGGTGTGTGCAGAACTCCAGGCTGCAGCTTCCAGGATGTCCCTGGTAGGGACACCCCTGAGAAAAGCTGTAGAGGTTGTGGTAGCCCTGGTGGAATGAGGCCTGTTCCCCTGTGGGGTAGGTTTTCCAAGGTGTTTCTAGAAGAAATGGATGCAGTGTGCTATTCATTTAGAAAAGCTTTGTTACCAAATGAACTTGCCCTCTGCCCCTGTAACAAAGCTGACAAGCAGCTGGTCAGCTTTTCTGAAAGGTTTAGTCCTGTCAAGGTAGAACTTGAGCTGTCTGTGCACGTCCAAGGAGTGCAGGATCCTTTCCCCTTTATTCTGAGGATTAGGAAAAAAGGTTAGCAAATGGATGGATTGGTTTAAAGCAACACTGGACACCACCTTGGACATAAAAGATGGGTTAGTCCTGAGGGAAACCCTGTCCGCATGGAAGATAATGAAGGGTTCCACAGTCATAAAGGCTTGTCACTCAGACACTCTTTTTGCTGAAGTGATAGCTAGCAGTAAGGCTGTTTTACAAGAGAGGAATTTTTACTTTGCTGTAGCAGCAGGCCCAAAAGGGGGAAGTGTGAGCTTCTCTAATACAAAGTTATGGTCTCATGCAGGAGTGGGAGCTCTTCTTGGGGGTCTTAAATTGTTAGCTCTTCTCAGGAACTGTTTGATCAGAGGGTGAGAGAAGAGGGGTGGTTCAGTATTGCAATGAGCTGAGATGGCAGAGGCATAAATCTTAATTGAGAAGGATAGGTGCCTTTGTGGAGTAGCTCTGCTAGGTAATCTAGGATTTGAGGTAAGAAGGGCACAGCTGTGTCCTTCCCTTGAGACCGGCTCCAAGAACAGTAACTATTACACTTTTCTGAATAGGATTTCCCAGTACTGGGCCTCCTGGCCTCAAGGATAACATCCAGCACCTATTTGCTGAGGGCTGTTGGTGATGTATTCAGGGAATAAGCCAGGCTGCCAGGTTCAGGGTTTGCAGCTGAGGATGCAAAATCTGACCCTCCTGCTGGGACAGCAGAGAGGGGGTCTGCTGTAGGTGCCAGTGTGGCATTGCTGTCAAACTGCGTAGGCGTGGGTACCAGTGCTGGCATGGCCAATCTGGTGCAATAAGGATTGTCCTTGGCCTGTCCTGTTTGATCTTGAGGAGTACTTTTGGAAGGAGAGGAAGAGGGGGAAAGGCATAGACAGAGGTTTTCCCATGTGAAGAATAGGGCATCCACTTTCCAAGCTTGGCTGTAGGGAATTCTGGTGCAAAATTTGTTTAGTTGATGGTTTTGGAAGGACGCAAAAAGGTTCATCTCTGGTGTCCCCCACCTGTGTGTTATAAGTTTGAATGAGTTTGGTTCCAGTTTCCACTCGTGTGGCTCCACTGGATTTCTGCTCAAGTCGTTTGCCAGTGAATTTTGTTTACCTGGCAGGAAATGAGGTTGCAGGTGCACTTGGTTGCTTAAGGCTGTGTTCTACAGAGCCATGGCTAACCTGCAGAGTGGGTAGGAGTGAGTTCCCCCCACTTGTTTATGTACCACATAACTGTGGTTGTTGTCGGTCTTAATCAGGAGTTGCCCAGGCAGGATAAGGTATTTCAAGGCTGTCCGTGCATTCTGTACAGCTAACATTTCTTTTCTGATTGATATGCAGGTGAATTTGTCCTGGGCTCCATTTGCCTTGAACACATTTGCCTGCCATGTGAGCCACCCCATGCATAGTCTGATGCATCCGTTATCAGAATTTGGACGGAGGGGGTTTGTGAGAAAGGGAGTCCCTTGTTGCGGTTGCAAGCCTCTGCCCACTAAAGGAACTCTGTCCTTAGGCAAGGAATGATAGGAATCACTGCTTCCAGGTCCTTGGAATGTTTAAACCAGACACTTTTTAAGTACCACTGAAGTTTCCTCATATGAAGTCTTGCATATGGAATCAGTAGAATACATGAGGCCATGAACCCTAGGGCTTGCAGTATTTTTCTTGCAGATAGCTGGGTTTCGGTGGTCAGTAGTTTGAAATAAGTTGTCAAACCTACTTTTCTGAAGTGAGGAATGCCATCTGGGAAGTTGTGTTCAAGCTTGCTCCCAGGAATACAATCTTTTGGCTGGGAACCAGATGTGATTTCATTCCGTTGATGGTATACCCCAGAGAAGTTAGGAGTCTCTCTACAAATGTCAGGTGCCAAAGTAGCAATTCCTGACTGTCCACCTGAATCAGGCAATCGTCCAAGTACGGCTAAATTTGAATATTTCTCTGCCTACAGTAAGCAATCGCTGGAGCCAGACACTTTGTGAATACCCTGGGCGCAGTAGATAAGCCAAAGGGAAGTGCAGAGAATTGATAGTGCATAGAGCATGCCCTGAAACATACATATTTCCTGCAAGATTCCCTTATGGGGATGGGCAGATAAGCTTCTTTTGTGTCTAGGGTGACTAGCCAGGAGTCTTTGGCTAGCATAGGAAGGAGCTGCTGGACTGTAAGCATTTTGAATTTTGGTACCACTAGGAAGGTGTTTAGGGATGCCAGATCCAGAATAGGGTGCCAAGAGTTCTCTTTCCTGGGCACCAACAGCAGCCTGGAGTAGAAACCCTGTCCCCTTTGCTCTGTTGGCACAGGTTGAATAGCCCTGATATTAAGAAGAGAAAGTACTTACTTTTGGACCTTTATCCACTGGTTTCGAAAAAGGTCAGTCAATCCATTTGGGGTTGGCAGAGAGTGGAAATAGAATCTATATGCCTGGGATACAATGTTTATGACCAATCGGTCCCGAGTAATATACTCCCAGTTTTTTGCATGCAGGGCCAATTTTCCTCCTAGGGGTGCAAGTACTTAGGCATGACCGGGAAGGAGTAAGGACAAGTCATTGGGAACTTTTACCATAGGGGGGTGGCTTACCACTCCCAGTTTTTGAGGAGGGAACACTCCATTGTTTAGATCTGTGCATACCCTAAGACTGTAGTCTTTGTGGTCTGTTGCCCGTGGGTTTGGGCTGTGAAGGTCTGGAAGGGACTGGAAAGGACCAGTTTTTTTTAAGGCCAATGCCTACTGAATCTAGGTGGCTGTACCTGTAAGAAATCTAACAGTTTGCATGGATTTAGCTTTTTTCCTCCATCTTTTTAACAACTACTACTGCTTTGGAGCCAAACATTCTTGGTTTAAAGGATCATCAAGTAATTTTGCCTCGACATGGTATGGCAAGATTTGTTTCTTCAGCCAAGCATGCCTTCTCAGAACAGACCCAGTGACAGCAGCCCTGCAAAATGCTTCTAAGGCATCAAAACCACACTGCAAAGTATGTTTACCAACTTGGTTTGCAGAATGCATTAAGTCTTGTAAATCCTTATTTTCTGCACAACCAGGAATCAACATTTTTTGTTTAATTAGATCAATAATATGCTGCTAGTACTTCAACATGTGAAACTGGCAATTTAAAGCCTGATGGCAAGAGTTGCAAAGGTATAAATCTTCTTACTCCATCTGTCTAGAGCCCTAGAATCCCTGTCCGAAGGAAAATGGTCTCGGGATCCGCAATGGAATTTTTAAAGAGAAATTTGTGAGTCAGGTACTCTGTAGTATCTGTCAGGCCTTCTAGGATCAGGTGGTGAAGTATCAGGGGTAAGGCAGGATTCAATGAAGATATCATCTACAATATCCAGGACAGGGGGAATAGCTAGAGACCTATGCTGAAGCAAGTCTAAATATTCACAGAGTCTCTTTTTGGACTGAGGGTAGTCCTGGCATTCCCAGCGGAAATGATCTCAGGGTATGCAAGGTTTCACCGAATGAAAGGTCCTCTGGGGGGGTGACCGAGGGAATTGAATCTTCTGCATCTGAGTCCTCATAGTTAGACAAGGGTATGTCCTGGTAATCACAGGGGTCAGAGTAATCAGACTCATGGTCTGAAGAATCAGAAGGAAAATCAATTCTTTGTCTTTTAAAGGGGGAAGGCTGGCTTTCCCTAATTAAAGTAATAAGGCCTTCAGCCATTCTAAGCATTTGTTTCTGCGGCATGGGAACGTGACAACGTGCTTTGGTCGTCTGTTTCCTAGGCATAGTGTGAACTCTGGGCCTGAGACATTCAGTAGATTTAGTCATTAACTAAGTAGTCTGTTTGATATGAACATCGGAAGGTCTGAATACACCCTCAGAAGCCGGTGCCTGCACAGCGGCTATGGACAGATTCCAAGGTAGAGACATCCGCAAGTTCCAAAGTCGAAGAAGCATCTCGCGGCATACCAGACTCTGAATGGGTCTCAGTAGAGGCCTGCGAATTTGCAAAAGCGGGTAACAGGGGCTGCGAAAGCGCCTCAGAATACCAACGGACTGGCGACTAGCTTAACGGAAGCATCGGTGACAGTTTCGGACCTATGCGGTCTGTATCTGTCTTTATCTTTGCATTTTTTCAGAAAATCGGTAGTCAGATGGCTTCCCGAAGCCATTTAGGAATAAGGAGAACAAGAGCGAAAGAATTTAAAGACAAAAATAGCCAAACGACGAATAGTTCGGGTGTTGAACAAGGCACAAAACCGACAGCGAGGTGACGCAGTAAGAATGAAAATCTGTGAGGTATTTGCTTTCCACAGGCAAGACAATAGTTAACTTTTTCTGACATCAGTTAGAGCAAGAAAAAAGGATCCCCAACGGGGTATTTAGCTTTAGAAGACTTCAGGTTTGAAACTCGAAAAAAGTACAGTTTTGTTCCTACCATAAATGTAGATGTTCGAGGATCCACATTGCTGCAGTCATAACCTGTGGGTAGTCCGCTGTCCTCGGTCGGCCCGAATACCAAAGAGCTAGGCTGGCGTCGGTCATTGTCGCCTAGAGCTGACGTCAGTATGTAGTAGTACTTAAGCGCATGACCGACGCCATATCCTCAGTCTTTTTTGCCCCAGATGTCAGAAGGCCTAAAAATGAAGGCCAGAACTAAAGTAGCAAAAGCCCAACAACCATCAGAGTGGAAATAAAGAGTATCCCAAAAAGAAACCCAGCAACCACAATTATAGAGGGGAAGGAAGGAGGGATAATTGGACTGTCTTTGTTTTGAGCAAGAATCAGGCAATCGTCCAGATAAGGGTAAATTTGTATTCCTCTCTGTCTGAAGAAAGCAATCACAGGAGCCAGAACTTTTGTGAATACCCTGGGCGCAGTAGATAAACCAAAGGGCAATGCAGAGAACTGATAATGCGAAGTACCAGCCCGAAATCTCAGGAATCTCCTGCAACTGGCCCTGATAGGGATGTGAAGATAGGCCTCTGAGATCCAGGGTTACCATCCAGTGATCTTTGCCTAGCATAGACAGAAGTTGTTGTAATGTTAACATCTTGAACTTTGGAATGTCTAGGTAGGTATTGAGAATGGACAAATCCAGAATTGGCCTCCAAGTGTTTCCTTTCTTTGGCACTAGGAATAGACGGGAATAAAATCCTAGGCCTACTTCTGACGGAGGGACCACCTGAATTGCCTCAATCTGCAAAAGCAGAGAAATTTGCTCCTGAGCCTCCAGCCTTTGCTGAGGAGGCACATCCGCATGCCTTTGAAAGGAGGAAAAGTGTGAAAATAAAACTTGTAACCTTGATTTATTACATCCAACACCCATTGGTCCTGGGTGACCAAATTCCAGTTTTGTTTGAAAAGTCCCAACTTTCCTCCTAGAGGAGCTGCCAGTAAAGAAGGGTCTGGCAGCGGAAGATACAGGTCATTGGGTCTGCTTACGAAAGGGCTGACCCCTACCCTCACCAGAAGACTGTGCAGGAGAGCTCCAAGTCCTAGGCCTGAAAGAACCCTGAGCGTGAGCCCTGCCTCTACCACGTCTAGACCTGCCCTTAGACTGATAATCCGAAGGAGGATAAGACCATCCTCTAGCAGGCCAATTCCTACTAAACTTAGGGGGCTGCACCTGCATAAAATCCTTGACCGTCTGCATAGACTTAGCCTCATCTTCCATCTTTTTCAAAACTGATTCCACAGGAGGGCCAAAAAGTACTTCAGATTGAAGAGGAGCATCCAAAATCTGAGCCTTAACATGTTCTGACAAATTTTGATCCTTAAGCCAGGCATGTCTACGAATAACTGAACCTGTAGCAGCCACCCTGGATGAAGCCTGAAGAGCATCAAAACCACACTGCAAAGAATGTTTGCCAACTTGATCTGATGCATGAACCAACTCCTGGAGCTCCTTACACTCTATACCCTCAGATAAAGCATCCACCTTAGATTTCAATTGGCCTAACAAAAAATTCTGATACTTCAGCATATGCAATTGGCAATTCAAAGCCCTCATAGCTAACGTAGAGGAGGTGTACACTTTTTTCCCCCACCTATCTAACGCTCTAGAATCCTTATCCAAAGGAACTGGATTCTTAGCCACAGAGGCCCTAACACCCTTTGGACCTTGAATAATAGTTTCCGGATCAGCTCTAGGACTCTTGTACAAATACTTATGTGCTTCTGGAACTCTGTAATACCTGTCTGGCTTAACAGGGGCCGGAGGCAAAGAATCAGGATTAAGGGAAGATTCAGAAAAAACATCCTGAACAACATCTAAGACAGGAGGAATAGCCAAGGGCCTATGTTGTGGCAGAAACAAAAATTCCCTAAGCCTTTTCCGAGAATCTGAAAAATCTTGACCTTCCCACTTGAAATGTTCCCTCATGGAATGTAAAGTCTCAGAAAAAGAAAAATCCTCTGGAAGAGAAGCAGACGGACAGGAGTCCTCTGCATCCGAATCTGAATAGGAAGGGAAATCCTGAATTTCTTCAGCTGAGGATTCAGAGTAGTCAGAGGAATGATCCATTCCCTCTAAATCTGCCTCCACCCTAGGAAAGCCATCTGGGAAGTTGTATTCAAGCTTGCTCCCAGGAATATAATTTGTTGACAGGGTGCCAGGTGTGATTTCATTTTGTTTATGGTGTACCCCAGACAAGTCAGTACCCTTTGAACAAAGGCCAGATGATTCAAAAGTATGTCCTGACTTTCTGCCTGAATTAGACAATTGTCCAGGTAAGGGTATATTTGAATATTTAGTTGCCTGCAAAAGGCAATGACTGGAGCTAGGCACTTTGTGAATACCCTGGGCGCAGTAGATAAGCCAAAGGGCAGTGCAGAGAACTGACAGTGCATGTAGCCTGCTTTGAAGCGTAGGTATCTTCTGCAAGACTCCCTGATAGGGATGTGCAGGTATGCTTCTTTTAAGTCTATTGTTGCCAACTATGCATCTTTGCCTAACCTAGGAAGTAGCTGGTGAAGAGTCAGCATCTTGAATTTTGGAATCACCAGAGAGGTATTTAGAGTAGAAAGGTCCAGGATAGGACACCATGTATTGCCTTTTCTGGGTACCAGGAAAAGTCTCGAATAGAAACCTTGTCTCTTTTCCTCTTCTGGTACCAACTGAATAGCCCCCATGCCTAAAAGAAAGAGTACTTGATTATGGGCCTCTGCCCAGCCCACTGATTTGGGGGTAGATCTGGCCACCCGCCTGGTGTTATGGTAAGGTGTGGAAGTGAAATCTGTATCCTTGGGACACTATTTAAAACCCATTTGTCCTGGGTAATGAATTCCCAGTTTTTGGCCTGCAGACCAATCTTTCCACCTAAAGGCGCATTCAGTTGGGAAGTGCCTGGAAGTTTTAAAAGCAAGTCACTGAGACAGTTTTCCATAGGAGAGAGTCTTACTACTCCCAGATTTGGGTGTGGAAAGCCCCCACTGCTCAGTCTCGTGTCCCCTGGGACTAAAACATGGGGTTTCTGCTGTGTCTGGGTTTGGCTTGAGAAGACCTAGAAGGGGCTGGAAAGGACCAATTCTTAGAGGGCCAGTGCCTACTAAATCTAGGAGGCTGAACTTTTAAGAAATCTTTAACAGTTTGCATAGATTTAGCTTTATCTTCCATCTTTTTAATAACTTCCTCAGCCTTGTTGTCAAACAGGCGGCCCTGATTTAAGGGAGCATCCAACAATTTAGTTTTAATATGATCAGGCCAAGATTGCTCTTTAAGCCAAGCATGCCTTCTGAGCACCGACCCAGTAACAGCAGACCTACAAGAAGCCTCTAGTGAATCAAATCCACAATGCAAAGTATGTTTTCCAGCCTGTTCAGCAGAATGCATTAAATCCTGTAATTCTTTATTTTCTGCACAGTTAGTAATCAACATCATTTTCTGTTTAAGCAATCCAATAACATGTTGTTGATACTTTAACATATGAAACTGGCAGTTTAAAGCCCTAATGGCCATGGTTGCAGAAGTGTAAACCTTCTTACCCCATCTATCCAGCGCCCTGGAGTCTCTATCAGAAGGTGTACGATTTTTAGCAGTAGAAGCTTTAATGCCCTTGGGTCCCTGTGAAATAGTCTCTGGATCCACAATAGGATTTTTAAAAAGGAACATGTGTGAATCAGGAACCCTGTAATATCTGTCAGGTCTTCTGGGAGCAGGAGGCAAAGAATCAGGGGCCAAACTAGACTTGGAAAAAGGATCAACAATATCTAGTACAGGATGAATAGCTAAAGGCCTATGCTGAGGCAGGAGTAAGAAATCCCTAAGTCTCTTTTTTGAATCAGAAAAATCCTGGCTTTCCCAGTGGAAATGCTCCCTTAGAGTATGTAAAGTTTCACCACAAGAAAAATCCCCTGGAGGGGAAGCAGAGGTAATAGATTCCTCTGCATCAGAATCCTCATAAGTAGATAAGGGCAAATCCAGATCAGAAGAAAAATCAGAATCCTGGTCAGAAGATTCATAAACAACTTCAGTCCTAGGTCTCTCAGAAGGGGGAGGTTGGCTTCCCTGATTAGAGTTCTTATTTGTTTTTTAGGCATAGAAGCCTGAGCATGCGGCCTGGGCATCATTTTTTAGGCATGGTTCAAGAGTTGGGCCTAAATGAAGAAGGAGGTGTCCGTTTAATATGCAAGTCCGTAGGCCTAAATACACCCTCAGAAGCCGATAGCCTGCACAGCGGCTCTGGACCCATCTAAGGTAGAGACATCCGCAGGTTCCATAGTTGAAGCAACTCGCGGCATACCACACTCTGAATGGGTCTCAGTAGAGGCCTGCGAATCACAAGTAGCGGGTATCAGGGGCTGCAAAAGCACCTCAATGAGTACCGGCGAACTGGCGACTGGCTTAGGAGAAGCGTTGTTGGCAGTTTTGGACCTCGGCGGCCTGTCTTTACCTTTGCGCTTTTTTGGAATCCCGGTAGTCGGAATGGCTAACCAATGACATTTCTGGATAATTAAACCGAAAACCGAAATATTTAGAGGCAAAAATATACCCACAACGGATAGTGCACTGATTAAATAAAGCACAAAACCGACATCAAGGTACGTTGTGGTCAGGGCCTAGGCAAGGAATACAGTACGAATTAAAATCTTTAGGAGGTATTTGCTTTCCACAAGTAATGCAATTATTAACTTTTACTGACATCGGTGAGGAGCAAGATAAAGTTTCCCCAATAGGGTACTTGGCTTTAGTTGAAGACTTCAGTTCTGAAACTCGAAAAAAAGAAGTTGCGTACCTACAAGTTGACAGAAAACACCAGGAAGGACCCTGTTGACCAGACACGGTAGAGTCAAATATACAGACCAGATACACGAATTTGACCTAGGTTTCGTCTTTATTATACAGACTTCTTCAGAATATGAACATTCATATTCTGAAGAAGTCTGTATAATAAAGACTAAACCTAGGTCATATTCGTGTATCTGGTCTGTATATTTGACTCTACCGTCTCTGGTCAATAGGGTCCTTCCTGGTGTTTTCTGTCAACTTGTTAGTAGTTTGGATTGGTGTCTTCTTAAATTGTGTACCTACCATAACGTTCCATGTAAGTTGTCTTCATCTCACCTTCCTTCTTGCTGGTTGGGATCGGAGCCAATCCTCTGCTCCGACTCGGCCATCTTCAATAGCTCGAGAGCTGTTTACTGGCTCGAAGCTACCCCTTATCCCATAATGCCTAGCGATAGCTACCCAGATGTCGTTTGAAATAGCTAACCCCAGACATAACATAATAATTCAGTCAAGAACTAGTTGACTATACCTGCCATATTCTCTTAGGTCAAAAAGGACACGAGAACACACAGCCAGTGAAACAAAGAAACTCCTCTTGATCCACTACGACAGGGGGATGGAGGGTGACACGCAAGAAGGAAGGCGAGATGAAGACAACTAACATGGAACATTAGGGTAGGTACATAACTTCTTTATGTTAAGTTGTCTATCTCGCCTTCATTCTTGCTGGTTGGGACAGCGTCCCTAGCACCTAAAAACCTGGGTGGCTCAGTGGAACAGACTCTTCAGAACAGTGGACCCAAAGTCGGCTCTGCTCCTGGAGACCATATCCAACTTGTAATGAGAAATAAAGGTACGGGGGTTTGCCCATGTGGCAGCTGCACACATAGAATCCATGGGCAACCTGGATTGGAAGGCTACAGAGGTGGCCAAGGCCCTAGTAGAATGACCTTTCGGTTTAATAAGCAACTCTTTGTTCCTTAACTGATAAAGGAAAGAAATAGTGTGCGACAACCATCTGGACAAGGTTACCTTGGAAACTGGGAGACCTTGTTTGCCCAAGGCGTAAGAGAGGAATAGTTGGCCCGGTTTCCTTACTTCTTTAGTTCTGTGCAGGTAAAAATGCAATTGCCTATGGACATCCAATTGGTGTAGTTTGTATTCTGCCTTGTTGGTATGATTAGGGAAAAACACAGGAAAATCGATAGATTGGTTTAAGTTACTTTCTGAGCAGACTTTAGGGAGAAACGAGGGATTAGTCCTCAAAGCAACCCTGTCCTTATGAAAAACCAAGTAAGGAGGACGAACACACAGCGCCTGAAGTTCGGAGACATGTCTGGCTGAAGTAATAGCTACCAGAAAGAGCGTCTTCCAAGATAGGAACCTGATAGAGCAGGAAGCTGCTGGTTCAAAAGGGGGTAGAATTAAGGTGGTTAGGACTAAATTAAGGTCCCAAGGAGGAGGGGGATCTCTCACTGGAGGCCTAAGAAGAGTCGCCCCTCTCAAAAAAGCTTTACATAGCTTATGAGACATAATGTTAGAATTCGAAAAACCAACATGAAAGTTAGAAATGGCCACCATTTGTACCCTGATCGTTGAAGCAGCGGACCAGGGATGAAAAAGCAGAGCTAAGAATTCCAAGATTTCGTGGACTGGGGCTGAGAAGGGATCTACATCCCTAGTCTCTGCCCAACAAGAAAAACGTTTCCATTTGCTAGCATAAGTTTTCCTCGTTGTAGACTTGTGAGAGGACACAATAATATCTCGGACTGCTGGGGAAATGCTAGGAAGCCTGGCTAAGGTTGGAAGTGGAGCAAACAAGCTGGAGGGTTTTTAGGGATTGATGCAACCCGCCTGATTGATGAACCAGGTGGTCTGGAATTGGGTAGAGTGTCCAGGGATGATCGAGAAGGGAACGGTGCAGGAATGGAAACCATATCTGTAGAGTCCAGTAGGAAACAATGAGGATCATTTTGCAACCCAACAATATTGCTTTCTGTATAAGTTTGGGTATCAGAGGGAATGGAGGAAAGGCATAAAGAAGTCCCTGGGCCAATCGTGGACTAGAGCGTCTCTGGGTGTGTAACCCGGAAGCGGGAGAAGTAGTTGCTGCATTTGCTGTTGAAGGGGGTGGCAAAGAGATCGCAGCAAGGCTGTCCCCATTTGCGAATAATAAGGTTCGCCATATCCTGATGCAGAGACCACTCGTGAGGCATTAGAATAGCTCTGCTGAGCCTGTCTGCTATGACGTTGGATCTCCCAGGGATGTGCGTCGCAATCAGAAAATGTTGGGTGTAAATCGCCCACTGCCAAAGCCTGAGTGCTTCTCAACATAGGGGGTAGGACCTGGTTCCGCCCTGCTTGTTGATGTATCACACCACTGACATGTTGCCCGCTTGGATAGCAATGGTCCCAGGTGGAAGAGAGCCTTGAAGGGCTTGCAACGCCAGGAGCATGGCTCTTATTTCCAGGACATTTATATGCAGATGGTACTTGTGAGGTTGCCACGTGCCTTGGACTGTCCTGCCCAGATAATGCCCCCCCCCCCCTATCAGGGAGGCGTCTGTCGTCACTGTGGCTATCGGAGGGGGTTGTACGAAAGGTCTGCCCTGAGTAACTAATAGGGAGACCATCCACCAAGAAAGATGCCTTTTGCATGTGTCCGTGATCATGATCTCGTGTGTCATGGGTAGCTCTTGGAAAGACCACTGCGTGAACAGAAGCCACTGAAGAATCCTCATATGAAAGCGCGCCAGTGGGATTAGGAGAATGGCTGCTGCCATGGAACCCAGGGTTTGAAGGACGTACCTGACTTGGATCCTTTTGCTCTGCATAAGGACCTGTACCGGTTGATGAATTGCAGACACCTTTTCTGGTGGTAGCCTTGCAAACGTATCCCTTGTGTCCAAGTCTGCACCTATATAAAAGTGATCGATTGACAGGGCAACAAGGCAGATTTTTCTAAATTTATTGTGATGCCGAGCTGTGAGCAGATTGAGACTGTGTAGTCCCGTGCTTGTATGAGTTGATGCCTGGTGGTAGCAGTAAGGAGCCAGTCATCTAGATACGGAAACACCTGGAATCCTTGACGCCTCAGGTGAGCCATGACCACTGACATACATTTGAACACCCTGGGGGCTGTGGTAAGACCAAAGGGCAGAGCTCTGAACGGATAATGACTGGCCTCCAGCAGGAAGCGAAGATATCTCCTGGAGCGCCTGTCCATCTTTATATGGTAGTACGTGTCCTGAAGATTTATAGAGCACAGCCAATTGTCCTGACCCAGAAAGGGTAGAATGGACTGTAGCATGACCATCCGAAACTTCATTCTTTGTACACACCTGTTTAATCTGCTGAGATCCAGAATCGGTCTCCAGTCCCCTGTCTTTTTTGGTACTAAAAAGAACCTTGAGTAAGTTCCGGATCCATACTGGTCTGCCGGGACTTCCTGGATGGCTCTTTTTTCTAGCAGTTTTGAAAATTCTATTACTGCTTGCTCCCTCAGATTGGGTGGAACATCTGGGAGGGTCTTCCTTGACTGCAAGAGGGGTTGAAGGAAGGGGATTTTTTAACCTCTGGATATAACTGACCGTACCGATCTCTCGTGTTAAACTTCGCCAGACTTTTGGGTACAGCGAAAGTCTTCCTCCAACTGCCTCCAGAGATGAGCAGCCGGGCAACCCTTCAGGGATGTTGAAAGGGCTTACCAGAGAAGGATTCTCTGTTGCCCCTCTGCCATGAGGGCGGCGTCTATTATTGTTTCCCCCTCTGCCTCTAGAGGAAAAATCACTACGCATGTTAGGCAAGGCTCCCCGAGATTTACAGAACCACATCTTACCACTCTTCTGACCCTTGGGGTAGGGTCTAGAGGGAGTGGAAAAACGGACTCCCACGGCAGAGAGAGTCTTGCCTTCCTGCTCACACCTAGTCAAAGTGTCTTTCACCTGTGGTCCAAAAAGAAAGGAACCATCAAAGGGAGTGTTGGTGAAGGACGCTCAAAAGGGTTCCGCAAAATTACACAGCCGCATCCAGGCATGCCTCCTAAGGGCCACCCCGGTACCAGCGGCTCTACCCGCTCCATTGGCTGCATACGAAATGAGCCTCATGGAGGAGTTAACAACAGAATTAAGTGTTGCTAGCTGGGAAGCCACCTTAGCTTGTGCTCCCTCAGCTGTTGGATCTTGGAGAGCATCTCAGAGCTCTTTAAGGAGATCCCTTTGAAAGTGAGTAAAATGACACAAGTAGTCCAGTGATCTCATAGAGAAGGTCGCTGAAGCGAACATTCGCTTCCCATATCTGTCCATCGTCCTAGACTCCTTGTTAGGGGAATGGACAGTAGAGGAGGTCTCCGCTAACTCTTTTTTTGTGGCTGCTGCTACCACCATAGCATCAACAGGGACACCTTTCATAAGGAATTGTTTATCCTGGGGTGCTGTAATAAATTTACCAGGTCTCCTCGGAGTTGGTTCCACTGTATTCGGAGCTGACCAAGACTTTTGAGTCACCACAGTCATTAAGTGGATCAAAAGGCGGAGACACCCAGGAGGTGGAATGTCGGGAACAGAAGGCATCCAGAAATACAGACTCATCCTCAGAAGGGGCTAGGGGATTCCAGTTCACCCTCTGCTTGAGCATCTCCAGGATGTCTGAAAAAGATATCCTCAGAGGGGGATCCCTGAGACCCTTCCGATTCATCTAAGTCTGTATCAGAAGTGACAGACTCAGGGGAGTCAATGAGCTTCCTCTTGCACTTCTGAGGGGGCTCCTCTGAGAGATCAGGGGAGGCCTCAAAAGAAGAGGAAACACCCAAATGGGGTGTCCTGGAGCATCTGTTCCCTACATTTGGGGCCTGGAGGAGGAGAGGAGGTTGGCACAGGCACTACAGGGGATGGAGCCGGTTGGGCTGATAGTGGAGCTGACTCAGTGGCCAACACACTCCGCATGACATCGAAGGCGTCCCTGCCATGATGCAGAGAAAGTTCCAGATCCAAAGAAATAGGAATCTTTCTCCGCACCGAGGGAGACGGCTCCGATGCTGATGTAGGAGCAGAGCTCACCTGCGCTGAAGCTCCAAGAGGGAGAACGGGGTCGGACAAGGGTCCGATGTCACTCGCTCCCTCTGAGCCGATGAGGGAGCCCCGGCACCCAGATCCCTCGAAGGATGGCACTGCCGAGGGAATCGGAGCCAACACCGGAACCGAAGGAGATAGTGTTATCGGAGCAGACTGTTCCACTACTCGAACCCCAACGAACTCATTGGAGTCGGAGGAGGAGGAACATTGAGAAAAGTGGACGGAGCAGATACCTGTTGAGGAGACTGGATAACAACTTGGCTAGTGCCTGCGACTTCAGAAACCTAATGACCACTCTCTCCACATCGTGGTCCTATAGCCTAGAGGACCAAGAGGAGTGAGAGAATCGGTGACTGCGCTCGTTCTGGAATAAGGGAGACCGTGGAGCCAAATGCACCAATTCGAGTGAGGGGGATCTTAGCCTCTTGTGGCTCCGAAGGCTCTGATGGAGCCAACAGGGAGATTGTCTTGTCGGTGCCAGCCAGAACAGATGTGGAAGGTAAACCCTGAACCGAAGACGGCTCCAAACTTGGAGCCAACTGCTTAGTGGGTTTGGGGGATTTCACAGGCTGTGAGCTCTTGGCCGGTGAATCCTGGGGTTTTAAAAGATCCCTAAGAATAAGCTTATTATTACGCTCCTGCAGGACTCTTGGACTAAAGGCATGGCAGACAGAACAAGAGTCTTGCAGGTGCACAGCGCCTAAACAATAGACGCAAGAAGTCTGCCCATCTGTCAGACATTTTCTGACAGCATGAGTCACACTTCTTGAACCCAGAAACCTTGGATTCCTTTGACATCCTTGACAGTAAGGAAAAAACAATTATAACAACAACAATAAGAACCAGAAACAAAATACAGTCTACAAAAAAAACACAACTATAAAGACTATAGCTAAAGTTTTTTTTTTTTTTTTTTTAAGAGAATAGGAAAGCCTCTAACTTAAACAGCTAGCCTATAAGAGAAAGGTAGAAGGAAAAGCCTCTAACTTAAACGGCTAACCTGATAAGAAGAGGTGGGGGAGAACACTAAATTAAATGAGTTCTACAAGAAAAAGGAGGGATACTATAAACAACTATCACAAAACAAGACTATCATTAACAATAAAAATGTAGAAGGGTTGTATTCTAGTGAAGAAAGTTACACAAAAAAACTTTATACGAGCCTGAGCCAGAAAAACGACACCTCGCAGCTGAAGTGGCAAACAAGATCTGGGTAGCTATCGCTAGGCATTATGGGATAAGGGGTAGCCTCGAGCCAGTAAACAGCTCTCGAGCTATTGAAGATGGCAAAGTCGGAGCCGAGGATCAGCTCCGATCCCAACCAGCAAGAACAAAGGCGAGATAGACAACTTAACATTGAAAATTTCAGGAGTAGGCCAACCGGCACTTGTGAACTGCTTCTGCTGGGCACCGCACGGCAAGAAAGACTGATGTAATGTCATCTGCATGTTTTATACCCCTAACGACCTGACATCACGGAAGAAGGGACAGCAACCGATGCAGGACCCAAGACTTTGTTAATCAGGCCAACTGAGGGCTACTGCAAGCAGATAACCCAGATGTAATGACTGCAACAGTGAAACACGAAAAACATCAGTGTGCCACAAGTGACTATAATGCAGCCTTTTAATAAGGCCCAAGATATTCATGCCCTTTATCCCTTGTCACAGGACAAGCAATGTCAGCATCATGATCCTTTCATCTCACATTCTATCCAAACACTAAAACAATAGAAGACGGTACTCTACAGTTTCTGTATCCTTATCTTCCTCAACCTATATCAACAGCTAAGCACATTATCACAAGCCAAGGATGAGGCAAACAGGAGAAAGTTTCATTACTTTTAACTCTTCCAAGGCTCCTCAGAATACTGGTTAGTAAGCTCCAACTATATCTTGTTGGGACTTCCAAGCTGGCTGCACACTGATCATCAGCTTAACTTCAGCTCTCCCAGTGTGAAAAAAAAAACTGAGACACACGGGCTCATAATTCTGCCAGCTTTAGTAAAATTCAGTAACTGGCTAGTAAGGACATTGCATAGCTGCTAGCAAAGAAGAAACAAGACAGCTTGAAAGAAAATCAACTAGAAAATGTGAAGAAAACACGGACTGGGAAAAATCCTGCAGCTGTTATCAAAAAGGAGTTAAAGCTCCAGTTTTTGTGCAAGAAATGGATTCCAATAATGTAGTGGAAAAAATAAATCAAATGTACTTGGAGCAGATTCAAATAAAAAACACGAGTAAAATCAACTCAAATAACAAAAGGATGGAAAAAATGGAAGCAGCTTTAAACAGCTATTCATATAAACTGATAAAACTGCAACAATCACAGGCTGAAATGAAGAAAAGGCTGGGTGAGTATGTGACTGCTCAACAAGAGCTGTTTTTAAAAAGGTAAGAGTTAGAAGACAGTACGAAGAGAAAACATGAGATTTTCTATGTACCAGAGAAACTGGAAGAAACAAACTCCATTAACTGTATGAAAGTACAAATAAGCAACTGGACCAGTAACTCCACAGCAGGATTTGTTAATCGGAAGGTCACACTGTGGTCAAAACATGGCCCAGAAAAAGCAGAGACCCATACTAGTAAAGATGCAGCAAATAAAATTTGGAGACAGCAGTATGTTTATTGAAAATATTTATTCACTGTACATAAGGCAGAAGAGAAGCAAATTTATCCCAGCAATTAGGGAATGTCAAGAAGATGCTAAATTCAAGCTGCTGTATCCAGATGTCTTCAGAACATTTCTTCCTGGAGGATCAAATTATTTTTTTTAATGCAGAACAGGTACAGGAGGAAATACAAAAGTTTGTCTAACAAAAAAGTGAGCCATCAAACATAAGGGGACTCTGCCTCACATTCTTCTGATAATAAAGGTCATAGAGAGACTGCCAGTGAAACATTTTCCGATGTTCCAAAGGAAAATGCTCAAGACACAGAAAAAAAGCATCTGAGGTGACTAGAATAATCTGTTGGGAGATGAAGATAAACAGGAAGACCAGCAATACTAAAATTAATGAATAAATGTGAAGACTATACAGCATCAATCGCATTTGTGAAGTATGGCTTTACTACAAGAAAACAAGGCTTTGAAAGACAGGACTTCTGTTGATTTTATTAAACCTACAGTGGGACTGAAATGCATATGGTCCACTTCAAGTCTCATATTCAGAAGGACAAAAAAAAAAATTAGAATATATATCCCACTCACAACTGAAGTGCCTCAGGCTAGGAAAACAGAAGCAGCAAAATCCTGTAGACGTTACCACAGCAGAGAATGAGCAAGTTCCACTTGATTAAGAAAATGAGCTTTTATTGATAAAACAAAATATGATGAGCGCTTTCGGCATTAACTGCCTTCTTCAGAGCGATCTGAAGAAGGCAGCTTGTGCCAAAAGCGCTCATCGTATTTTGTTTTATCAATAAAAGCTCATTTTCTTCTTAATCAAGTGGAACTTGCTCATTCCCTGCTGTGGTGACGTCCAAAGAATAAATTAGGATTTTGACCTATTTCCTGTGACAATTCCATCTCCTCGATGCATGGAAGTTTTACTGGTCAAAGTTAGGGAATTTATTAACCTTTTAAGAACACAAGTATGCAATACACCGTGAAGCACAACATGCGGGATGTGTTACATAGAAAAAAAGAAGCTATGTACTCACAATAACATTCCATCTGAGTAGGTAACTATTTGTCAGCAACCTGTGGGTTACGGATCCGATACGGATCCAAGCCGGCAGCATACCAAGCTAAAGATCCGAGCTCCAAGCTCCTCCCCCTTACCCATACTATCCTGCAACCTCCTTCCAATCCTCAGATCGCGTTTGCCACCTGCACAAAACAACAAAAACTAACCTGAGAAACCTGACTCAGAGAAAAAACAAAACTCGAGCATCCAAACCTCGAGTTCAGCTAAATAACCATCCGGGTTAGGGGGAAGGAGGGAGGGACAGTTGCTGACAAATGAAGTTACCTACTCAGATGGAACGTTATGGTGAATACATAACTTCTTTATCTGAAGTAGTTAACTTTTTTTGATCAGCAACCTGTAGGACAGAGTCCCCAGCTACCTGAAATCTTGGGAGGCCCACAAGGAAGAAAATTCCAGAGCACTGCAGAAACAAAAGCAGCCCTTCCTCTAGACACCAACTCTAGTTTATAATGAGAAATGTGAGAGGACGCCCTGGTAACCGCTGAACAAATGTCATCCAGGGAAACTCTAGACCAGAATGCAGCAGACGTTGCCATAGAACGCGTAGAATGAGCATGAACTCCCATTGGTTCTGGCAAGCCGGCTTCGCTATATGCTAAGAGGATACAACATGAAATCTACCTCGCAAGAGTCACTTTAGAAAAATACAGGCAAATTAATGGATTGATTAATGTTCGTCTCGGAAGCAACTTTGGGAAGAAAGAAGGGGTTAGCCCTGGGAGATACCCTGTCCTTGTGAAATACAAGGTATGGAGGTCTGATACAAAGAGCCTGAAGCTCCGACACTCTCCTGGCTGAGCTAATGGCTACCAAAAAGATGTCTTCCATGACAAGAACTTCAGATCAACGGAAGCTGCGGGTTCAAACAGAGTCGCGACTAATGCCTGAAGAACCAAGGTCAGGTCCCATGGTGGGGATGAGTTTCTAATAGGAGGTCTCAAAAGAAAGGCACCTTTTAGATAGGCCTTACAAATTCTGGTAGCAGCAAGAGAACCAAAGTTGTCCCCAGTATGGAAATGGGAAATAGCAGCCAGCTGAACCTTTACAGCAGATGAACTGGCCCCCCTGCTGAAAAATATGAGACAAGAATTCTAGAACTGCTGGAATAGGAGCGGTAAAGGGATCCAAGTTCTTACCTGAAGCCCAAATGGAAAAACGTTTCAATTTACTACTGTAAATCTTCCTGGTAGAGGGTTTATGCGCCAGCACCAGAATGGACTTGACTAGGGAAGCGATACAGAGTCCTGGCAACTAAGGGAACTGGATCAGCCAAGCTGAGAGCTTGAGCTCGTCCAGGTTCAGAGGGGCCATTCCCGAGGGGTGAGAGATCAGATCCGGAATGGGATCCAAGATCCAGAGAGGAGCTATGAGATGAGACCGTAGGCAGGGGAACCAGACTTGACGAGGCCAGAATGGGACTATGAGGATAATCTTGCTCCCCAACCGATGAGCTTTCTGCAAAAATTTTTTCATCAGCAGAAGTGGTGGATACGCATAAAGAAGACCGGGCGGCCAAGCATGGACTAGAGTGTCTCTGGGGGCTTCCCCTAAAGGAGGAATTAGAACAAAAAACTCGCTGCACTTCGTGTTGGAAGGTGATGTGAAGAGATCGCAGCAAGGCTGACCTTACTTGAGGAAGATCTGTTCCACTACAGAAGAATTCAGAGACCACTCGTAAGCAGAGAGGATAGTTCTGCTCAATTTGTCCACCAGAATGTTGGACCGACCCGGAATGTGCGTCGCTAACAGGAAGCGGTTGGTGGAGATCGCCCATTCCCAAACTCTCATGGCTTCTCGGGAAAGGGGGTAAGACCTGGTTCCCCCCCGTTTGTTGATATACCAGACCACCGACATATTGTCTGACTGGATCGCAATAGTCCCCGGAAGAAGGAAGGCATGAAGAGCCTGCAACACTAAAAGGGCCGCCCTCATCTCCAGTACATTTATATGCAGAATGGTCTCAATCTGAGTCCACATGCCTTGGACAGTCCTGCCCGCACAATGCCACCCCCCCTAGGCGGGAGGCGTCCATGGTGACTGTGGCCTTGATTAGGGGCATAACAAAAGGTAGTCCTTCTCGATGGGCTCGGGATTGCAGCCACCACATCATGGAGTTCCTGCAAACCCTGCTGAGGGGGAATCAGCAAGTCTAGCGGATGGTGTAGAATGTACCACTAGAATCGCAAAGTCCACTGCAGAACACTCATGTGCAGACGAGCATAAAGGATCAAATTGATCACTGCCACCATAGACCCCAAAGCTCTCAGGACTAATTCTGCTAGGGGAGCAGGAGACTGAAGAAGAGCTAGTACATACAGAGTCATGCTGTGAAGTCTGTCTGGCGTTAGGAAAGCCTTGGCCTGAAGGGGAATCTATCCTGGCCCCTATAAAGTCTATAACCTGAACAGGTTGGAGGAATGACTTCTTCACATTTATAGTGATCCCCAACTAGGATGATAAACAGAGGAAGTCGTCCCTGGCTAGAGAGAGTAGATGCCTGGTGGGGGCGGTGAAGAGCCAGTAGTCTAGGTACGGGAAGACCTGTATGCCCTGGAGCCTCAGGTGGGCCGCTACAACTGCCATGACCTTGGTGAACACCCTGGGGGCTGTGGTCAGACCGAAGGGTAGAACCCTGAACTGGTAATGACTGGTCCCTAGCTGAAAGCAGAGAAACCTCCTGAACCATCTGTCCATGAGGATATGGTAGTATGCATCCCTGAGGTCTATGGAGCACACCCAGCCCTCCTCTCCTGCAAGAGGGGCAGGATGGATTGAAGCGTGACTATCCGGAATTTCTCCTTGGCAACGAAAAGGTTGATTGTGGACAGGTCGAGGATCATCCTCAAGTCCCCCGTCTTTTTTGGCACCAGAAAGAACCTTGAGTAAATGCCTAATCCGGACTGGTCTGGGGGCACATGCTGGATGGCTCTTTTTTTCTAACAGCTTTTTTATTTCCAAAGCTGCAGCCACCCTTTGAGTGGGTGGAACATCTGGGAGGAGTCTTGAGTAAGGGGGCTTGTTTATGAAGGGGACTGAATAACCTTTGGATATTATCTGAAGCACCAAGCGATCTGTCATGATGGACTCCCATTGAGCCAGGTGCCGCAAAAAATGCCCCTCGACTGCCTCCAGAGAGAAGCAGTCAGGCAACCCTTCAGGGCTGCTGCGCGGGTCGGTCGGAAAAAGGTTCTCGTGACCCGAAGTTCTTCGGACCCCCTCTGCCTCTGGGCCGGCATCCACCTTGTCCCTCGGCCTCTGGGGGAGAAAGGGTCCTGAGCGTACCGGGCTTGCTGAGATTTCTGGAACCACACTGCCCTCGCTGGTTCCTGGAGAAGGACCTTTGAGGAGTAGAGAAGCAGAATTTGACTGCTGACAGAATTTTCCCATCTTTCTCGCTCTGGACCAGCGTCTTGCGGACGGTCTTCCCGAACAGGGTAGACCCAAAGGGTGCATTCGCGAAGGACGCCTTGAAAGGTTCCGAGAAACTGCAAAGCCGAAGCCAGGCACGATGCCTTATGGCGATACCGACACGCTAGCTCTAGCGGCTCCTTCCGTGGTGTGGGAGAGTAGCCGCATAGACTTAGTAGCCACTGATTTGAGATTGGCCATATGAGCCGAGAAAGTCCATTTATCCTCGGCCAACATGGACTCTGGGGGAGACTCAACGTACTCTTTAACCAGGTCCCGCTGCAGTCTGATTACATGGGCCAAGTAATTCAGCGCCCTAATAGAGAAGGTAGCTGAAGCAAACCTCCGCTTTCCAATACAGTCCATTGCCCAAGACTCCTTGTCAGGGGGATGGACTGAAGAACTGTCCTGAGCTAGTTCCTTTTTAGTGGCCGCCGCCACCAGCATGGCATCTACAGGGGAACCCTTGCTCCACGAAGCTGTCTACAGAGGGGCTCAGAATCTTGTCGGGCCTCCTGGGGAATGGCTTTACAGTGTCCGGTTTCTTCCACGCCCTGGTGGTAATCAAGTCGACCAGGGGGTCGGCTGGGGGGGGGGGGCACCCAAGAGGTAGATGGGCCTGTGTCGAACGCCTCCAGGAATACAGACTCGTCAGAGGAAGGTTTTTCTGGTGGACCAGCCCCCCCCCCCGGCAAAGCATTTCCATAATGTCTCCGAAGGAGACGTCGTCGGGGGGTGACCTGAGAGAACCTTCCCCCTTCCTCCAAATCGGTATACTCGGTGAGGGACTCAGGGGAGTCCAAGTGCCTCCTTTTGCACAGGCATTTGTGAGGAATCTCCTGGGGGGGGCTGTCTGAGGGGGACTCACCAACAGATTCATGTTCCTCCAGGGGAACTCGCTGGGGCGTCAACGACACAGGCTGTCCCTGAGACTGGATGATGGAGGACAAACCGAGCTGCGAGGGAGTGGGGGCGGACCCTGAGGAAAGAGTGAGGAGTCTCGATCCTCTAGAGAGATCCTTCTCCACAACGTACAATGTCGATGGGGAACCGGCCTCTCTAAGACAGGTGGCCAGCACCCGCGGATCCGACGAAGGGATCGGTGTTGGAGCCGACGCATTTGGACCAGAGTGGACAGTGTGCACCAACCGCAAAGGAGCCGACACACTTGCCTCCTCGGATCCGATGCCCGGCTCTCGGCCCCGAGAGCTCGGATCCGAAAAGGGATCCAATAAGCTAGAGGGCATGGCCGGGGTCAAAGTAGCAATAACCATCGGCGCAGACTCCCTGACTCCGAGGCTCCTCGGATCCGAAGACTCCAAAATCCAGTAGTGGATTGGAGAAGGAGCTATCGGGACAAACAGTGGAGCTGAACACCCCCCCCCCCGGAGGGAGGGGGAGGCAGCAACCCTCCCCATCTGCAGCCAAGTTTGCAGGAAGTGACGCATCATCTGGTCCATATCTGCCTCCGAAAGGCTACGAGTAGATCTGGAAGAGGCTGCCGAAGCCAGCCGGGCCGACACGACAACCTCGAAGATGGTCGGGCCTCCTCCTCCGGCGAGAAGTGTGGGGAACGGAGCTTGGTAATCTTCAATGGAGAAGAGAAAACCTTAGCTGGAGGGGCTGAAAGGTCCAATTCGGCCAGCCGTTTGTGGCTTCTCTCTCTCTTTCTCCCTTCTCTCTTTTCTGTCCTTTTTTGCCTCTCGCTCTCCCTGAGACGAGGTGGGAGGGTGAGTTCCAGACAGGGGAGGAGGGCCAGATGGTTGGGCAACCGCGGCTGTCACTACAGAAGGAGAAGAAGCTGATTCTGCGGGTAGAAGACCCGCCAAAATCAGCTTGTTCTTCCTATCTCGCAAGGCCTGGGGGTTAAAGGCTGCACAGATCTGGCAGCCTGAGGAAAGGTGAGAAACCCACAAGCAAAGAACGCACTGTGTGACCATCCGCTGGCGACAACTTATGGCCACACTCAGTGCACTTAGAAAAGGTAGTTTTCTGGCTTTCAGCCATACCCTCACACACACGCACACCTAAAGGGAAAAGAGGGGCCTACTAGGGGATAGAGATTACCAAGGATAAGAGGGGGATAGATTAGTTAAGAGGAGAACTAATATCTAAATATATAGAAAAATACTACACACACAGCTAACAATTATACTACCCAAATATTTTTAGAAAAATATAAGAACTAGTTACACTTGCCTGGAGCTCGAAAAATCCCGTGCTTGGCAAAGTCGCGGCAAACGAGATCTGGGGATTGGAAGGAGGTCGCAGGGTAGTATGGGTAAGGGGGAGGAGCTTGGAGCTCAGATCTTTAGCTTGGTATGCTGCCGGCTTAGATCCATATCGGATCCGTAACCCACAGGTTGCTGATCAAATGAAGTGAACTACTTCAGATCAACTGTTTAGTTAAGATAGGTTACACCTTGAGTCATCAGGGTAACAAATTTTTAGCTGCTAAGAAAATTAGTAAAAAAAAAATTTTCTGAGGGCCATATAAGGAGAAGAGACCGATAAGGTTCACAACACATTTAAATGTTTCATGGCCAGCGCAAGATGCCCTAATAAATTTTTAGATCTTGAGGCAAGGGCTATGAGTGAATGATGATGTCATTTTCACCATGAAAATATGGCATGGTTTTCAAACACTAACTAATCAATGGTTCTGTCTGGTCTTCTAGAATACCATGCTTACAGGAATTCTAAGGGGGAGGTGTTTCAATATGTCAAGGACAGACTGCCTTCATTATCTACTTATAAGGATTTGGAAAATGAAATTCTAAGAGCAACTCCAAAAATAAGTAAACATTTATAGGTTACCCTGTTCTACAGAGGCCCCCCCCCATAAAGTACAGAAAAGGGGATCATTTCATTAAGACTTTCAAACATTTTTAAGCGACTATGGCATAATAGCTGGTGATTTAAATGACTCCAGAAGTGAACTGTGGATTTTCAACACAAAATAACAAATGTCCTTTGGGCTAGTTAGTGGTATTCAGTAAAAACTTTGGATATAATCAGGTGGCAAATAAACCAGCTAGGAAAGTAAATATCTTTGCTACAGTCTAGTTGAAGAATCATATTGATCAACATTGAATTCGGCCTGAATTAAGGGGTTCTGATCATTTGCCCATTTTATAGAAGATCAAGTCTGACTTCAGAGATTAGGAACTTGAGTAAAGCTGACTATGGGAATTAAAGTCTTGGGACTGGGAAAATCATTTGATACACAATCTATTTTCGAGTCCTGGGAGATTTTTTTGCAAATCTGCAAGTAATCTACTGCATAAATATGTCCCAACTGTGTCTTCTTATAGGACTGTTAGGAAATGCCCTTTGTGGTCATAAGAAGGAGGCTAAATATTGTAAAAAAGCCACATATATTATGGCAAGAAGAGTTTAAGGAAACTGAAGCATACCAGTACATTAAAATAAGTTTTGTGACTCATTCAGCTTACAATAAGAAAGGTTTAATCATTTAAGAAATAATAAGTGAAAAAATCGATCCGACATTTCAATAGAACAAAACAGAGCGATACTGTTGGACCCCAATTTACTTGTACATCTTTTTGCAGACAAATTGCTTTAGAAGTACAAACACTTATGATCCAAATTTTGCCCCAAGTACAAAGCCCTACTCTTGTTATATAGCCAAGTTTAATACATCCTAGTTTGCTATATCTGTTTCTGAAATCCTTAATTGATGGATCTGTTCCATCTTCTTGGAAAGACTATGTTGCTGTGCTTATACATAAGGGGAGCCTTCCTGATGTAAACTGATAATTTTAGACCAATTAGCCTTACCTGTACACTAGGCAAATGCTTTGAATGTATTTTGTGTGATTATATTGTAGAGATTGGACTTTACAGGATAGTTATTAATTAACATGGCCTTACAGAAAGTAGGTCTTATAAGTTTATAGGCAAGTACTACGCTAGCTGCCCTTGCTGGCCATTTTATGACTAGTCCGTTTCCCTTTCTGTGCTCGAATTTACCCATTTCATTTGGTTAGAAACTGGCCTTACTCATCACATGGTCAATAATTATACATTATGTATCCCTGAGAATAACTGGGATCATAGCACAAATAATTTGAGGAGACCCATGCATGAAATAAACTCTGTCCATCAGTAATGGGGCATGGTCCTGGGGTAAACTTTGTTTCACTTCCAATGATCCAATTTGCACTTGAATACGGACATACAAATGAACTTTGTTTTATGTGAACAGAAAGTCTGTTCCAGAGCTTCGGTATCCCCTGCAATATATACTTGACCCCACTAAACCATACTCCTGATGTTGCAGTAGAGGTTTAAATCCCCAGACACAGTACCTATGATGCCATATGACTTCCTGATGCACAGTAAATCCATCAGTAATGAGTCGGAGGATTTCTTGTATGACACACAGGTCACAGTCTGTAGATTACAAAGTATACTGATAGGGCTTTGAGACTGTCCATGTAAGACGTGTTGTTTAGACCTTGTACTCCTACAGTAAGTCATCTCTGATGGCATTTCAGTTGTTGCATGTGACTAGACATATACATACCAAAGGAGGAATTATATTCGATGACTGGTCTAATGAGGACTGAGTAAAGGGGGGGAAATGACACCCTTCAATCTAGATACAATCCCTTTGTTTATAAGCTGTGCTATGTAGAATGACTTTCTTACAGCCATGGATACATGTTTGTCAAAAGTTAGGTCACTACCCACAAAAGTTCCCAAACACCAAACTAGGTCAGCTCTTGGAGGTGTATTTACACTTAGTATTTAGGATTGGACTTTTGTTCATCTTTAGGGGGACTAAAAGGCATACACCCCACATAATTTCACTCCTGTCTGAAAGGATGCTATAAGGATAAATTAGGATTTTAACCTACTTTCTGGGACAATTCCAGCTCCTAGATATAGGGAACTTTAACCTACTTTCTGGGACAATTCCAGCTCCTAGATATAGGGAACTTTTACTGGGCAAAGCAAGGGAATGATGACTTCAGAAAGGATACAATAAGGAATTTTTTGGCCTTTAATTTCATTCCAAGATTTCAGTACCAGTAATTTATTTGGGACAAACCTTCCTGCAAGATGGCCAAGTCATTTTGGGATTCAATGACTGCTCCTACCTTGCAGTCTTCTGCAAACCTAAGTCAACCAGAGCTATTGGCATTGGATTTTACTTCAAAAAAGTAGATGCCAAACAGGAGAGGTCCCAGCATAGAACTCTAGGGGACTCCACTGGTGACTGGTCTCTGTGGAGGAAACATACTCTATTTTGATTTTGTGCATCCTGTAAGCTAGATGGCAATTCAGTGGATGACATTGGAGTTTATTCCAGTTTATTTAGCTTTTCTACTATGTCAGAGTAGGGAATTGTTTTAAAAGCTGTGGCCAGGTTTAATGTATGTGACGAGTACCATTCTGACTTCATCCATTGCTTTGGTGACCTTACTTTTATTTATTTATTTTTTTTTTAAAAGTTCACCAGGCTTAGTAAGTATGACCTGCACTTGATGTATTCTAAGACGGGTCCAGTATTTGGAGATTCTCTATGTCCTGACTGATTAGTTCCAGAAGTCTTTTCATGGCTTTGCATACAAGGCTGGACAGACTTATGGTCTGGGGAAGGTCCCATTATGCAAAGGAATGACTGTAGCTGTTCTCCACTCACTAAGTACAACACCTGTATGGAGGCTGGGACTTCCAAGATGACTGCACACTGAGTAACAGCTTAATTTCTTCTCTCCCACTGCAAAAAAAAAAAAAAAAAAAAAAAAAAAATCAAAAAAGAAAGCCAGTAAACTAATTTCTGGCTAAATTTCAGTAACTGGCTAGCAAGTGCAATGCATGGATGCCAACAAAAATTAAATTCAGAGAATCTGACAGAAAATCGACCACAAAAGGTTAAGAAAAAACACTGACTGGGAAGAATTCTCCAGCTGTTCGGCAATAAGCAGTGCAACCTCAAGCTTTGATGCAAGACATGACTTCCACTGTTCTGGTGGACTATTTTGTGTGTATATATATATATATATATATATATATATATATATATATATATATATATATCTTTTTTTTTTTTCTTTCTTTGTAACGACGCGGAGCTTTTCTCCTCGGGCCTCTACTGAAAATGGACATGTATCCAGTTAGACTAGCCCGGTCAACAAATGTTAAATAAAATAAATAATAAATAAAAACAAATGTACTCACAGCTGATTAAAATAAACAAAACACTGAAGTACATCAACTCAAAAACCAAAAGGCTGGAAAAAAATGGAAGAAGCTTTAAACAGATATTAAGATGAAATGATAAAACTGCAAAAAAATCAGAGGCTGAAATGAAGAAAAGGCTGGCTGAATACGAGACTGCTCAAGAAGAGATGTTTCAAAAAGTAACAGAATTAGAGCACGCAAGGAAAAAAAAAATTATGTACTTACCATAAGGTTCCATGTGAGTTGTTCAATCTCGCCGTTCATTTTTTACTGATGGGTAGCGTCACAAGCACCATCAAATTCGGGTGGCTCACGGGAGTATATTTCTCAGGACCGTGGATCCAAAGGAGGCCCTGTCCCTGGAGGCCTTATCAATTTTGTAATGAGTGATAAAGGTATGAGGTTTTGACTGCTTCACAAATGTTATTAATAGGAAGCCTGGCAGAAAAAGCAGATTAAGTAGAAACTGCTCTAGCTGAGTGAGCTTTAATCTGTGTTGCAAAGGCATATTGGCAGCTGAATAGGCAAAGGTGAAAAATTTGGATAACCATTTAGACAGAATTGTTTTAGTCACTTGTCTACCCTTTACTGGAGTCCGAGAATGAAACAAAAAGTTGGTCTGATTTACTGAAATGTTTTGTTCTATCCAAATAAAATCTGAGCTGTCTGTGAACATCAAGCTTGTGCAGCATATACTCTAAATTGTTTGAATGGTTGGGGAAGAAGACTGGCAAATCAATAATCTGGTTATGATTGCTTTCAGTGCAAACTTTGGGCAAAAATGAGGGGGTTTGTTCTAAGAGAGACTCTGTCAGCATGGAATATCAAATAAGGAGGCTTGATGGATACAGCCTGAAGCACTGACACACTGCGGGCAGAAGTAATAGCTACCAGAAAAATGGTCTTCCATGATAAAAATTTTAGGTCACAAGAGGAAGCTGGTTCAAATGGCAGTAGAATTATCCAGGAAATCATAAAATTTAGATTCCATGGAGAATAGAGATTTCACAGGTGGTCTAATATGAAAAGTCTTTTTGAGAAAGGCTTTGGACAACTTTTGAGACAACACTTCCAATCCAAGATGAAAGTTAGAAATAGCAGCCAACTGAACATGAACTGTCACTGCTGCAGCTTCTTTATTAAAAAGCTTAGTTAATAACTCTAAAATGGAGGCCATATGGGGCTTGGTAAGGATCAATATTATTTTTAGAGGCCCATATAGAAATTGTTTCTCCATTTGCTAAGATATAGCTTCCTAGTAGAAGATTTATGAGAAGACAAAAGGATCTGTTTTGTCTCATAGGAGAGGTTATGTAACCTGGCTATGACGGGAACTGGAGCAGCCAAGCTGTTAGCTTCAGTGACTGCAGAGAGGGATGACTACCCCCTGACGAGTGCGTCAGTAGGTCCAGAACTGGGTCCAGAATCCAGGGATCCTCCAAAAAATGAAGTCACAGGAAGGGGAACCAAATCTGACGAGGCCAATGGGGAGCTATTAGAATGATGGTCCTTCCCAGAGATTTTAATTTCTGTAGAACCTTGAATATCAGTGGGATTGGTGGAAATGCATAGAGGAGACCCGGAGGCCAAATGTGTATGAGTGTGTTTCTTAGGGCTTCTCCCGGAGGGGGAATCAAGGCAAAGTAGCTTCTGCATTGTGTTCATGTGACTGGCAAAAAGGTCACAGTAAGGCTGGCCCCACCTGCGGAACATCCCCTCTGCTATTTCTTTCTTGAGGGACCACTCGTGGAGCAACAAGATGGCCCCTGCTGAGCTTGTCTGCTATCACGTTGGATTTCCCAGAGATGCGCATTGCTAACAGAAAATCTGGGTGGATATAGCCCACTGCCATACTAGGAGGGCCTCCCAACAAAGGGGGTAAGACCTGGTTTCTCCTTGCTTGTTCAAATACCAGACCACCGACATGTCTGTCTGAATCTTAATCATACCCAGAGGAAGAAAGTACTGAAAGTACTGCAAAGCCAGAAGTACCGCTCATCTCCAGGACATTGATATGCAGATGTGCCTCTTGATCGGTCTATGTGCACTGGGCCGTCTTTCCCTGCAAATGCCCCCCTCACCCTATCAGGGAAGCGTCCATGGTCACTGTGGCCGCTGGTGGGGGTAGATCAAATGTGCGTCCTATCGTGACATGAAGTGAAGTCAACCAAAACTGAAGGTCTTTTTCGCAGGAATCTGTGATCATTATAGTGAGAGACATGGGAAGCTCTTGGTAAGACCACTGAGTGAACAACAGCTATTGTAGTATCTGCAAGTGCATACAAGCTACTGATATGGCTAAAATTGCTGCTGCCATCATGACCAATAACTTCAGAACTTCTGATGCCGGTGCTCTGTTTTTTTATCAGACTGCTGACTTGCTGACGAAGAAGGACTCTTTCTATTGGAAGCCTTAGTGTGGTGGTGGTGGTGTTCAACTCTGCCACGATAAAAACGATATGCTACAATGGCGACAAGGCAGATTTTTCTGAGTTGACTGTAATGCCCAGATGATTGTAGAGTGACAGAGTGGACTCCCTGGTCTGAATGATTTGATACCTGGTGGTGGACGTAAGGAGCCAATCTTCTAGGTACAGAAACACCTGGAATCCTAGAAGTCTCAGGTGAGCCGTGACCACTGCCATGCATTTGGTGAACACTCTGGGGGCTGTAGTGAGACCAAAGGGCAGGGCTTGAAACTGATAATGATTTGCTCCCAGCCTGAAGCGCAGGTAATCCCTGGATGGTCTGGCCATTTTTATGTGGTAGTACACATCCTTGAAATCTATCGAGCACATCCAACTGTCTTTCCCTAAGAAGGGAAGTATAGACTGCAGCATGACCATCCAAAACTTTTCTTTATGTACTGGTTCAGTTTGCTGGTGTCTAATATGGGTTTCCAGTCTCCTTTGGAACCAAAAAGAATCTTGAGTAAGTTCCGGATCCTGTCTGGTCAGCTGGGACTGGTTGGATGACTCCTTCTTAGCAACGTTTGGACCTCTATTGTTGCCTGTTCCCTGTAACTGGGTGGAACGTCGGGATTTTTCTTATGATTGGAGGGGGTGTGGCAAATGGAATGAAGTATCCTCTGGAAATGATACTTTGTACCCAGCTGTCTTTTGTTATTTTGAGCCAGGCGTCTGGGTACAAAGATAAGTGACCCCCGACTGCCTCCAGAGCAGGACAGTCGGGCCTCCTCTAAGGAGCGCTGATAGGGCTTCCAGAGAAGTGATCTCTGTCGCTCTGGTGTTGTGGACCCCCTGTGCTGGGAGGGCAGCATCTTCCATTATTGCCCCCTCCTCTGCTCCCGAAGAGGGGGTTTCACCACGTGTCTCCTGAAATGCTCCTTGGGCTTTTCGGAACCAGATTCTTCCTCCCCTTTGACCTTTAGGGTAGGGTCGGGGAGGTGCGGAAAAAAAGAACAGTTGTGTACACTTATCATAAATGTAGACGTTAAGAGTGTATTCACTGTTGCAGTCATTACATTTGGGTAATCTGCTTGCAGGTTGCCCTCAGTCGGTCTGATTAACAGTGTCTTGGGTCCTGCATCAGTTGTTGTCCCTTCTTCCATGACGTCAGGGGTATAAAACATGCAGCTGATGCCATTACAACAGTTTTTCTTGCCCCAGATGTCAGGTGTCCCCCTAATGGGGGAGCAATTAAACATAAAAACACAAAGGAATACCTCCAACAAAAAACAAATACACCAAAAAGGCTTTTAAGCATAGTAAAGGAAAGTAGAGGTATAGCCAAAAGGAGTTAGGGGGAAGGAGGAAGGGTAACCAGGACTGCAACAGTGAATACACTTAACATCTAAATTTATGGTAAGTGTACACAACTGTACTATGTTCTTCATGTTTCACTGTTGCAGTCAATACATTTGGGTAGATTCCCAAAGCTATGGTTGGGAGGAGGAGTTTAGATAGCATTAGGAGAAGCTATAAGGCCCTGCAAGATTGCAATGGCAAAGCCAGCTCTGGATTCAGAGAAAATTGGAAAATGGTAATGCTTGGTGAAAGCATGTACAGAACTCCAGGTATCAGCTTCTAGGATGTCCCTGGTAGGAACGCCTCTAAGAAAGGCTGTAGAAATAGATGCAGCCCTGATGGAGTGAGGTCTGATCCACTGGGGGATAGGTTTTCCATGGTGCTTATAGCAGAAATGAATGCAATGGCTTATCCATTTAGAAATGGTTTGTTTTGAAATAGCCTTCCCCTCTGCCCCTGCAGCAAATGCTACCAGCAGTTGTTCAGATTTTCTTTGAGGTTTAGTCCTGTCCAAGTAGAATCTAAGTTGTCTGTGCACATCCAAGGAATGCAGAATCCGTTCCCCTTTGTTCTGTGAATTGGGAAAGAAGGTTAGCAAATGAATGGACTGATTTAGAGCCACAGTGGATACCACCTTGGACATGAAGGATGGATTGGTCGAGTGATACCAGTCTGCATGAAAGATGATGAAAGGCTCCACTGCCATAAGGGCCTGTAATTCAGATACCCTTCTAGCTGAAGTGATTGCTAAAAGGAAAACTGTTTTCCAAGAAAGAAATTTTAAATCTGCACTAGCAGTTGGCTCGAAAGGAGGGAGAGCAAGTTTCTCCAACACAAAGTTAAGGTCCCAGGGGCTGGGGTTGGAGCTCTCCCGGGTGGTCTCAAAGTTTTGGCACTTCTGAGGTACTGCTTGAGAACAGGATGGGAGAAGAGGGGGAGGATTCTGTGTTATAATGAGCTGAAATGGCTGAGGCGTGGATTTTAATGGAGGAAAAAGAAAGGCCCTTGTGAAGCATCTCAGTTAAGTATTGTAAAATCTGAGGTAAACTGGGCACTGCTGTGCTCATCCCTTGAGACTGGTTCCAGGCACAGAATCTTTTCCATTTTTCAGGATAAGATTTTCTTGTACTAGGCCTCCTTGCCTCTAAGATGACATCCATCACAGGTTTGCTGAGGGATGGCAAGTGAGAATTTAAGTAATTAGCCAGGCTGCAAGGTTCGGTGTTGGAAGCTGAGGGTGCAGAATCTGGTCCTCCTGCGGAGACAGCAGGGAAGAAGTCTGAGGCAGGTGCCATGGAGATAACCGTGACACTGCGCAGGAGGGGGTACCAGTGTTGGCGCGGACAGTCTGGAGCAATCAAAATCATCCTTGGTTTGTCCTGTTTGACTTTTAGTAGCACTCTGGAGAGCAGAGGCAGCGGGGGAAGGCATAGATTGATAGTTTTTTCCAGCTGAAGGACAGAGCATCCACTTTCCAGGCTTGTTTGTGGGGAGTCCTTGTGCAAAATTTCTCCAACTGGTAGTTCTGGGGGGAGGTAAACAGGTCTATATCCGGGCACCCCATTCGCTTGTCAACATGTTGAAAATCCTTGGTTCCAGTTTCCACTTGTGTGGGTCCATAAGGTTTCTGCTTAGTCCGTCTGCAAGTGTATTTAACTTTCCTGGCAGAAATTGAGCTTGTACGTGCACTTGGTAGCTCAAGTCTGTGTTCCACAATGCCATGGCTAGTTTGCAGAGGGGGGGTAAGAATGTGTATCCCCCCTGCTTGTTTATGTACCACATAACAGTGGTGTCGTCAGTCTTTACCATTAGTTGTCCTGGAGGAATGTACTCCTTAACGGCTGTCAGAGCATTCTATACAGCTAACATTTTTTGACTGATATGCAGGTGCATTTGACTTGGGTTCCATTTGCCCTGAATGCACTTCCCTGCCAGGTGAGCCCACCATGCATAGTCTGATGCATCTGTTGTTAGGGTTTGGGCAGCAGGAGGTGGTGTGAAAGAAGTCCCTTGTTTTGGTGGCAGGCCTCTGCCCACCAAAGGAACTCTAGGCAAATGCAGAGTATGATAGGAATCATTGTTTCTAGGCTGTGAGAATGTTTACTCCATAGGCTTTTTAGATACCACTGTAGTTTCCTCATATGCAGTCTTGCATATGGAATTAGAAGAATGCAGGAGGCCATGAACCCCAAGGCTTGCAGTATTTGTCTTGCAGCTAGCAATATATTTGTCCCCACTTGTTTGAAGTAGGTTGTCAAATGAGTTTGCTTTTCAGGCGTGAGGTAAGCCATCTGGGAAGTTGTATTCAACCTTGCTCCCAGGAAAGTAATTTGTTGACACAGTACCAGTTGTGATTTCTTTTCGTTTATGGTGTACCCCAGACCAAGTTATAACCCTTTTTACAAATGCCAGATGATAGTGCGTGTAGCCTGCTTTGAAGCATAGATATTTTCTGCAAGATTCCCTGATTGGGATGTGCAGGTATGCTTCTTTTAGATCTAGTGTTGCCAACCAGGCGTCTTTGCCTAGCATAAGAAGTAACTGGTGAAGAGTCAGCATCTTGAATTTTGAAATTTCCAGAAAGGTGTTTAGAGTAGACAGGTCCAGTATAGGACGCCATGAATTGTCTTTTCTAAATACAAGGAAAAGTCTTGAGTAGAAACCTTGTCCCTTTTCCTCTTCTGGTACCAGTTGAATAGCCCCCATGCTTAAGAGAGAAAGTACTTGTTTTTGGGCCTCTGCCCACTGATTTGGGGGTAGGTCCGGCCACCCGCTTGGTTTTGGCAACGTGTGGAAGTGAAATCTGTATCCCTGGGACACTATTTAAAATCCATTTGTCCTGGGTAATGAGTTCCCAATTCTTTGCATGAAGAGCAATCATTTCCCCAAAGGGGAAGTCAGTTGATAAGTGCTTGGAAATTTTAAAAGGAAGTCACTGAGACAGTTTACCATGGGGGGAGTCTTATTATTCGCAGGCCCCCCCACTGCTTAGTTCTGTCTCCCCCCTGGGACTGAAACCTGGGGTTTTTGCTGTGTCTGGGTTTGGCTTGAGAAGACCTGGAAGGGGCTGGATAGTACCAATTTTTAGAAGGCCACTGTCTACTAAATCTAGGAGGCTGAACTTGTAAAAAATCTTTAACAGTTTGCATAGTTTTAACTTTATCTTCCATCTTTTTAAGAACTTCTTCAGCCTTGTCGTCAAACAGGCGGTCCTGATTTAAAGGAGCATCAAACAATTTAGCTTTAACATGATCAGGCAAAGATTGCTCCTTAAGCCAAGCATGCCTTCTAAGCACAGACACAGTAACAGCAGCCCTGCAAGAGGCCTCTAAAGAATCAAAACCACGTTGCAAAGTATGTTTTCCAACTTGTTCAGCAGAATGCATTAAATGCTTTATTTCTATTTTCCACACAGTCAGGAATTAACATAATATTCTGTTTAAGCAGTCCAATAATATGTTGCTGATATTTTAACATATGAAATTGGCAGTTTAAAGTTCTAAATGCCAAGGTTGCTGAAGTATAAACCTTTTTACCCCATCTATCCAGCGCCCTGAAGTCTCTATCAGCAATAGGATTTCTGAAAAAGAACTTTTGGGACTCAGGGACCCTGTAGTATCTGTCAGGTTTACTGCGAGCAGGAGGCAGGGAATCAGGGGCCCAACTGGATTCTGATAAAGCATCATCAACAATGTCTAGTACAGGAGGAATAGCCAAAGGCCTATGCTGAAGTAGGAGAAGGAAATCCCTAAGCCTCTTTTTTGAATCAGAAAATTCCTGGCTTTCCCAGTGAAAATGGAAGTCTCAGACATTTCCTGTTTAGTGGCTGCCACCACCACCATGGCATCAACCGGAACACCTTTTGTTAAAAATGTTTTCTCCAGGGGAAGGCTGAAATGAATTTATTAGGCCTCCTAGGAACAGGCTCCATAGTGTCCAGAGACTCCCACGCCCCTCGTGAGACCAGCTGCATCAGCTCATCGAAGGGCTGAGACACTCAAGAGGTGGAGGGTTGAGACCCGAAAGCCTTCAGGAGGACTGACTCATCCTCAGTAGGGCTTTTGGACTGCCAGTCACCCCTCTGCCAAAGGATCTCGAGTATCTCAGTGAATTAGATATCCTCAGAGGGGGACTGTGGGGACCCTTCTGACTCGTCTAAGTCAGTATCCGATGTTAGAAACTCCTGTGGGGAGTCTAGATGTTTCCTCTTACAAAATCTCTTCCTGGGAACCTCATCACTGGGAACTTCTGGTGAGGTCTCGGAAGAGCAGGGGCCACCCAATGGGGCTTCCTGAGGCTCTGGGTCTCTGCGCTTGGTGAGGATGTGCGAAGCAGAAGCAGACACAGGCGCTTTAGGGGAGGAGGAAGGCAGACTGGAGGTAGACCGGAGGTAGAGAATGTCCTAGGAGACACGGCTCTCCACACGGCATTGAAAGCACTTCTACTCCGATGCGAGGGAGCCAAAAGATCCAAAGAAACCGTCAACACCCCCGGCACTGGGACAGTGGGCTGTGAACCCGAAGGAGCCGAGCTCATTAGAGCCAAAGCCCCAGGAGGAAAAGTCGGTTCGACTGTCCTCCCCGGACTCAACCAGAAAGTGTCGGCTCCTAAAGTCCTCGAGCAGCACCGAGGATGTCAGAGTACATGGAGCTGAAGACAATGAAGCAGGCGTCAGATCCGAGAATACCACTAACATCAGGTCTGCCTCCTCCTGCTACAAAGGACCAGCATGGCTCGGAGGAGGAATAGTTAGAGCCGGTGCAAGGGTCTTTGGCTCCGAAGACACTTGGGTCAAAGACAATAACATTTTTGCCAAGGCCGGTGCCAATAACAGCTTCTGCACCACACGATCCACATCCAGATCCAACAGGCTGATACAGGATCGAGAGGAGTGTACCGAAGGTGGTACCGACTGCAGAAGTGGACTCTTAGGTGCTTCGGACACCAGTTCCAAGACAGGGGACCGGTTCCGAAAGATAAAGACCATCGGCTCTGAAGGCAGTGGAGCTGAAGTTGAAGACTTTTTCTATTTCTTTGAAGAATTTGAGGACTTGCTGGATCCATCTTGGTCACTCAAAGCTTCCTGAAATGAAGGCTTCAACAAAGCCTCTATCGATAAGTTTCCTCTTCCTTTCCTGCAGGACCCTTGAGGAGAAGGAATGACAAATGGAACAACTGTCTTGCAAATGCATAGCCCCTAGACAGTAAACACAATTAATGTGGCTGTTTTAACAGACATCTTTTGGCCACACTTTGGGCACTTTTTGAACCCAGACTTAGGCTGCTGGCCTTAGTCAGCCATTGAGAAAATAATTACGGTCACACAAACAACTTAGCAGTAAGTGACTGCAAAAAGCCCTAAAATCAGGCTAAGTCACAGACACGCACACAGCAGAAATGCAAAAAAATATATATATATTTATATTTATATATATATATATTTATATATATATATATATATATATATATATATATATATATATATATATATGATAGTAAAAGCCTTTACTGTCACACAATTGTCTAACAATATGAGCAGACTATGCAAAAAAGGAGATAGCTGCTGAGATAACACACAATATAAGCTATGCAAGACAGACAATTAATGTTCAAACAAAAAAAAAATTGTAAGAGTAATTATGAATTTAAGCCTTTCCTAAAACAACTGAAGGCTAAGCTACTCAACAGAAAAAAAAATTCTACACACCAAATAATTTTTATACATCAAACAATGTGACAAAAGTCACTTACTAAGCACACACAAAACTAGCAAAAACCTTTAAACTAGACCTAAAATAAGAGGCCACTAAAAAGGCTATCATACAGTAAGGGAAAGGGACTAAATAGCAGAGATACACACAATAAAGTTATAATAGCTTTGTAAACTAAACACAGCTACTATCTACATTTTTGACTAAAGAATGAGAGAAAAAAAAACAGTATACTGGCCCGAGCTTATTTCAGAACCTCTGATCTATTGCAGTGGCAAACTAGATCTGAGGTATCTCTAGGTGCATCATGGGACAAGCACTTGGCCTCAAGCTATTTGAAGACCTCGAGCTTTGCAACTGGCCATATCGGAGCCAAGGGATAGACTCCGAACCCATCAGTAAAGAATGAACGGCGAGATTGAACAACTTCACATCCTGAGATTTTCTGCTATACCAGAAAAGCTGGAAGGAGCAGACTATTAATTTTACGAAAGTACAAATAAGCAACTAGACTGCTATTCTACAGCAGGATTGGTTAATTGAAAGGGTACATTGCGTGTCTACTCCACCCCTGGCCATGAGAAAGCAATCTAGACCTTTAATAGTAAAGATGCAATCCTAACAGCAGAAGGAATTACCTCTGACAAAACTGTGGCAGAAGGACAAAGTACTAAAAGAGCGAGAGACTGTTTGTGGAAAATGATTACTCACAGTACACTCGACAGAAAAGGAGCAAATTTACTCCACTAATCAGGGAATGTCGAGAAACAGATGCAAGATTCATACTGTACCCAGCTATCTTCAGAATATTCTTTCCTGGAGGGACAAAATCTTATTTTTTAGCAAAACATGCTGAGAAGGAAATACAAACGTTTGCGCAACAAAAGTGAAGTGCGAAACAAGAGATTCGGCTTCTTGTTCTTCTGGTAATAAAGACCACAAAAAAGTGAAAGCTTTTCCAACGTTAACAGGAAATGCTTGAGACAAAGAAAAGAAGCACAAGAGTTTACTAGAAGAACCGAGAATACATTGGAAATGAAGCAGAGACTGGATCTGGGAAACGGGGATAACAGGAATAAAACCAGCAACTCAGAAATTGACAAAAACGTAGGATTACAAAGCATTAATTATATTTGAGAAACATGACAGAACAAGAAAACCTGGAAATATTGAACTCGGACTTTGTTAAATTTACTGGGCATCTATAGCATATGCCGTACATAACGTCATTAATGTGGAGAAGAGAATGGGAAAGAAAGTTAACTGCAAGAAAAACAAAATGTTGTTCTTAACAGTAGTATTTTTACAGTGCATGACAATTTCCATGCGATCAAGTAAAGTGTTCTCAGTTATTTTCAAGTATAATGGGAACATTAAAGTAAACAGGTGTCCTGCTTTGTTTTTCCCTTCTTTCCTCTTTCTCCTTGCTCAGTTTTAATAAATGTTGTCATTGCAACAAAGAACATTCTGGTCAAAAAAGCATGATACAAGGAACACTGACGTGCTTTTTCTCATTCTTGCAGAGAAATGACTGGATTAAGGCTCTTGGCTTAATTTAGTAACAAGTTTTAAGAGAAAACAAATAAAGAAAACTGTATGTAATATCAAGCTTTCCTCAAGCAAATAAATAAAGGCTTGAAGAAAATAGTTCTGTAAAATTTTACCATAACCATATATGTCCATTCTTTTCCATGTTGCAGTATTCTTAGTGTGGGATTCCCTGCCTCAGGCGACCCGAACATCGGCTCCTATACAAAACCTTAAGCCTGGTTGCTGTAGGTGTCTGGGATGTCACACTTAGGCCATAAACCAGGGACCTTAAATGTGACGTCTGCACACACACAGACCTCAGAACTTGAAGGCCAGTCAGACAGTCCCAAAGACAGTAAAGAATAGTTGTGTAAAATCTTACCATAATCATACATGTCCTTCTCTTCCATGTTGCAGTATTCTTGGTGTGGGATTTCCTGCCTTCAGGCGACTCGTACGTCGGCTCCTATAAAAAAGCTTCAGCTTGGCTGTTGCAGCTGCGTGGGACATCACACGTAGGGCCATAAACCAGGGACCCTGTGTGTGACGTCTGCACACACAATCCTCAGAACTTGAACCTAAGCAGGCAAAGTAGATAAGCCAACAGGATAGGCTGCCAAAGGTGATATGTATAAAGCCCTGGGTCTCTTCTGTAATGGAGAGGCATCGGGGAGCAGTTAGAGTGGTAGAGTCAGTGAGGGGGAAAGGTGGGTGGGAAGGAAAACTGCAACATGGAAGAAAAGGACATAGTACAGTTGTGTACACTTACCATAAATGTAGATGTTCGAGTGTATTCACTGTTGCAGTCATTAACATTAGGGCAATCTGCTGGCAGGTTGCCCTCAGTCGGCCTGATTAACAAAGTCTAGGGTCCTGCGTCAGTTGCTGTCCCTTCTTCCATGACGTCAGGTCGTCAGGGGTATAAAACATGCAGCAGATGCCATTACATCAGTTTTTCTTGCCCCCCAACTGGAGAGCAAATTATATATATTAAAACACAAAAGAATATACCTCCAAACCAAAGCAAATATACGAACAAAGCTTTTAAGCATAGTGAAAGAAAGTAGAGATATAGTAAGAGAAAAAAAACAGGGGGCTGGAGGGTGGGTAACCAGGACTGCAACAGTGAATACACTCAAACATCTACATTTATGGTAAGTGTACACAACTGTACTATGTTCTTCGTGTTTCACTGTTGCAGTCATTACATTTGGGTAGATTCCCAAAGCTATGGTTGGGTGGATGGATTTATACAACCTTAGGAGCAGCTATAAGGCCCTGCAGGACAGCAGTGGCAAAGCCTGCTCTGGATTTAGAGAGAGAAGCAAATGGTAATGTTTGGTGAACGTATGAACTGAACTCCAGGTAGCAGCTTCTAGAATGTCTCTGGCAGGAATCCCTCTGAGAAAGGCTGCAGAAGTAGATGCAGCCCTGGTGGAATGAGATTTGATCCCCTTGGGGACAGGTTTACCATGGTGCATATAGCATAAACGAATACAATGGCTTATCCATTTTGAAATAGTCTGCTGTGAAATAGCCTTTCCCTCTGCCCCTGCAGCAAATGCCACCAGTAATTGTTCAGATTTTGTCCTGTTTAAGTAGAACCTTAGTTGTCTGTGTACATGCAATGAATGCAGAATCCGCTCACTCTTGTTCTGTGGATTTTGGAAAAAAGTTGGCAGATAAATGGTCTGATTAAGGGCCACACTAGATGCCACTTTAGGCATAAAGGATGGATTGGTCCCGAGAGCCACCCTGTCCGGGTAAAAAAACAATAAAAGGCTCCACTGCCATAAGAGGCTGTAGTTCTGAAATCCTTCTAGCTAAAGTGACAGCTAAAAGAAAAGCCGTTTTCCAAGAGAGAAATTTTAGGTCTGCCATAGCAGATGGCTCAAAAGGAGGTGGAGTGAGTTTTTCAAAAACAAAATTGAGGTCCCATGAAGGAGTTGGTGCTCTCCGGGGAGGTCTTAAAATTTTAGCCCCTCTGAGGTACTGCTTTAGCAGAGGATAAGAAAAGAGGGGAGGCTCTGTGTTGTAATGAGCTGAAATGGCAGAGGCATGGATTTTTATTGAAGAAAAGGATAGGCCTTTGTGAAACATCTCAGTTAAGTATTGCAAAATCTAAGGAATATTGGGCATTGCTGTGCTTATTCCTTGTACTTAGTTCCAGGCACAGAATCATTTCCATTTGTCAGCATAAGATTTTCTAGTACTTGGCCTTCTAGCCTCCAAAATGACATCCATCACAGGTTTGCTGAAAGATGTAACTGGTGAAATTAGTTGATTAGCCATGCTGCAAGATTCAGAGTTTGCAGCTGAGTGTGCAGAATTTGATAGTTCTGCTGAGATGGTAGGTAAGGTGTCTGAGGCAGGTACTATGGAGGAAGGTGCGACATACTGCGTAGGAGCGGGTACCAGTGTTGGCGAGGCTAAACTGGAGCAATCAGAATCATTTTTGTTTTTTCCTGTCTGACTTAGTAAGACCTTGGAGAGCAGAGGTAGAGGAGGAAAGGCATAGACTGATAGGTTTTTCCAGCTGAAGAATAGAGCATCCATTTTCCAAGCTTTTTTGTGATGAATTCTTGTGCAGAATTTGTCCAAATGATAGATCTTTTTGTCTCACCCCAAAACTAAGTCTGGGCTCCCCCATTTCCGTGTCAACATGCTGAAGATTTGTGGATCCAGTTTCCATTTGTGTGGGTCCATAAGAGTTCTGCTTAGTTCATCTGCCAGAGTATTTGCTTTCCTGGCAGGAATTGAGCTTGTAGATGTATTTGATAAGTCAAGGCCGTGTTCCACAATGCCATGGCTAGTCTGCAAAGGGGGTAGGAATGGGTAACCCCCTGCTTGTTTATGTACCACATGACTGTGGAGTTGTCTGTCTATCAGTAGTTGTCCTGGATGAAGACAGTCCTTGAAGACTGTCAGAGCATTCTGTACAGCTAGCATCTCTTTCTGGTTGATGTATAGGTGCATTTGATTTGGGCTCCATTGGCCCTGAATGCATCTCCCTGCCAGATGCACCCCCAAGCATAATCTGATGCGTCTGTAGTCAGGGTTTGGGCGGCAGGGGATAGAATGAATTACAGTCCCTTGTCTTGGTGGCAGGCCTCTGCCCACCATAGGAACTCTAGCTGCAGGCATGGAATGATAGGAATCATTGTTTCCAGGCTGTGACAATGTTGACTCCATAAGCTTTTTAGGTATCATTGAAGTTTCCTCATATGCAGTCTTGCATATGGAATTATTAGAATGCAGGAGGTCATGAACCCCAAGGCCTGCAGAATTTGTCTTGCAGATAGCTGGGTTTTTGTGGCCACCTGTTTGAAGTCAGTCATCAATTGAATTTGTTTTTCTGGCGTAAGGTAAGTCATCTGGGCAGTTGCATTCAAGCTTGCACCCAGGAATGTAATTATTTTGAGAGGGTACCAGTTGTGATTTCTTTTCATTTATGGTGTATCCTAGACAAGTTATAAGTCTTTTTACAAACACCAGATGTTTTAGAAGAGTGTCCTTGTTTTCTGCCTGAATTAGACAATTGTCCAGGTATGGATAAATTTGAATATTTCTTTGCCTGCAAAATGCAATTACTGGTGCCAGAGACTTTGTGAAGACCCTGGGCGCAGTAGATAAGCCAAAGAGCAGTGCAGAGAACTGGTAATGCAAATAGCCTGCTTTGAAGCGGAGGTATCTTCTACAAAACTCCCTGATTGGGATATGCAGGTAAACCTCTTAAGTCTAGAGTTACCAACCAGGCATCTTTGCCTAGCATACGTAGTAACTGCTGGAGAGTCAGCATCTTGAATTTTGAAATATTCATTCTAAATACATTTCTGGACAAGTCCAGAATTGGACGCCACAATTTGTCTTTTCTGGGTACCAAGAAAAGTCTTGAATAAAAATCTTGTCCCTTTTCCTTTTCTGGTACTGGTTGAATAGCTCCCATATTCATGAGAGATATAACTTGTTTCTGGGCCTCTGCCCACTGATTTGGAGACAGATCTGGCCATCCGCTTGGGATTGGCAACGTGTGGAAATGAAATCTGTATCCCTGGGATACTATATTTAACACCCATTTGTCCTGGGTAATCAGTTGCTAGTTTTGTGCATGAAGTACCAGTTTTCCCCCCAAAGGGGGGTAAGTGCTTGGTGATTGCAGTGAAAAGTCATTGAGACTGTTTACCGTAGGAATGTGCCTTGTAACTTCCAGATTTGGAGGTGGAGGCACCCCATTGCTTTGTTCTATAAGTTCCTTGTGACTGAAACCTGGAGCCTTTGGAATGTCTGGGTTTGACCTGAGCGGCTCTGGTGGGTACTGGAAAGGACCATTTCTTAGTAGCCCAGTGCCTACTGAACCTGGGTGGCTGCACTCGTAGGAAATTTTTTACAGTTTGCACAGATTTAGCTTTATCTTCCATCTTTTTCAAAACTTCTTCTGCCTTATTACTAAATAGACTGTCCTGTTGTAAAGGAGCATCCAACAATTTTGCTTTAACATGGTCAGGCAGATTTTGCTCCTTGAGCCAAGCATGCCTTCTTATCACAGATCCAGTTAAGGCAGCCCTGCAAGAGGCCTCCAAGGAATCAAATCCACACTGCAAAGTATGTTTACCAACTTGTTCAGCTGAATGCAATAAATCCTGCAACTCTATTTTCCACACAGTCAGAAATCAACATTATTTTCTATTTAAGTAAGCCTATGACATGCTGTTGAAATTGACAATTTAAAGCCCTGATTGCCAAGGTTGGAGACGTGTAAACCTTCTTACCCCATCTATCCAGCGCCCTGGAATCTCTATCAGAAGGGGTAGGATTTTTAGCAGTAGAAGCCTTAACGCCCTTGGGGCCCTGAGAAATGGTTTCAGGGTCAGCAGTAGGGTTTTTAAAAAAGGAATTTGTGGGAGTCAGGAACCCTGTAATATCTGTCTGGCTTACTAGGAGCCAGAGGCAGGTAATCAGGAGCCATACTGGACTCCGAGAAAATATCAACAATGTCTAGAATAGGAGGTATAGCCAAAGGACTATGCTGACGAAGAAGGAAATCCCCAAGTCTCTTTTTTGATTCTGAGAAATCCTGACTCTCCCAGTGAAAGTGTTCCTTTAAGGTATGCAAAGTTTCTCCAAAAGAAAAAACCTCAGGAGGAGAAGCAAAAGGGATGGAATCTTCTGCATCAGAGTCCTCATAAGTGGGAATAGATAATTTCTGATCAGCAGAGGAATCAGAAGAAATAGAAACCTGATCTGAAGATTCATAGTCAGTGCCTTGCCTAGGCCTCTTAGCAGAAGGGGGATGGGTACCCCTGATCAAGGTAATTAAATCCTCAGCCAATTTGATCATTTGTTTTTTAGGCATTGGGGCCTGAACATGTGGTCCAAGCGTCGTTTTTTTAGACATAGAAGTAGTTTTTGGCCTTAGTTTTGAAGATGGCATTGGTTTAATATACAATTCTTTAGGCCTGAAAACACCCTCAGAAGCCGGTGTCTGCTCAGCGGCTCCGGACCCATCTAATGTAGAGACATCCGCGGGTGCAATACTTAAGTATCTCGTGGCATACCGGATTCCAAATGGGCCTCAATCAGGGGCTGCGAAAGCACCTCACCGAGTACCGGTGAACTGGTGACTGGCTTAGGAGAAGCTTCGTCAGTTTTGGACCTAGACGGCCTGTCTCTTTTTCTTTGCGTTATTTTTAGAAATTCCGGTAGTCGGATTGCTAACCAATGACATTTCTGGATAGTTAAATCTTGAGCCAAAATATTTAAAAGCAAAAATATACAGACGTTTAACAGTGCGTTGATTAAATTTAGCACAAAACAAACAGCAAGGTACGTTGTGGTCAGGGCCTAAAGAAGGAATACAGTACAAATGAAAATCCTTATGAGGTATTTGCTTCCCACAAGTAATACAATTAACTTTTACTGACATCGGTAAGGAGCAAGAAAAAAGTTTCCCCAACAGGGTACTTGGCTTTTAGTTGAAGATTTTGGTTCTAAAACTCGAAAATGAAAATTTCAGGAGTCGGCCGACTGGCACTTGCGAACTGCTTTTACTTCGGGCACCGCAAGAAAGACTGATGTAATGGCGTCGGCTGCATGTTTTATACGCCTGACGTCATGGAAGAAGGGACAGCAACCGACGCAGGACCTAAGACTTTGTTAATCAGGCCGATTGAGGGCAACCTGCCAGCAGATTACCCTAATGTAATGACTGCAACAGTGAAATACAAAGAACATCTATGGTTATGGTAAGACTTTACACAACTATTCTATGTCCTTCTATTCTTATGTTGCAGTATTCTTGGTGTGGAAGAGTACTGCAGCTGAGTTTGACGAAAGGGTGGTGGATGCAGAAGATGATTCCACAAAGCCTTGTAGGATTGCCCTGGCAAATCCTGCGTGTGCTTTGGAGATTTGGTCCAATTTGTAATGTTTGATGAATGTGTGGATAGTGGACCATGTAGCTACTTCCATAATGGAAGCTGTGTCCATGCCTTTTTGGAAGGCCTTGGAAGTGGCCACTGCTCTTGTGGAGTGTGCCTTAACCCCAACTAGAGGGAGTTTTCCATGGTGCGAGTAGCAGAAAGCAATTGCCTTTCGAATCTAGGATGCAATGGTGTGTTTGGTGACTGCCTTGCCCAATGCCCTGGGGTGGAAAGATACAAAGAGTTGTTTGGATTTCCTAATGTCTTTAGTCTTGTCCATGTAAAATCTCAGTTGCCTGTGGACATCTAGGGAGTGGAGTATCCTCTCTCCTTGGTTAGTGGGTGAGGGGAAAAAATTGGGTAGGTGAATGGATTTATTTAAAGATAAGTCATTGACTACCTTGGGCATGAAGGAAGGGTTAGTTCTCAGTGTGACCCTGTCCCTATGAAAAATGGTGTAAGGTGAGCATGCCATAAAGGCTTGTAGCTCGGAAACCCTTCTGGCAGAGTTAATGGCCACTAACAGTACTGTTTTCAAAGTACAAAACTGTAGAGAGGCTGTATTAGCCGGTCCGAAGGGGAGCTGGGTGAGTTCTTCCATGATGAAGTTCAAGTCCCATGGAGGAGGAATAGGCTTCTTAGATGGTCTGATGTGTAAGACCCCTTTCCAGAAGAGTTTCACATCTAGCCTTGCTAACAAGGGAGGATCTAGAGGTAAGCAGGCTGATAATGCAGAGAGGTGCACTTTCACTGATGAATAGAAAAGTCCGCCCTTTATAAGGTGACACATATATGAGAGGACTAGGGGTTGTCCGCCTCATAAGGGTCCCTTTCCTGTCCCAGACACCACTGAGTAAATCTTTCCCATTTGGCAAGGTATGATTTTCTAGTAGTGGGTTTCCTGGCCTCCCTCAGGACCGATGGCACGTCCTCTGAATAGTGGTGTCTGAATGGGGTTAGTAATTTATCACCCACAGAGTCAGGGATAGCATTTGCAAGTGTGGGTGTAGGAGAGTTCCTTTATCTTGAGTCAGAAGGTCTACCTTGTGGGGTAACTTGCAGTGATTGCCCTTGGCTAAATTGTATAGAAAGGGGAACCAGTGCTGCCTTGGCCAGTAGGGAGTCACTAGCAAGATTTCTGGTTTGTCTTTCCTGATGTTCAGGACGACTTTCTGAATCAGAGGGAAGGGGGGAAAGCTTACAGGAACTTCCCCTCCCAGATGAAACTGAAGACGTCTACTCTCCAGACTTGTGGGGAGTAAATCTTTGTGCAGAAGGTCTGCAGCTGCCTGTTTTGGGGGGAGGCAAACAGGTCTATTTGTGGAGTGCCCCACTGGTGGACTATGTCTAGGAAGACTGTCCTGTCCAGCATTCATTCGTGTTGTGGAGAAGATATTCTGCTCAAGAGGTCTGCTTGCTTGTTGTCCTGTGAAGGGATGTAACTGGCTTGCAGGGATAGGTTATGCTGGCATGCTAGGTCCCAAATTAATAGGGCTAGCCTGCACAATTGGTATGCCTTGGTACCTCCTTGTTTGTTAATGTACCACAGTAAAGTGGTATTGTCAGTCACTATCAGAAGAGGATCTGGTAATAACTGTAACGGTAGGAAGGTCTGTGGAGCTAAAAGAACTTCTGTCATCTCCTTTACATTGATGTGTTTGGTTATCATGGGCGGTTGCCACTGGGCTTGGTGGCTCCCCAACCTGAGTCTGAGGCATCTGTATGCAATATTTGTGTGGGTTGAGGGAGCTGCAGTGGAAGCCATGGGTTTAGTTGTACTTGTTGGATCCACCAAATGATTTCCTTCTTGAAACACGGAAGAAGGGGCTAACTTGTTCCAAGTGATTCTGGTGGTGTGACCAGATATTTTTGAGGTACCATTGCATTTTTCGCATATGCATTCTGACCAATGGTAATGGGAATGGTTGCTGCCATCAATCCCAGGAGTCGAAGGAATTGCCTTGCAGTGACTGTCTGGGAGAACAAGACTTCCTGGAAGTGGGAAGTTAGAGACAGAACCTTGTCCTGTGGAAGTGGGAAGTTAGAGACAGAACCTTGTCCTGTGGGAGAAAGGCTTTCATTTGTTCTGTATTGATTCTGCAACCTAGGAATATCTCATCCTTGTCTGGGTTCAGGGAGGACTTCTTGAGGTTTGGGGTGAACCCTAGACTTTGTAGAAGGGATATAATAAAGTGTAGATGCCTTAAGAGGGAATGTTTGGACTGTGCTAGGTAAAGTATGTCGTCCAGATATGGGTAAATCTGGATTCCTTGGATCCTGCAGAAGTCAATGGCTGGAGCTAGGCACTTTGTAAATACTATTGGGACAGTGGATACACCAAAGGGCAAGGCTGTAAATTGGAAGTGCGAGGATGGGCCAGAGAAACGCAGGAAGCGTCTGTGCGAGGCCCTGATGGGAATGTGCAGGTAAGCATCTTTTAGGTCTAAGATGACCATGAAAGCATGCGAGTGTATGAGGGGTAAGAGAGTGGGAAGCGACAGCATTTTGAAGGTGGGCACCTGCAGGTAAAGGTTTAGGAAGGAGAGATCCAAAATGGGTCTCCAGGGACCATCCTTTCGAGGGACCAGGAACAGACGGGAGTAGAATCCCTTTCCTTCTTATCCTGTGTGGACTGGCTCTATTGTGCCTTGTTGTTGCAGGTCTGACAGAATTTATGGAAGGAGATGGCACTGGTTTTTGGGGGGAAATGGAATGCCTTTCCAAGGGGGAATTTGTTTCCAGGAAAGAAAGTACCCTTTTTGAATAATGGTTAATACCCATTGGTCTGTAGTGATTTTTTGCCAGAAAGGGAGACAGTGGGGTAAGGCAAGCTGAAAGGGGCAGATGGTCAAGGCAGTCACGTATTATTAGGACCTCCCCTGTCCTGAAAGGCTTGTCTAGGCTGAGGAGGTGGGCCAGTAGGCCTGGATGAGGAATGTCTTCTAGTTCCTCTTCTGGGTCTGGATGAGGAGGCAACAGAATGCGGGTTATGCCTAACAAAGGTAGCCTTACCAGAGTAGTTCCTATAAAATTTGGGAATAGGGAATACAAGGATATGTTTTATATCCTGTAATTCTTTACTTTTTTCTTGAAGATTCTTAAATAGGTCTGCAGATTGCTTTCCAAAGAGGAAGTTGTGATCCAGGGGGGGCTACAAGATTTTGGACTTGAAGTCCAAAGGCAGATTCTGTATTCTATGCCAGGAATATCTCCTAAGGACAGATGCTGAAGAGCGAGCAGAAACTTCTGCAGCATCGTAGCTGCATCTTATGGAGTGTCTAGCCACTTGTAGGGCTAAGGACAATTTGGAGGAGATATCCATCTTAAATGGGCTGTCAGGGATTGAAGCCAGCATAGAGGTGGCTTGGGATACTAAGCCCAGGACACACTTGATCATGTGTGTTTGATTGTTAATGGCTCTGAAGGCCAAAGTGGAGGAAGTGTGCACCTTCTTGCCTATCCTATCCATGGATTTGCTATCTTTATCCGTGGGCAATAGGGAGGCAGAATACAACAACCTAGACTGTTTATCACGGGCAGTGGCAATCACTGCTGGGTCTGCTAAGGGTAGCTTTATGAGGAATTGTTGTTCCTCTGGCACCTTGTAGAAGCGGTCTGGGCGCTTAGGTGCTGGAGGCTGTGAGTCAGGTGTTCTAGATCCAAGTATGCTGGAACAGGGGGTACAGCTGTAGGGGAGGGGGACTCCACTTGCAGCAGTTCAAAGTATATTTTTTGGGTTTCTGCCATTTGGGAAGTATCTTATTTGAAATAATCCTTCATTTTGGTGATGGTTTCACCAAATGTAATGTCTTCAGGTACAGAATCCCCTTCCACAGAATCTTCATCAGGAGAATAATATTCCTTGGGAGAAGCAATCTGGGATGCATAAGAGATGGATTAAGCCGAGGAAGAGTAAGAAGATTCATGTTCTTCTTCTTCAAGGAGTGGAGCCATGGGAATGGAAGAAGCAGAGGGAGGCCTAGGGCTTAGCAGAGGCAATGTAGTTGTGGGTGAGGCAGAAGGCCTAAGAGCCATGAATGCCTGCATAAGAGAAGAGGTGAAGGCCTCCCAGTCTGGAGGGGCTTCAGAAGCAGGAGTAGCGTGTTTTGTTTTCTGCTTCTTTTTTGTTGGAGTGGCCTTAGGAGTCAGTCTAGAGCCAGGTTTGGCAGCGGCTGTATCAGAGGTCTGGATCCTGGTCAAAGGAACCACCAAATCTGGTTCCCCCTCGACAGATGTCGGTGTCTGAGAAAGCTCCATGGACGTGCCGGTCGTCGGCTGTGCAGCGGCCTCCGCAATGGAGGTCGATGGAGCAGATGGATCCGCCGAGCACTCCAACTCCTATATCGGCAGTTGGGGGGGCATCCGGGTGCGAAACGGCAGGCGACGAAGGCTTAGGCATCTTGGTCTTCTTACGCAGAGGTTCTTGGGGGGCCTCCGAAACGGGATCCATCCAGAGAGCCAGCCGTTTGAGGTGTTGATTTTCTAAGTAAAGATTTAAAGCTGCCAGGCGGCTACGCAAGGTCTTAGGAACAAAAGATTTACAAATAGGGCAGACGTTATGGTTGTGTTCCCAGCCTAAGCAGAAAACGCATTTGCTATGGGCGTCCTTATGGGGAATTTGTCACCTGCACTGGCACTTTACCTTTTTCCCCTGACATCAGCTGAAAGCTACAACAACCAAGCCTAAGCAATGCGAAATATCGGTAAAATATTAGAAATGCAAAAAACCCAACGGGTTACTTATCTATAGTCGATCTGACATCTGGTGAGCGATCGTATGAAGCAAAATCGTCTGCGGCTGAAATGTTCTGAAGATTGTGCGTGCAGACTTCACACATAGGGTTCATGGTTTATGGCCCTACATATGACATCTCACGTAGCTGCAACAGCCAAGCTGAAGCTTTTTTTTATAGGAGCAGATGTACGAGTCGCCTGAAGGCAAGAAATCCCACACCAAGAATACTGCAACATAGGAACAGAAGGACATAAAGTGATGTCACTCAGAAGTGTCAACTGTCATATGCTGGCTAGTATGCTCTTGGTCTAGAGTAGAGCTTCCTAGTGCCTAAGAGATGAGCTCATTAGGCCAAACAAAAACTACAGGGGATTTTAGGGAGGGAAGGAATACTGCAACATGGAAGAGAAGGACATCTATGGTTATGGTAAGACTCTACATACCTATTCTATGTCCTTCTATTCGTATGTTGCAGTATTCTTAGTGTGGGAGAGTACCACAGATTAAATAGAGAGAAGGGTGGAGGGTAGAAGTGGAAGATTCCAGAAATCTCTGCAGGATTGCTCTAGCAAAACCTGCCCTGGCTCCGGAGACGTGGTCCAATTTGTAGTGTTTGGTGAAGGTGTGAATTGTGGCCCAGGTGGCTGCTTCCAGAATGGATGCTGTGTCCAGTCTTTGAGGAAGACTTTGGAAGTAGCCATGCCTCTGGTAGAATGCACTCTCACCCCCTGGGGTAGTTTGCCATGGTGTGAGTAGTAGAAGGAAATGGATTTTCGAATACAAGAAATTGTTTGGTGACTGCCCTGCCCATAGCCCTGGGATGAAAGGAAACAAATAGTTGGTTAGATTTTCTGAAGGACTTAGTTTTGTCTAGGTAGACTAAGTTGCCTGTGCACATCCAGGGAATGGAGAATCCTCTCACTATTGTTAGTCGGAGAGGAGAAGAAGGGCCTGCAACTCTGACACTCTCCTGGTGGAAGTTATGGCCACCTGCAGGACAGTCTTCCATGTACACATTTGAAGCGTAGCAGTGCTAGCTGGCTCAAACGGGGCAAAGTTAGTTTTTCCAGGAAAAAGTTTAGGTCCCAGGGTGGTGGGATTGGTTTTCTAGGTGGTCTGATGTGTAAGACCCCTCTGAGGAAAGATTTGCATCCAGCCTGGACAGCAAACGGGGATCTGGAGGTAGGCAGGCTGAAATGGTTGAAAGGTGGACTTATACGGAAGAGTAGGAAAGGCCATCCTTAATCACACACATAGGCAAGGACTAGGGATGGGTCTGCCTGGCTGGGTTTCTTGTCATTATTTTGACAGCATTTGGAGAATTTCTCCCATTTTTCCAAATTTGATTTCCTAGTAGCAGGTTTCCTGGCCTCCCTCAGGACTGTAAGCACGTCCTCTGAGTAGTGGCGTCTGAAAAGGATTAGTTTATCACCCAGAGTGTTAGGCCTAACATCTGTTGATGAGGGTTAATTAAGAGTCCCCTTTTGTTGTGTGAGTAGGTCCACCTTGTGAGGTAACTTGTGGTGATTGACTTGGCTAATGAGAGAAGTAGGGGGAACTAGTGTTGCCTTGGCCAGAAGGGAGTCACCAGCAAGATTTTTGATTTGTCTTTCCTGATTTTCAGTAGGACTTTTTGGATTAGTGGGAATGGTGGAAAGCATATAGAAACAGTCCCATCCATGGAAAGCTGAAGGCATTCACCCTTCCAAGCAAGTGGAGAGTGACCCTTGGTGCAGAAGTTGTTCAACTGTCTGATCTGGGGGGGCAAACAGATCCACTTCAGATGTGCCCCACCGGTGGACAATGTCTAGAATGGTCTCTCTGTTCAATATCCACTCATACTGTAGAGAGAATGTTCTGCTGAGAATATTTGCGTGTTTGTTGTCCTGAGAGGGGATGCATTAGGCCTGAAAGGACAAGTTGTGACTGGAGGTGAGGTCCCGAATTTGTATAGTTATCCTCCATAAAAGCAAGTTCTCGTTCCTCCTTGTTTGTTGAGATACCACATTACTGTGGTGTTCTCTGTGAATATTTGAAGGGGACCCGGTTGAATAGGAAGAAAAGCCTCCAGGGCTAGAAGAACTGCAGTCATTTCCCTTACAATGGTATGCTTCTTTTGAAGGGTGGGATTCCATACCTCCTGTACCCTGAAAGCTTTGCAGGTGGCTCCCCAGCCTAGATCTGATGCATCTGTATGCAAAAGCTGGGTTGGGGAGGGATTTGAAGAGGTAGTCCAGGGTTGTAAAGAATTTGTTGAATCCACCACCTTAGTTCCGTTTTGAGGCAGGGCAGAAAGGGAATTTGTTGCTCTAGGAAGTGTTGGTGTTGTGACCACACATTTTTTCAGGTACCACTGGAACTTTCGCATGTGCATTCTTGCTAGGGAAAGCATACGGATGGTGGCTGCCATCAGCCCCAGGAGTTTCAGGAATTGTCTTGCAGCTGAGGAGCTAGTAAAAGATCTTGGAAGTGACTGGAGAGTGACAGCACTTTTTCCTGGGGAAGGAAAGCCCACATCAAGTCTGTCCTGATCCTGCAGCCCAGAAAGATTTTGTCTTGCTGCGGGAGTAAGGAGGATTTGTTTAAGATGAGGGTGAAACCCAGGTTTTGTAAAAGGGAGGTGTTGAACCTGAGTTGATTCTGGAGGAGGGTCTTCTGTTTCTGCTAGAAGGAGAATGTTGTCTAGGTAGGGATAGATTTGGACACCTTTGGTCCTGCAGTAAGCAATTGCTGAGACCATTTTGTGAATACCCTGTGTGCAGTAGACAAAGCAAAGGGCAAGGCTGTAAACTGAAAATGAGAGCAGGGCCCAGTAAAACGCAAGAGGTGAAGGCATCCTGACAGGCAGGTGCAACAGGTGGGATTGTCCGACAGGGGGGGGTGACTCCACCTGAAGGAGTTCAAAGTACCACCTCTGGGTGTCAGTCATCTGGGTAGTATCCCATTTGAAGTATTCTTTCATCTTGGTAACTGCTTCCCCAAAGGTGATATCCTCTGGTGGGGAATGCCCCTCAATGGATTCCTCATCTGGGGAAGAGTATTCCAGAGGGGAGGCAATTTGTTAGGCATAAGAAATAGACTCATCAGAAGACGAGTAGTAAAGTTCTAAATATTCCTCTCCTTCTTGGGTAGTAGGCAAGGGGAGTGAAGTGACAGGGGCAGGCCTAGGACTTAGCACTAGAATAGTGGAAGGGGAAGAGGTTGTGAGCCTAAGAGCCAGAAAAGCCTGCATAAAGGAGTTAGTAAATGATTGCTAGTCTGGAACTCCTTCAGAGGGTAATAGTCAGGTGTTTTTTTCTCTCGCTTAGAAGGCATAGGTCTGTCAGAAGGCCAAATTACTGGGGCCTGAGTTGAAGGTAATGGCACCCTGGTCAGTCATCCAACTGTTTCTGGTTCCCCCTCGATATCGGTAGTCTCCGATGACTATGCTGTCTCCGAGGATGCGCAGGCAGTTTCTTCTGAAGCGGCTTCCTCGGTGGGAGTCGTTCAAGTAGACTGTTTAATCGAACGTCCCTCGACCCCTAGATCAGAAGCTGGCGGGACATTTGATGGCGGAGAGGCAATGGAGCTAGGCCTGGAAACTTTGACCTTTTTCCATGGTGGTTCAATCTGAATGGCTGACTCGGAATCCATCCTGAGTACAAGTTTTTTTGAGTTGTTGGTTCTCTAAATATAAGCTAAGGGCGGCCAGACTGCTACGGAGGGTATTCGAAACAAACCGCAATGGCGTTTGCCCTTCTTAGCGGACATTGGCCAACAAAAAAAAAACAGCTCGCCAAGCTCAAGCAATGGAAATGGAAAATTTCCCCATCGGGATACTTAGCTTTTTAGAAGTCTTTGAGTGTAGGAGTGAAGCGATCGATATGACGTCGTCCGCAGCTGAAAAGTTCTGAAGTCTGTGCGTGCAGACGTCACATTTAAGGTCCCTGGTTTATGGTCTTTCATGTGACATCTCGCACACCTACAGCAACCAGACTAAAGCTTTTGTATATGAGCAGACGTTTGGGTCACCTGAGGTGGGGAATCCCACACTAAGAATACTGCAACATAGGAACTGAAGGACATACTCCGTTTCTCATGTCTCCATTGAGACAATCTGATAGAGCAATAAAAACAAAATTGTTGTTAATTTCAATGGCTAGCAGACAATCTTTTCTGAAAGCATTCAATTGTTTTCCCAATGTGGGAGAACAATTAAGATAAAACACAAAGACAACACTTAGAAGCACAGGTTGTAGTGTGTGCCTTAGCATGGATAACCTTCCTTTCAGGTTAACCCAAGTCTTCGTGTGGCTGTCAGTTTGGGACAATTGTTATTAGGAAGGTAAAACTTCAATATTAGGAGATGTACATAATGTGTATTACTACCAAGTTAATAGGTTTTAGGGGTGTATTGGGATTTTTTTTTGAGGGCTTTCAGTAAAACTAAGTTTTGCAAAATGTCACATAGGCTCAAATGGAAATGACCAGAAACAAGTGTATAAAAGATCAACCTGCCAAACATTAGTGTATGCAAGTAACGCAAAAGTTGGAACTAGATACTTCAGAAAGCTGTTAGACACAAAAGGTGGGAAAAACATTTCAACATAATGGTGTTCTACATTACCTTTAAATATAAATGTCTCAGATATACACAAAAAAATAATACTGAACTATATTAAAATTGCAGAATGCACATAGTTATGCTACAGGAGACTCATTGAGAAATAACTGAACATGTGAATTTGCTAAAGAAGGGTTATCAGGATGGTTATTCAGCAGAATACCTGCCAACAAAGGAAAAGGAGTACTTACATTAATTTCAAGAAAAGCTTCAAGAGTGACAAAAGATACAAAAAAAAAAAAATAATAGTAGATTTGCACTACTAAGGGGCTAGTTGCAAAGGAGGAGAATTAACACCGGCTTGTATTTATATCCCACCTAAAACTGCTATAATGCAGCTTAAGGAAATAATCAGCTTTCAGCAGGGAATACTGCTTATAGGTGGGACTGGAATTTGATTTGCAGCAGTGAAGATGTGTTTGGGGGGCCCAGAAGGCAAAATATAACAGAGGGTAGAGTTCAGAAGAAATTTATGAAAATATTTGGCATGGAAGATGTGAATTCAGTAGTAAGAATTCGGAGTGAATTTAAATATTGTTCCACAAAATACAAAAAACTGGGCTAGGCTAGATAGAAGTTGCATTTTATAGGAATGTGTGCATTTAATTAAAAGTTTTGATACACGTACAACTAATTCAGATCACACACCAATAGCAGCTAAAATAAAAATGCAGATTAATGAAATAAAAGTGAGAATAGTGCTTTCCCACCTATCTGCTAAAAAGGGAAGAATTTAAGGAGTGGGTGGTGGAAATTATTCGGTAGTTGTTAGAGAAGACAGAAATTTCTTCTGAAAATAAAGCTAAGGAGTGGGATAAAATTAAAGTGGAGTTTAAAAATAGGGTGGAAATAGAGAGAGAGATGGTTAAATAAACAAGAATTAGAGGGACTGAAATGCTGATGTACTGCAGAAAGGCGATAACCTCACAGAAGAGGAGGAGCAAGTGCAGAATGCTAAACAGAAAGTAAGGGATTACCTTGATAATATGCATGAGTTTATAAAGACTACTGTTAAGCAACTGTTTTTGATAACTCCAAAGAACAAAAACTTTTAGCACAAAGATTCATGCAACAGAAAGTAGAAAGGGTTGTTGCCAAGCTTAGGGAGCCTATAATAAGGAAGACAACAAGAGATCCTGTAGAGGTACTAGAAATATTTTGTAGAGTTTATCAAAGTCTGTAAAAAGCAGAGAAGTATGGAAACCAAGAAAAGGTACAAATGGAAATGTTTATGGAAGAATTAAATATGCCAACATTAGAGGGAGAGACAAGGCTCAACTATCAAGTTAAGATAAGAGAAGATGAGATAGAAATGATGTATAACGAAGCCATAGGAAAGTCCATAGGAATAGATGGTACTCCTCTGGAAGTTTGGAAGCTAGGAGGGAAAAAAGATAAAGATCTGGAAGGTTTTAGCAGTATTTTAATGGAGGAGAAGCACCAATATCATGGAAGAAAGCGTGGTGGCTGTGATACCTGAAGAGGGTAAAGACCCATCAAATCCAGCTTCAAACTAGCCAGTTTCAATTCAAAACCATTATTATTATGAAGTGCTGTGTCCAACGGCTAAAAGAATGGCAAATGTGATGCCAAAACTGATAAATAGGTTCATAGGTAGATACTGGGCTATCTGCCCGAAGGCATATATTAGCCCAGCCATGTTGTGCGGTATTCACAGCCCCTTTGGTTAGTTCCCTAGGCCCTTGATCTAGCAAGCTAGTACCCTTGGCCCCTATCTAGTAGAGCTGCTGGTATGATCCCTGGTGTGAACTTTCTGTTACCCATCCACTCGTCAAGGTTCCTCTTGAAGAGTGATAGTGAGGAGCTCTGTCTTATGTAGATTGGGACCTTGTTCCATAGCAAGGAAAGTCTTTGCGAAGGGAATCCATCCCTCCAGCATGTTCTATTCATTGTTGTGCTGAGGTTTATATCCCTAGGGCGTGTACCCCGAGTGGATTTGGTTCTGCTAAGATGGAGCATATGTTCAACAGTTCTGGGTTGGACATGGCTCTGTATGTTAGACAGAGATCGCCTCTGAGAAGGCGGTATGCAACAGAGAAAAGCCTTAGTTTTTTCAATCGTGCTGCATAGGGCAACTGTTTGAGGCCAGTTATAGATCAATGTGTTTTTTGTGGAGGGAAGGCAAACATTTGGCACCATTAATAGGACACTGATGATCCAGAGGGAAGCAGAATGTAAGAAAAAAATCAATTTTGTTGTTGGGTCTTGATGCAGAGAAAGCATTTGAAAGAGTAAGCTGGGAGTATTTATGAGCAAGGCAATGAAAGCCTTTGCATTCCCTGATAAAAATATAAGGTTGATTAGGATGATACACAAGGGATTAGAGGCAAAAATTAAAGTGGGTGGGTTCCTCTCTGAAAATTTATGTTTAAGCACAGGATCCTGGCAGGGATGTGTTCTTTCCCTTTTGTTATTTGCATTATATTTAGAACCACAGGCAAAGAAAATAAAGGACTTAAATTCAATGTTATGATTGGCATGGGTAATAAAGAAAAGCTGGCTCTATTTCCAGGTGATATTCTACACCTGATAAAAATCAGAAAAGGACATTTCAGTGTTGTGGAACATTTTGAGGCAGTTTCAAATCTTTTCGGGATACAAAATTAATGAAGTTAAAACCAAGGCCAACAGCTGTAAATTACGTACCCACACAAACTAGTTCAGCAATATCCATATTTATGGAGACATTATAAAATGAAGTACTTAGGAGTATGGATTAAAAAAGATTATGGTGTGGCAGCTAAAGATATGTAGGAAGAGACTAAAGATCATACAAAGATTGAGAAATTGGAAGCTCTGTTATATGGATATGGATAGAAAGATGTAAGCAGTTAAAAATGTTTTTAGTACCTTTAGTTTTATACACAGCTCAGGCATATTTTTATCAACCAGAGAAGTTGTGCATAGCAATCAAAGAGCTGAAAGATTTTAGCTGAAAAGGGAAAACAGCAAGAGTCAAGTGGGATAAGCCGATTCTTCCTCTAGAACAAGGCTGTTCAGGATTATCCAATCTGAATGTGGTATTTCAGAGCTACACAGTTAACGCCTACCTTACTAGCACAAGCAGAAACCTATAATTCAAAATGCAAAGGGATGATGAAGAAACAGGAGAAGCTCAAGAAACAAGGAGAGACTGGGATTTGGGATGCAAATCCTTAAGAACAATAACCATGCAGAATTATTATACTCATAAAATAGCGGAAAGTACTCAAAGCCAACAAGGGAACGGACAAAGGAAATTCTGCAGATAGGGATGACTGCAATTAAAGATATAGACAGTACGGGGCTGGAATTTATTGGAGAAAACTGGCAAAAGAACAAAGGTATTAAGAGCAAAGAATTAGAGAGAAAAAGGTAAAAGAATGGGAAGAGGCCAGTAATTTAACTGAACTGCAGGATAAAGATTGCCTTCCATATCAAAGATTGATATCAGAGACTAGGTTAAGAGAAAGAAAGTACAGTTTTGTACCTACCATAAATGTAGATGTCCGATAGGTATGCATCTGCAGTCATAACAAATGGGTTGTCCTGCCTCAGGCAGCCCTTCGGTCGGCCGGATTTCAATGTCTGGGTCTGGCCTCGGCTGATGTCGCACTTCACCTGACGTCATTGCTGCTGGGGAATAAAGGCATCAGCCGACGCCATTTTCCTCAGTGTTTCTTGCCCCAGATGCCAGGTGTCCTCTAGGAAGGCTAAATTTGGATAAATGCAGATAATTCCAAACAGTAGAAAACCAAATATATATACATATATACATACAAACAAATACACCATAATAGATTCCCCCAACTAGCTAAAAGAGGGGTAAGTACCCTAGGAATATCACAGAGGGGAAGGAGGGTGGGTAATCCTGACTGCAGATGCATACCTATCGGACATCTACATTTATGGTAGGTACAAAACTGTACTATGTCCTTCAAGGATGCATCTGCAGTCATAACAAATGGGTAGAATACCATAGCCAAACTGGGGGAGGAGGCACTAAGATAATGATGGTGTAATTAAGATCCCTTGTAAAACAGCAGTTGCAAAACCTGCTCGGGATCTGGAGTATAAAGGAAGATTATAATGCTTGGCAAATGTATGCACGGAGCTCCAAGTAGCAGCTTCTAAAATGTCTTTGGTAGCCACTCCTCATAGGAAAGCTGTAGTGGTGGCTGTAGCTCTTGTGGAGTGAGGCCTGATATTTTCAGTTGTTGTCTTTCCATGAAATGAGTAGCAGAATCGAATGCAATTTCCTATCCATTTTGCGATTGTCTGTTTTGAAATTGCTTTTCCTTGCACTCCTGTTGCATATGCTACCAGAAGCTGGTCAGTTTTTCCGCTGGCCTTGGTTCTGTCCAGATAGTAGCGCAGTTGTCTGTGTACATCCAAGGTGTGTAGTAGTTTTTCCCCCCTGTTCTGTGGGTTGGGGAAGAATGTAGGTAAATGTATAGCTTGGTTCAAGAATACCCTGGATACCACCTTTGGCATAAAAGTAGGATTGGTTCTCAGAGACACTCTATCCTGATGGAAGATAAGGAAAGGCTGCACTGCCATTAATGCCTGTAACTCAGATACCCTTCTTGCTGAAGTGATTGCTAGCAGGAAGGCAGTTTTCCAAGATAAGAACTGTAAGTCTGCTGTTGCTGCTGGTTCAAAAGGGGGGAAGTGTTAATTTTTCTAGCACAAAATTGAGATCCCATGCAGGCAAAGGTGGTTTCCTTGGAGGCTTTACATTTTTGATCCCTCTCAAAAACTGTCTGAGGAGAGGATGAGAGAAGACAGGAGGATCCATGTTGTACTCTGCTGAAATTGCTGATGCATGTATCTTAATGGAAGAATAGGACAGGCCATTGTGGAACAGTTCTGCTAAGTATTCCAGGATGTGTGCTAGGTTTGCTAGTGTGACATTTTCTCCCTTTTCTGCACTCCAAATGAGGAATCTTTTCCATTTGGCTGAATATGTTTTCCTTGTGGAGGGTCTGCGAGCCTCCAGGATAATGTCCTTAACCCTCTGGGATAAATCAAGTTGGTTTTGTTTTATGCAATTTTCCAAGCAGTTAGCTGCAGTGTTTTTAAGTTTGGATGCAGGGTCTTGTAGTTGTTCTGCGTTAGAAGTAAAGGACATAGAGGTAGATGACATGAATGCGTCCGAGACATGCTGCTCAGTAGCGGGTACCAATGTTGCCTTGGCCAGTCTGGAGCTATCAGAATTACCTTTGGCTGTTCCTCTCTGATCTTCAGTAGAACTTTGTACATCAAAGGAAGAGGTGGAAAGGCATATACTGTCAGGTCCTTCCAGCTGAAAGAAAGGGAGTCCACCCTCCAGGCAAGTGGGTGGTATACTCTTGAGCAGAATTTCTTCAGTTGGTGGTTGTGTGGGGAGGCAAACAGGTCTATCTCTGGCATTCCCCATTTCTTTGTTATGGTTTTGAAAATATCTGGCTGCAGCATCCATTCGTGAGCATCCGTGGTAGTTCTGCTTAAGCTGTCTGCTAGTGAATTCTCTTTTCCTGGTACAAATCTGGCCTGCAGTTGGATGTTGAGATTCAGGGCCAAGTTCCACAGGTCCATTGCCATCCAGCACAGAGGGTATGAATGTGTGCCTCCCTGTTTGTTGATGTACCACATGACTGTCGTATTGTCCGTCCTTATCAGCAGGTGTCCTCGCTGGATGAATGGTCTGAATGCCTCGATTGCATGTTTCACTGCCAGCATCTCCTTTAGATTTATGTGCAGATTCAGCTGGTCTTGTGACCATAGGCCTTGGATACACTTGTCTTCCATGTGTGCCCCCCAACCTAGGTCTGAGGCGTCCGTGGTGATGGTCTGCCTTGGATGAGGTTTGTGGAAAGGCAATCCTCTGTTTATCTGACAGGCCTGAGCCCACCACAGGAATTCTTTTTTCAGACATGGAATGATTGGTATCTGGGCTTCTAGACTGTGTCTGTGTTGAGATCATACATTCCTTAGGTACCATTGTAACTTTCTCATATGCAGCCTGGCATGTGGGATCAATATTATGCAGGATGCCATGTAACCCAGGGCCTGCAGGACTTTCCTTGCAGTACGCTGAGTTTGCCTTGTTAAAGCCATGAAATAGACTGGTAGTTGCTTTTGTTTTTCCTCTGTGAGAAAAGCCATGTGAGTTATTGAGTCCAGTTCTGCACCCAAAAATGTTATCCTTTGGGATGGCACTAGTCTTGACTTTTGTATGTTGACTGTGTATCCCAAGGCTTGCAGCAGTTGTATGACATTGGCCAAATCCTTTATTAATTTTGTCTTGTTGTCCGCTTGTATTAGGCAGTCGTCCAGGTATGGGTAGATTTGAATTCCCTGAAGCCTGCAATGAGCAATTACTGATGCCAGGCATTTCGTGAATACTCTGGGCGCAGTAGATAAGCCAAAGGGCAATGCTGAGAATTGATAATGCTCTGATCCTGCAAGAAATCTGAGGTGTCTTCTGCAATCTGGTCATATAGGGACGTGCAGGTATGCCTCCTTGAGATCTAGAGTCACCAGCCAAGACTCCTTGCCCAACATGGAAAGAAGTTGCTGTAGGGTCAGCATTTTGAATTTTGGAACAATGAGATATGTGTTCAGTGCGGACAAATCGAGAATAGGCCTCCATTGATTTTCTTTTCTTTTCTTTTCTTGGTACAAGGAATAGTCTGGAGTAAAATCCTTGGCCTTGTTCCATAGATGGTATCTTTTCTATTGCTCTCATCCTTAGTAAACTGATGATTTGTTTTAGAGCCCCTGATTTCTGGCTTGGTGGAAGGTTTGGCATTCCTCTCTTTTTTGGTAGAGTGTGGAAGTGAAACCTGTAGCCCTTGTCTATTGTTTGTAAAGTCCATTTGTCTCCTGTAATACAATGCCAATTTCTTGAGAATAAAGCTAGCTTTCCGCCCAAGGGTGCTTCCAGTTGTTCCCTGGTAGGCGGAATCAGAGCCAAGTCATTGTGTCTGTCCTGTAGAAGTGGTTGCAGTCGCAGCTGTGGCAGCACTTCTTTGGTTGGCAGGTTGCCACTGACGACCCCTGTAGGCACCCCTAGATTGACCTCTGCCTCTTGGGCGTCTATTTCTGCCTCTCTGTGCTCTGGTGGTGTCTGGAAAGGACCAATTCTTTGAAGGCCAATTTCTGCTAAACCTCGGAGGTTGGACCTGCAAAAAATCCTTGACTGTTCGGACAGATTTTGCTTTTTCTTCTACCTTCTTTACAACCTCCTGTGCAGGGGAGCCAAACAAACTTTGTTTCTCCATAGGAGCATCCAGGAGTTTAGACTTAACATGGTCTGGTAAGGATTGTTCTTTTAACCAGGCATGCCTTCGAATCACTGCTCCAGTCATAGCTGATCTAAATGAAGCCTCCAGTGCATCATAGCCACATTTTAAGAAATGATTACTGACCAGCTGAGAGTTATGTACCAAATCCTGAAGGGACTTGCGGTCTAAAGGTTCAGGAGAGGCCAGCTTTTTATTCAGCTGATTTAACAAAAATTCCTGGTACTGTATCATGTGAAATTGACAGTTTAAAGCCCTGGCAGAAAGAGTAGCAGATGTATAAACCTTTTTACCCCATCTCTCTAATGCTCTAGATTCTCTTTCAGATGGTAGTGGGTTTTTGGCAGAGGCAGCTGCAACACCTTTAGGGCCCTGAGAAATGGTTTCTGTGTCTGCAGCATGAGCCTTATACAAGTGGTAGTGAGAATCCGGGACCCTGTAGTATCTGTCAGGCTTTGCAGGGGCCGGGGGAAGAGAATCAGGGGCAGTACTGGCATCACTGTATGCATCATCAACAACTGATAGTACAGGTGGAATGGCTAAAGGCCTATGCTGTGGTAAGTGTAAAAAAGTCCTTAGCCTTTTCCTAGAATCAGAAAAATCCTGACCCTGCCATTGGAAGTGTTCCCTCATTGAGTGCAGGGTTTCCCCAAAAGAAAATTCTTCTGGAGGTGAGGCAGAAGGAATGGAGTCTTCTGCATCAGAATCCTCATAAGGTGAGTACGGGCCTTCCTGATGGTCCGATACATCTGAACCATCCGAGGAGTAGTCAGAGGAGAGAGGTTCAGGGGGTTCAGTCCTAGGCCTCTGTTCAGGAGGGGGATGTGAGGCCCTGTCTGGGTGAGGTTGGGTTCCCCTGATCAGAGAAATAAGGTCCTCAGCAAGGCTGAGAATCTGGGAACTTGAGGTAGGCCTGTGAGAGGGAGCTTTTGAAGGTAAGGCCTTGGAAAGTTTGGCTGCTTTAGCCCTGGAAAAGGCCTTGATAGACATAGAAGCAGGGGGTCTAGCTGCCCCACGTGCAGGAGTAGAGATGTCCAACGGAATAGTGTCAGACAACTCTTGTGTGCCTGCTACTTCAGCAGGAATTTCTGTAGCTGACTCAGCCATGACCTGTGTGGCCTCGGTTATGAGGCATGCTTTTGGCCGAAGGGAGAACCGAGGTCTCGGTTTCAGCCGAAACAGAGACACTCGCGGTAGGCCTAACCGTGGTTTCAGCCGAAACCACGGGCCGTGAGTGTCGGTCCTTTTCTTTGCGTTTTTTAGCTAAATGTGTAGTCGGAGTCTCCGACGGCATTTTATATGCAAAAGTGGAGCCAAAAAACTCTTCTGCAAACTCCGACAGACGTCTGAGAGTCTGTCGGTTGAAGGAAGCACAGGCTAAACAAGCTGATACGTCGTGGTCTGGGCCTAAGCAAGGAAGGCAGTAAGAGTGGAAATCCTTATGAGGTATTTGTTTCCCACAAGTTAAACAATTATTTACTTTGTCTGACATCGGCTGAGGCAAGAAAGAGTCCCCAACGGGGTACTTAGCTTTTTAGAAGTCTTTGGTACGTTGAAATCTCTGGATCTGACCGACCGGCACTTGCGAACAGCTTCTGCTTCGGGCACCGTGCGGCAAGAAAGACTGAGGAAAATGGCGTCGGCTGATGCCTTTATACCCCAGCAGCAATGACATTGGGTGAAGTGCGACATCAGCCGAGGCCAGACCCAGACTTTGGAATCCGGCCGACCGAAGGGCTGCCTGAGGCAGGACAACCCATTTGTTATGACTGCAGATGCATCCTTGAAGGACATCTAGGGGGATCAAGAGTGAAGTGAAAGAACAGCACGGGTGGAGTTTTCAGTAGAATCTAGAACAGAAGCTGCTGTTAAAAAAAGGCATTAGAACATGCAAAACATATTGCATGATAAAAATCAATCAGAGAAGGTTAGAAAGGACTGCAGAGAGATTTGGTAAGCAATTCAGAAAGAAATAATGGGGGATACATTTGTCTCTCCCAAAGATGCAACAAAGTCTAGATTTAATATCTTGGCTTGGATGTGTTTACATAGGTATTTTTTATACCCTAAGTAGACTCCAAAGAATTTTTCCTGAGTTAGACAGCAAATGCTGGAGGTGTGATGGGGAAGAAAGAGGTAATTGGGAACATTTTCTGGGAGTGTAATAAGCTGGCAGACTTTAAAGATTCCTTGCAGACTGCTCTGTCAAAGATACAGGTTTAACAAAGGAAACTTTTTTTTTATGGAGCTATGACAGAATCTGAGCTGGCTAGACATGGCAAGGCCTTGCCGAGTCTTATGGTGGCTGCCAAAAAAGCAATTACTAGAAAATGGAAATCGAAGTCTAAACCAACTGTACTACTAGGACTGAATACAGTAACAGAGATGAAACAACTGAACTAGGATGATTATTTATTTATTTACATTTGTTGACCAGGAGTGTCCGACTGGACATAGGTCCATTTTCAGCGGAGGCCCGGGGAGAAAAGCTCCACAGTTAAAATAGACAGTAGTTGCATTGGATTTCATAGCAATTAATTACAAACATATTTACAGATAAAGAACATAGTACATCAGTAGACAACTAGAATCTTTACCTGCGAAGTACATAACAGACATTAACAAATGTTACAATAAGAAGTTCCTGCTGTATAATAAGTACTAGGCTTATGAGCATCTCAGCTTGCTATAATCAAGGTAGTTAGTGGGGTGGAAAGAAAGGTAGTGGTTGGATGGGGTGGGTGATATTAGTGTGTGAGTTGCAAAGGCATAGCCAGCATGTGCTTAGGTGTGCTTTTAGTAAAGTTTTGAAGTGGGTGCATGATGGTACGGAAGTAATTGCGGGTGGGAGGGAGTTCCATAATTTGGCTATGGCACAAGAGAATAGTGCTTCACCAGCAGAGTTATTGGCTTTAGTGATCTGCAAGTGATTTTTGTTGCTGGATCTTAGTGGTCTGGTGGTGCGATAGGGTTGGAGTAGATTCTGGAGGGATGGGACATTTAGTGGATGGTTTACTAGTTTGTGAGCGAGTGAGAGTTGATACCATTGATGGAGGTAAGGGAGTTCAAGCCAGCCCAGTTCAGCAAGTGAGAGACAGTGGTGACTACTGTAGGATGCCCCTGTGGCGAATTTGACGATTTTGTTGTAGCAAGTCTCTAGCTTGTTTAGATCACATTGCCTTAGGTTGGTATATAATGGAGAGGCATAAAGTAGGGCGGAGATAAGGTGGGAATTTGCTATTGAAATTTTTGCTGCTTTGGTGAGAAGTTGCTTATTTCTGTATAACGCTCCTAGTTTTTTGTGAATTTTTTTATGGTCATGGATATGTGAATGTCAAATTTTAGTTTATGGTCTATTTCCACTCCTAGCAATTTGGTGTGTTCAGTTGGGTATATAGTGGTGTTGTCTTTTGCTGTGATGTTAAAGTGAGAGTTGTTCTGAGCATGTTTGGTGAGTTGGAAGATGAGTAGTTTAGTTTTGTTTGGGTGGAGTATTAATTGGGCATCGGATAACCAAGTTTCAACAGAGGAAAAGGCTTCCTGTGTGACTTTTTGCAGTTCAGGTAGGGACTGGGCTGAGCAGATGGTGGTTGAGTCACCTGCGTATTGTATGTGTGTGCCATATTTGGTGGGAGAAGCTAGATTATTGGTGAAATCAGAGAAGAGTAGGGTCCAAGGATGGATCCTTGGGGAACCACTATGGAGACATGTAGTCGGGGAGATGCGTCATTCTGCCATACAAAAGATTGTTGGCGGTCAGATAGGTAACTCTGAAACCAGTTGTTGACAGACAGAGAAGGATAGGTTACTGAGGACAGAGATGACTTGTTTGTGCGGGACCATGTCAAATGTTTTAGATCAGTCTAGGAAAGTAGCAGAGGAGAGATAGCCATTGTTTTTATGCTGAAGCATAGTGTTAGTAAAGGAGAGTAAGGCAGTGGTGGTGCTATGGTTTGGTCGGAAACCATGCAGAGTACTGGAAAGGAGGTTGTTAGTAAGGAGGTAGTCAGACCTGAGAGTTTATGCATCTCTCTAATATTTTGGAGAGTGGAGAGAGAATAGCTATGGGGTAGTATATATATATATATATTATATGTGATACTTTCCACAGTGTGGGAACGTAACTTTCTCACGGAAATCGGTTAAGATGGATACGGGATAGGCCAGAGCATCAGCGGCGATTTGTAGGTATTCACTTGGGAGGTTGTCTGCTGCTAATTTGGTGGGCTTAAGTTTAGTTAAGAGTTTTTTTTTATGTTGGAGGTAGGTACAGGAGAAAAAGAGAAGGCAGTGGGGACATTACTAGTTGAAGGTGTGGGTTGGAGGGGGGGTTGTTTTTAGCTAGTGATAGTATGGTTTGTGTGAAGTGTGTGTTGAATGAGATAGCAATATTTTTGGAGGAGTGAGGGATGTTAGGAGGAGGGGTACTGACTTTACCTGAGTGGAGGATGGAACGTATGGAGGACCAGAATTGTTTGGGGCTGTGTTAGGAGTAGTCTAGGGCAGACTGGTAGTATTGGAATTTGTCCTGTTTTATTAGCTTTTGGACTCTATTGCGTAGTTCTAAGAATTTCTGTCTAGTTGAGGGGGTTTAGGTTTTGCGCCAGTGCAACCAGCCTTTATCCCGGTTTTTCATTTCTGACTTAGTGGTTTTCTGTAGCCATGGGGAGGGCTGTGCTTTGGTTCTGGAAAGTCTTATGGGGGCATGGTAATTAAGGATGCTAAGGAAGGTTGTATTAAAACATTTAACTGCGTCATCAAGACTGAGGTACTTTAGGGGATGCCAGTTACATTCTTTGAGGGATGAGATGAATGAGAGTGGGTTAAAGTTTAGTTTTTTACGTATTTGACATTAGATGACAGGTTTAGCTTGGTATAGGTATTTTTGAGTAGGAATGTTGGGGAGTGATCTCTGAGGCTATCTGATAAGCATCCTGTTATATATGACTGGGGGCTCTTACTGACTAGTATCCAATCCAGGGTAGTGTGCTTGCTGGAGTTTTTATTTATCCTGGTTGGCGACTGGACTATTTGGGTGAAGCCATGAAGGTTTACATGATGGGTTGGATGGATGCCAGAACAGCACAGGATTGCCAGTCAATATTGAAATCACCTAAAATTATAGTTTCTTGGGGGAGATGGTGGGTAGACCAGCTGAGGAGGTTTTCCAGTGGAGGGATGTTCTGGCCAGGTGGGAAATAGCATCCAATTACGTTGATGGTTTTGTTTTGGTTTATTTTGAAGTTGGTATATATTATTTCTTCACTGCCTATTTGTGGAGCTGATGATTTTAAGATCTGGATGTTTAGATGCTGTTTAAATATTATAGCTACACTGTCTCCTTTCTTGTTTAGTCAGTCTACTCTTAGTATGCTGTAACCGGTAGGGAGTATTTGCTCACTGGTAATGTGAGGTTTTAGCCAGGTTTTTGTCAGGATGACCATATCTGGGGAGTACAAGTGTATGGTGGCACGGAGTTCATAGACTTTCTTGGATATACTTCTAATATTTAGGCTTAGTGGAAGGAAGTCACTTGGCTTTCTACTGGCTGCAATATGGAAGAAGTTGTGGTTTCTAGTCTGATTATGAGGATTGGGGTTGGAGATGGTAGGGCCAGGGTTGGGGTGGATGTCTCCACTTAAGACTAGTTTTGATATGCATGAGGTTATTAGTTTTCTCAGTTTTTGAATGTGCTTGATTATTAGGGAAACTTTATGATTGTGCTCTGTGGATAATAGGTATGGTGGGAGGGTTACTATGTTAAGTTGTAGGGATGCTTTATGTTTGAGTAATATAGTTGGTAGAATATGTGAGGGGTGCATAGGGACAGTTCTTGAGTTGGTGGGAGGGGAGCGGAGTGAGGGTGAGACATGAGTGGTGGTGTGAGTAGTAGTGTAGTGGTTGAGTGGAGGAATGATGGAGCTTTGGTAGGATGTAAGATATGCAAGGAGAGTGCATGCAGTGAGCAGAGGTAAGGTATGCTTGTACATGTTAGCTGAGGTGGTGTGATAGTAGTGGGAAGATGGAGGAGATAGTTTTGGGTTAAATCTGTGTTTGGCTATTGGAAAGATGGGAGGGGTTTGTGACTGTAATAAAGGTAGGACCACTGGGGGCGGAGGGAATAGGGGGCAGGGTGGGGAGCGGACCGGGTAGAGACCCTGCTAGTAGCTCTTTTGAGGGGCTGGAAACAATCAGGTAACAGAGTAAACTGGTAAATGAACATATGACAGTGACAAAGGGTGGTTGTAGTTTTAAAAATGGTGCTCATTAAAAATGATTAGAAAAGGGTAGGAGCAAATTGCACAGAAAAAAAATAGAAATTGTGGGAACAATACATGCAGAGCAGGAACAAAGTTTAAAAGAAGACAGGATTTAAATGAGCTATGTAATCTTTGACTGATAAATACTGGAGAGATAAGTGAGATATGCTTGCAACTAAATTATGTCAACATGTTTTTTTTTTCATTTAGATAAATGTATGACTGCCTATGTTATACATGATTACTTAAAGATATTTCTTGTTTAAAAAAATGTATGAAGGCTGAAATTGAACAATTTTGTTAGAGGTGGTGCGGCTAAATTGTGCTTTGTGCTTTTTACAATGCATACAGGGATACTGTCACGACCTGCCTATGCAAAATTTTAAGCTTTTGATAATCACTTTAGAACCTGAGCTTGTGTGATAGCTGGAGGTGAGCCAGTTTTAAGTACATTTTGAGGGACAGACAGATAGGAAACTGGTTAAAGTTAGAGCTTAATTTATCAGTCTGTAGATTCCCTACATCTTCAGCCTCAATTTAAGTAACATCATTCACAATCAGCTTGGTGCATTGTGCTTTTCAGATTATGGACAAAGAATAGTTCTGTAAGAACTTACCATAACCTTAGATGTCTCTTCTCTTCCATGTTGCAGTATTCATAACAGTAGGGAGCTGCTGCCTGCAGTGCCACCATCCGGCCAGTATATCATAGTCTTATCTGGAGGGCACGTGACGTCCCTTACCAGGGCCATAAACAGATGTTGGGTATAAAAGTGATGTCTGCACACTCATCAGAATTGTTTTGCCGCATATAGAAGTGCTCCTGTAGATTACAAAAGGAGGGCCCTAGTAGCAGACCCTTAGACTTGCATGCAGGCCAAGCCCAGGGCAGTAGGTTGGCTGCGTAGAGAGCTGAGACTGGGGAAGGTAATGACCATGTCCCCATAGGTAGGGTCTGGAGTGCTAGTTAGGAAGAAACAGGGGGTAGGTGGGTGGGACTGAATACTGCAACATGGAAGAGATGGACATCTAGGGTTATGGTAAGTTCTTACACAATTATTCTATGGCTTTCTATTCTCATGTTGCAGTATTTATAACAGTAGGGAGAGTACCAAAATTTAAGTATGAACCTGGGTGGAGGAAAGGTTTCCGTGATCAACCAAGCCCTGGAGGACTGATCTGGCAAAACCTGCTCTTGCTCGAGAGGCCATGTCCAGCTTGTAGTGCTTGGTGAAGGTGTGCACCGAGGTCCAAGTGGCTGCTTCTAAAATGGAACTAAAGTTTATGCCTTTGAAAAAGGCAGCAAGGAGGCAGTAGCCTTGGCAGAGTGAGGTTTAACATGGTCTTGCAAGGATTTCCCATGATGGAAGTAGCACAAAGTAATGGATTTGGAAATCCATGACGAAATGGTCTGTTTGGAGACAGCCTTCCCTTGGGCTCTGGAATGGAAGGAAAAACAATTGGTTAGATTTCCTAAAATATTTAGTTTTGTCCAAGTAGCATCTGAGTTGTCTGTGTACATCCAGGGAATGTAGAGTCCTCTCTGAGGAGTTTTGTTGATGAAGGTAGAAAACTGGTAAGTTAACGGTTTTATTTAATGAAAGCTCATGAATTACCTTGGGTATGAAGGAAGGGTTGGTCCTGAAAGCCACTCTGTCCTTGTGGAACACAACGTAAGGAGAGGTGGCCATAAGGGCTTGTATCTCTGAGACCCTGCTGGTAGAGGTAAGGGCCACTAGCAGAACTGTTTTCAGGGTACATAGCTTCAGGAAAACTGAGTGAGCTGCTTCAAAAGGCGGTAAGGTTAGTTTTTCTAAAAAAAAGTTAGTTCACAAGGAGGGGGAATGGGTCTCCTGGGGATCTGATGTGGAGAACTCCTTTCAGAAAGAGCTTCACTTCCAGTCTGGATGCCAGAGGAGGTGAAATGGACATACAGGCAGAAACGGCAGACAAGTGGACTTTGAACAGTAAGTTAGTCCTGAGTGGAGTAGCTCACACAAAGATAGGACCATTGGTATCAGAGTAGTAAGAGGGTCCTGGTTATTCCTTTGACACTATCTGGAGAATCTGCGCCACTTTGCTACATAGTTTCTCCTAGTACTAGGTTTTCTGGCCTCCTGCAGAACATGGAGTATGTCCTCTGAATATAGTTGTCTGTAAGGGATTAGAATCCTATCATCCATAAGGTCAATTTCAGGCTGTTCACCTTCAAGGGTTGGGAGTGTTGTCCTCATAAGTTTTTCCATGACCCACTGGATTTTGCTCATGTGGAGTCTTGCCAGAGGTACGATGGGTATCAGGGATGCCATGTGGCCTAGCATTCTCAGGAATTCCCGAGCTGTAGACAAGGAGTGGCCAAGGATCTGACTCAAGTATAGATAGAGATCTTTGATCCTTTGGTCTGGAATGAAGGCTTTCATGCTGTCTGTTCTGAACCTGCATCCCAAGAAAACTAAGTCCTGCGAAGGGGTCAGGTGAGATTTGATTTTTCTAGATTGAAGGTGAACTCCAGTTGAGTTAGGGTGGAAGATACCTGTTTGTAGGTGAATTAGTAGAACTTGGTAGTCTTGATGAAGGACGAGTAGATCGTCTAGGTATGGGTATATCTGTATACCATGGATCCTGCAGTGAGCAATAAAGGGGGCTAGGCACTTTGTAAACACTCGGGGGGGGGGCAGTGGAGAGACCAAAGGATAAGGCACAGAATTGAAAATGGCAGGAGCCTATAGCAAACCTAAGGAATTTCCTTAATCTGGATGGATAGGAATGTGGAGATAGGCATCCTTCAGATCCAGTACTACCATGAATGCCTGGGGGGGGGGGGGTTAGTGGTAATAGAAGGGGTGAGGTAATCATTTTGAAGCTGGGAAATTGGAGGAAGAGGTTTAGGAAGGTTAAGTCTTGGATAGGCCTCCAAGGGCAGTCTTTCCTTGGTACAAGAAACATCCTGGAATAAAAGTCTGTTTCTTTGTGAGGCGCACACCTGCTCTATGGAGCCTTGAGGTAGGAGCTGTTGAATGATGGATAGAAATAGATGGATTTGGTTTCTTAGTCGTTGTGGGATACCTTGAAATGGTGGAAGGCTCCACCTGGTCATGAAATATCCTCTCTGAATGATGGAGAGGACTCACTGTTCTGCTGTCAATCTCTGCCAGTAGGTTAGGGAGAGGGTAAGGCAAAGGGGTAAGGGGGTTTCTGGGTCCAAAGGATGCGAGTCACAGTGGAGGTTGTCTGGCTTGGTGAGACAAACTCCAAAAGGATGTAGTGGAGCTGGTGGGAAACCTGGTAGTAGTTTTTTTTCTGGGCTGTCTACATCTCTTAGTTTGAGGAGCTGAGTGAAAGGACTGCCTTCTAACAAAGGAGGGCTTCTCTGGTAATTCCTGTGGTATCTGGGAATAGGGGATACCAGAAGATGTTTGAGATTCTGTAGCTCTTTTCCCTTTTCTTGAAGGGATTTAAGGAGCTCAGCAGAAACCTGTCCAAAGAGAGTCTTATTGTCCAAAGGTGCATCCAGTAATTTTGTCTGTACATCTATGGGGAAAGGTTGAAGTCTTACCCAGGAATATCACCTTAGCACAGATCCTGATGCAACTGATTTAGATGAGGCTTCCACAGCATCATAACTGCACTTAATGGAGTGCCTGGATACTTGGGATGCTGTGGAAAGTAGGGAATTAACTTGTGCTTTTACAGGAGAATCCTGTACCTCGGACAGAAGGGTAGAGGCTTTGGAAATGGCATTGAATACATACCTAGCCATATGTGTTTGGTAGTTCAAGGCCCTTATGGCCAGAGTAGAGGAGGTATACACCTTTTTTCCCCCCAGTCTGTCCATAAATTTGCTGTCTTTATCCGTTGGGTAAAGGGCAGCGGAAGGTAATTGCTTTGAAGTTTTGTCTGCAGAGACAGCTATAACAGCTGGATCTGCTGGTAGGTTTCTAAAGAGAAACTGAGTATCCTGGGGGAACCTTATAGAAACGGTCTGGGCATTTAGAGGCCTGGAGGCTGAGTCAGGGGACTGAGCAGCAGCCAGAAATGCATCTTGAAAAGCAGGTAGTAAAGGAGGGACAGCAAGAGGAGATGGTTGCTCCATTTGCAAAAGGTCTAAACACCTTTTGTTGGAGTCAGATACCTCTGAAGCCTGCCACTTAAAATGTTCCCTCATGAGGGAGATGGTGTCCTGAAAGGTAAATTCTTCTCCTGGGGATTCAGGAGAAATAGAATCCTCCTCCCCTGGGGTAATGAAATACTTAGGAGAGTCTATTTGGGTTTTATAAGAAAAGGATTCCTCAGAAGAGGAGTAGTCTTCCTCAGATACCTGTAAGGGTGGCTGAGGTGAGAGAGTAGGGGGAAGCTGTTGTGTCTGCAAAGCCTGGAATGCCTTAGAGAGACTTCGTGAGAAGACTTCCCAACCAGGCACTGGTTGAGGTTCAGGATGCTTAGCTTTTTGTTTTCTCTTCAAGGGAGTAAGCATCGAAGTGGACATCTGCTTAGTAGGAATAGAAGGAGCAGGGCCTTCCTACTTTGTGAGTTCTGGTTCCCCTCCGCCATCAGTCGCCGATGGCTGATTTGCCTCAGCAGATGTACACGCGGTTTAAGGCATCCCAGCTTCCATTAAGATTCCCGGGCCTGCTTTAATAACAGTCATCTGAGAGTACTCCGGGCTTTCAAGTGCCTCTAGAACCTGCTCAGATGCCTGAGGCGCAGCTTGGGATTCCGGCCCGATTTTCTTGGGGTTCTTCCTCGGCGGCTTGGCTTACTCCTCCTTCCATTCCCAACGCTAAGTGACGCAGCCTCTCATTTTCTAAGTACAACTTCAGTGCTGCCAGGTGGCTTCGGAGCGTTTTGGGGACGAAAGACTTGCAAATAGGGCAGGACGTATGGTCATGGGACTCACCTAAACAACATACGCACTTCTTGTCTGTCCTTGTGAGGAATTTGTCTCACACAAGCACACTTCCCCTTTCTAGCTGACATGCAAGTCTAAACTGCAATCAAAAGTAAGGAAAAAAATCAACAGGGCACTTATCAGCATCAGTTGAAGTAACAGTCGCCTGGTCTTGAATGATATCGTGACCAGTCATCTGAAGAAATGTGATCTGCTTACGGAATTGGCAAACAGGAGTCAGACGTTCACTGTGGCAGAAAAATTCTGATGAGGGTATGTGCAGACGTCACTTTTATACCCAATGTCAGTTTATGGCCCTGGTAACAGATGTCACGCGTACCCTCCAGATAAAAAGACTTTGGTATATTGGCCAGATGATGGCGCTGCAGGCAGCAACTCCCTACTGTTATGAATACTGCAACATGAGAATAGGACATCTAAAAAAATTGCCGTGTGATTGTCTTGGGTTGGGTAACTAATTTATAGTCAAACTTGGCTTTAGTGAATTTTATTAAGCTCTTGAGTTGCTTACTTCAGTGACAAAGGCTCCAACATGTTGTCTAACCAAACTGGCTAGTTTTTATCAAGTGGTCTGGAAAGACTTGGATTAAGGACCATCAGTCAATGTGGCATACTTGTACCTTGTAAATGCTCCTTGTTATCAAATACGGACTATAATGAAACGGGCTAATTTTAATTCTGATTTTATTAGATGGGTGGAGGACTGGTACAAAAGCAGATGCAGTGTGGTTAGATTAAAGGGTGCTTTTTTGATGAGAACATGAACATAGCAGTGCCTCAGTGTTCTGTTTCAGAATCAGAGTTCTCTATTTTTATGTCCGATTTTCCATGTAGTGTTAGGATTTGGGTTAATAGATTTTCTGATGATAGTAAGTTGGTGCTGTAGTGACATCTCTACAAAATCAATTCAGTTTACAAAACTTTCCCGATGTTTTACAGCACTGGTCCCAAACACACTGTACATTTTGGTTCTAATAATGTTAACTGGCCTTATGTTTTGAATAGTACCATCTTGAAAAATCTGAGACTAAGGAATTTTCACTAACTGTAACCTTACCTTTGAAAATAATCTAAGGCCTGTTATTAGGAATACAAGTCAGTAAAAATTCAACTGAAAGCGGGGATATGTCTATCTTAATTCCCCATCTAAGTCAATGGTAAGGCCTGATATTGAATACTGTGCTGTGTTGTTCTTATAACATGACTCATTGGAATGATTAGAAAATATCCAGAAGTGCTACATTATGTAGACTGCACAACTAAAGGGTCTAGACTAGATGAATAGATTAGCAACACTATTTTCTGTTAAAGGTTGAAAAGGAGGACTTAATCCTAACGTACAGGTGGGTATATAATGACAGACTGGCCGTGAACTTAAAAGTTGAAATAAAACCTCACGACGGACACCAGAAACAATACAAAAAACATTTTCATTGGTGAGCTGCTTTAAGTTCAAACACATTGCCATTTAGAATAAGGTATGCCAATACTTTTAATGACTTTCAAAAAACAACTGAATAATTGGTTAGGTAACTGGGTTTATGATTAGACTCATACTTGGCAAGCTTTTTGAAGGCTTAAACTAAGTTTGATTTAATAAATACTGAAAAATGAGCTGTTTTGGGGAGTTGCATCTCCTTTACCTTCAGGACGCAGATCCTACGTACTAAGTTAGCTTGGCCAATAAAACATTCCCAGGCTATTGAAGGCCCTCTTCCTTTCCCAAGGTCCTCTGCATCCGAGGTCCCAACCATTAGACATCTTCAACTACAGCTGGAGTCGGTCATCAGCAAACAACAACCTACTACTCCAGTCCACATTTTTTTTTGGAAACAATAATGTAAGTTTCATCATTTCCTGGGCAGATTCCTCCACCATCACCACCAACTCAACTATATTTTTCATTTTGCTGTCTGATTTCCGATAAGAGAAGCGACTAGGCTTCCCTTCCATCACTAATTGGTATTGTGTGTGTGCGTAGTTTTTTTCTCGGCTCTTGTAATAATTTACTTTTTTGACAATTGCCACTTTTAAGCATGACAGTTACTTCAATGCAGCATACGTTCACAAGCAATTACACCTTTCTCTGGCTTTTAAATTATCTACACTCAGACAGAAAGAACAGATGAAGTAGTTCAGGGTTACACCAGATGCAGATCTAGGGGATTCTCTCTCTCTACCTATAAAAAGTCTCCCAAAAAGGAAACACAATCTGATAAGAAGGTATCCAATATAGTTCAAAACTAAGTTGCTGTACACAGAACAAATGGAAAATACTGGACTCTTCTCAGTCCCCAAGATAACCAGCTCCTAGCATACCTTAAGTCTTCTTCCCCCAAGCCTTTTCCTCTACAGCTAGGCCACTGGGATTGTTAGTCTCTGAACTAGAACAAAAGACCCCCAAACACCACTTTTCATCCTCAGCTGGATTCAGGAGGTTCCACTGTTCTCCCACTGGATTAAATTAAAAAGGTCTTAAAAGTCCAGCATATGTGGAACCAGATCTTGCCCCTCATGTTAGTATCTGCTGTTTCCCAGTGCTTTCACTGTTTGGCTTATCTCTGGATTGCTCATCTCAGATCTCCCTTCGAGGTCTTGTCCCCTCAAGGCCATCCGCAGACCCCTTGACCTTTGGGTCAATGTCAAAAAACATGATGCCCTCAACTGAAATGGTCCAGATGTCAGCATCAACAGCCCTTACTGCAACCTCCTTAACGTGGACTATGATCCCTTTGTGACTGTGGAAAGGTTACCATCCTCAATCTCTGCCTTTTAAACATCTGACAGGCACAACCCTTCAACCTCCAAGACTAGGGCACTAGAGACTGCCTTGATCTTGGGCTTTGCAGTCATTATATTGGTCATGACTTTGGGCTGACATTTGCAACCCTGATATGGAAGTTGGCCCAGGTGGTCCTTAGCTTGGATTTGGAACTAGTTCCTCCATCTGTTGAAGGGTCATTGTGGGTGTTGATGCTGCCTAGGTAAACAACCATCTAGCAGACTCTGCCTGAACTGTTTCACTTGATGGGCCTTCCTGGTCCGTCTACTCCCAGACCAACTTAAGCATCCATACACTACCCTGGACATAGGAACTGAAGACCTCTGCAGAAGAACTCCCACTGGTGAAGAGCAGAGTCTTCCTCCTCTCTGAACCCTCCTTAAGTAATGACAGGGGGATACATGCAAAAAAAAAAAAAAAAAAAAAATCATACTCCCCCTGCAGAGTTCCCCAACCTTACAATGATGAGGATCCAGAGGATAACTCCCCCACATTGTTCATAGGTGTATACTAGGCTAATAATTACTAGGGCCTTTATAAGCATAGTCATGCTACCCAAATGTGTCCCACAAGTTGTATGTTTTAGACATTTATATAGGGGCTGACTTGACTGTTATGACATGAATTACTGACTGCTTCTGTCCATCAGAGACATTGGCACCAAACCAGGGGTGCATTTACAATTTTCCATCCAATAGGCCACATTACACAAACTGGGTTAGAGAGGGGTTCTGCTTCACACAGATGGGGAGCTTATTCCAGAAGATGGGAATTCTTGGATACAGATATGCCTCTCCAACATGTCCTATTTATGTTAAAAGCATAATTTAGGTCTTCAGATCTAGTACTTCTGATGCCATTTGTTTTGTGGATGAGTAAAAGGCTCAGAAGAGTGGGTCCAGGGATGCATTGTATGCCAGGCATAGATTGCACCTCAGTAGTATGTAGGAGATGGAGTATACAGACAGGGGTTTGAGATGATCAATATGGAGTACTGTGTTTATGCCCCGTTTTCTTTTTGTAAGGCCCTCTGCTGATGTTCCAAGTTGCTGCATGAGTGCAGTCAGGTACACATCAAAGGGGGCATCATACTCAACAATGGGTCTGATCAGGACCAAGCATAGTGGTATGATGACTTCACTGAACCTAGATATCATGCTCTGACTTGTACGTTGAGCAACACAGGATTGCCTTACTACCTTAGAGACAAGCTGGTCAAAGGCCAGGTTACGGTCTACGTGCATCTCAGATCCCTGACTAGAGGGCTAACTCTAAGGGGTATTTTATCAATGACCCTTTCCAAGGGCAGCAGACTTCCCAAAAGGTACTACAATGCATTTCTTGGCAATGACTTTTAAAACTGTGGCTTTGGCACCAGTCATATTTCTTTGTTAGACCTTCCTGTAAGATGCTTGTACACTGGGGGCATTTTAAGACTGCTCTCAGTTTGCATTCATCTGTCAGAGCCCTTAACATTGGCTGTGGTGGATAAATGCCATTGACATTGGCCTTGATTTCCAAGAAGTATATGCAAACAGAAGCAGGACCAGAACAGAGCGCTGAGGCACTCCACTGGTAACCAGCCTCTTTGTGGAGGTAGTCTCACCAGTCCTAACTTCCTGGGTCCTTATCTGTGAGCCAGCTGGCTCTCCAATGCATTATAAAGGGGTTCATGCATAATTCCATAAGCCTGTCAATAAAGCTGGAGTGGGATGTTGTATCAAATGCCTTACCAGGTCAAGGTAGACAGTATGCACCATTTTTACCCTCATCCATTCCTTTAGTTACCTTGTCAAAGGAGTCCTAACACATTCACTTGGCATGACCTTCCTTTTACAAAGCCATACTGGGATGGAAACAGATTCACTAGGTATGACCTTCCTCTGACAAAGCCAAACAGGAATGGAAACTGTGTGAAGGTCTCCTATGTCAATATTGATTTTGCATTAGTTTATTGGGAAAGTCCGATTGGACAAGCTGTCCTTGTTCAGCGGAGGTCTGGGGAGAAAAGCTCCATGATTATATACAGAAATAAAATACAAAAATAGAATACAAACAAGTAAAAAACACAAACAGAATGCACAACATAATGCACAAAATAGAATACACAATATAATGTACCCTGATCAATTTGATGTAACCAACTAGAGTACAGTGTGCAATAACTTTACAGTTAACATTGCAACATCACAAGATTTTTTTCTATGCAGTTAGTCTTGCAACATTAGAAATCTGTTAAGGGTGCTTTTTTTGCAGGGGGGGGGGGGGTTGGAGGCAGACTAAACTATAAAATACAAAATTCTACGACATTTAATGGTATTGCCATTCGATGAGCAAACTAACTGTTCTGTCAGTGCACAAAGTATTTGCTCTATACTTACCACTTTACAGGGTACCACTTTAATGGCAGTTTTATAGTTGTTTGTGTCTATACAGGGCACTGTCGTGACAAGCAGCTCCATGCAAAAGCACCGTATTTATTACCAGTACTGAAGATGCAGACAACTGACTACTGAGCGCGCCTGACAATAAAACTACACTTACAGCCCACCAGAAGAATAATCCCAGTCCTCCAAATGTAAAAACACAGTAAATGAGTGCAAATTTAATTTTAAGGGGCTATCTAGCTACAGAAGGCAATTTCAAGGCAAACAGTATAACACCAACAGTGTGAAATGCACTTTTTACACAGAATAGCAATTAAATACTCAAATAAATCAAGTAAACAGCAGCAGAGATTTTTTAAGTACAATTCATCAAAAGTACTTAGCTGATAACCCCAATTTCAAGGAATATCAGACCTTATCACTGTTAAGGCAATCTGACCACAAAATAACCACCCTTCAGAGTTTGAACAGCTCCTGACAAACATCTTCCCCTCACTCAGCTCTACCTCTTCAGTGGTTCCACCCGAGGATGAGAAGATGAAGCTGGCAATTGATTACATATTTAAAAACCCTGACAGTGTGGCTCCAATCAACAAAAGGTTTTATAAAATACTCTGCCCATTCAAAGGCAGTCCTAGCTTGTTGCCAAAACCTACTGGTGGACTACCATCATGGCTGCCACCCTGAAGATAAAAGCATGCACCCTCTACGATGAGTCATGACCCTTCTGCAGCTTGAGGAATGGAGTATTCAAGTCCTCTATGTCTGTCAGGGCATTAAATTACCAGTTTCACATGGAGAAATTCAAAAGTGATTCATAATGTGAGATTTCTCAGACAAAATGCTTCAGCCATTAGGTGTCAGATTCTGAGGCCAAGTAAAAGTTTAATTCCCAGCTGGTCAACTGCTTCAGTCACCAACTAGTCCATACATCTTTTAAGCAGCACAACTGATAGAGCTGCTTAGGCAGCAGATACATGGGTCTTACTGATCAGCAGCACACTTGGCACCATCTTTACAAATATCCTGGGAGCACTAAGTCCCAATTTATGAACGCTCCTATAATGGGTTGCTCTGTTCTTTAAGTTAGCAAAGGTCAAGCTTGAAAAACAAAACAGTGATGTCAATACAATAAGGTTAGGTTCAAGGCACCTCAAGAGTCCAGATTTCAGCACAGACTACAACCCCTGTTCGATCTGGCACCAAAGCCCACAGTAAGACAATTTCAAAGGCTCTGGGAAGCAAGACAAAGGAAGTGACAATTCTTTCATTTTTTTTTTTCAGGTCTGTAACCTGGGTACAAATCATGACTTAATTTTCCAGCTTTTACAGGGCTTGCGTTCAACACCTGCGGGAATCTGTATTTTAAAGAGACTAGCAGAGTCACACACACAAAATGCATTCTTTTGAACTTCCAAGATGCAATGGCAACCCTACAGGGAAAAAGAGAAACACATACACACAAGCTCCTTAGATTTAACTGCTGTAACAATGCAGTGATCTTGCCATAAAGGTAAACTCTGCTGTGAAAAATTGTCAAAGTTGATGATGCACTGGAAAAAGGTTCGCCAAATAAGGAGTGTGAGGGGTGGCGATCATTACTAGACTCAAGGGTTAAAACTTCTCATCCTTGATAAAGGTCTATAGAGGCTTCTGGTTCCACACAACTTTCATTTTAAAGATAAGGCACAATGTTCAAAGACAGCTATGGAGTGTTATAAACCAAAAACAAAACACACACACACACACACACACGGGTAAGTAAGTCTTACTGTGCAGTCTGTTACCCACAAACATAAATCTTGGCAATCTTATCTCATAAAATAAGCTTCACAAAAGTCTCAAATGATCATAGTCAAATGGGTAAAGTAAACAGCTACAGAGTCAGCAAGCAAAGGTAAAAAAGAATCCTTAACTTGGTACTTACTGCTCACTCAGGAAGGCACCTGGTCTGGATGACATAAGCAAAAAACACAATACTCCAAAATTAACACTGAATGTAAATGACCCAACATATCCTTGTTCAGTCCACCTATGGGCTATGCATGTGCAAAATATAAGGGCTAAAAACTACCATGGGAATATGAAGTACAGTTGTGTAAGCTAAGGTTAACATAACAGCAGCTGTTTGACTTATCACTGCTGCAGCAACCTTAGGCTATATGGCTTATATCCTGCCAAGGATACAACAGCCAGCCTCAGCTTCAGGGCACCTTCCACATGCCCAAACTGTCAAGCAGCTCCAGGTGAGCTGACTAAAAGACAAGTTTGGGCATAACGTCTTTCACAGCTTTCCTGCCAACAAAGAGATGGAGGCTGAGCCCTAGGAGGACAATGCTAAGAACAAACAAAAAATGTCCACATCCTAGCATTAAAAAACACATTAAAAAGAAAGGGGGATGGAAGGAGGGAGCAGCTAGTGCAGCAGTGATCATTCAAACATCTACTGTTATGGTAAGCTCAACTTACACGAATGTAACATAGGTTCATCACACTGCTAACTGCTGCAACCTCCTTAGCTATCTGGGAAAATTACCATAGTTAACTACATTCATGAAGTGAAAGAAGAGTCCAGCAGCCCCTAGGGAATGGCCCTAGCAAAGCTTGACATGGACCCAGAGAAGGAAGTAACCTTGCAGCACTTTGTAAAGGTATGTACACAGAACCAAGCAGCAGATTCTAGAATACTTCTAGAAGCCAACCCTTTCTAAAAAGCCACACATGACGTCAACACCCTGGTAGAGTGGGCACTAACCCTGCCAGGAACAGGCATATTATGGTGAGTAAAACATAAGATGATAGCCTTACACAACCATATGGGAACAGTCTGCTTTGGCAGGTTGGACCTTCTTACCTTAAATAGAAAGGAATAACTGATCAGAAGATCTGAAAGATTTACTTCTGTCAAGACAGTACCAGAAATGTTGGTGGACACCCAAGGTTTGCAGTTACCCTTTTTTCCTTCATTTTTACGTTCAGGAAAGAAAATGGGGAGACTGACAGCTTAGCTTAAAGTAAACTCAGATACCACTTCAGGCATAAAAGAAAGATTAGTTCTCAAAGAAACCCTGTTCTTGTAGAAAATGAGACAGGGTTAGCTCACCATAAGAGCTTGCAACTCAAATACCCTTCTTGCAGAGGTCAAAACAATCACTAAAACTGTTTTCCATATCAAGAACCTCAAGTCAGCCTGATTACCTGGTTCAAATGGATCATGCATTAGCTTCACCAACATAAAATTAAGATCACAAGGAGGGGCCACTGGCTTTACTGGAGGCCTCTTATGCAAACCCATTTCAAGAACATTTTGACCTGACACTGCAATGAAAGGATGACAAGTGACAGAGAAATAAATGCCATAGTATAATGCTTCACACAAATACTAAGAAACCAGAGAACTGAATAGGTACTGGTAAAGTTGGTGGCACCAACTAGAAAACATTTTCCATTTGCTATGCTTTCTTGCCCCTCCTTTAGTATTTGCTGCACATGCTCAGAAAACATCCGAGTAAATGGACTTAAGACCCTATTGCCCAGGCAGTCAACTGAAAAGGACTGATGTCAAGGTGCAAACACCCTTGGTCCTTGTGTAAGCAGATCCAGTCTGTGAGGAAGCCATTTAAGGCCTGACAAATCGTGTAGACCTTATGGTCATGTTTGGGGCCTAGGCAGAATAGACAGGTTGTGGGCGTCCTTATGTGGGATCTGATGTCCGCACTTTCCTTTTTTGGATGACATGAACCTGGGCAGGCATGCAGTGACCAAACAACAAGAAAAAAGGCCCCAATGGGATACTTATCTTTAATCACAGGATCCAACAGCAGAGACTGCAGGATTAGCCGACATTCGACTGGCAGCAGAGAAGTTATGAAGAAGGTACATACAGGCGTCACTTTTATGGTCCACATACCCTACATGACACGTACCTTGCAGTGACTAAAGCTTTTGTACACTGGCCGGACATTCGGGTCACTAGGTGGAGGCTAACACAAAGGTTATGAATACTGAAACATGAGAACAGAAGGACATCCATAGCTGCCTGGGTTAGAAAGGAGTCACCACAATGATCTTGGGGGATTCCTTCTGAATCATCAGAAGTAACCTAGATATCGGGGGAAAGGTATACAAGAACATTTCTGTCCAAAGAAAAGAAAAGGTACATCTTCTGGCCATTCTTGCATGGAGTCATGGAAGAAAATTATGCCAGCTGACTACTCAGAGAAGAAAAAGGGTCTTCTTCAGGAACTCCCCACAGATGGATCAAATCTTGGAAGACCCCCCCCCCTTGAGCTAGTTTCCATTCGCGAGTCTGTCCCCTTGCCCTGCTCAGCCTGTATGCCAGACAACTTTGCTCTAATGGAATGTAGGATATCTGTAGATACACTGCTGTGAAGCTATATCTCAAGCCAACATGGCTAGTTTGCAAAGGGGGGGGGGGTGCAACGTGGTTCCCCCTTGCTTGTTTATATACCACATGACTGTGGTATGGTCTCTAACCACTTAAAAGAAATCCCAGAGACAAAAGAAGGTTCATACAGTGGAGTTCCTTGATCACGGCAAACATCTCATTCATATTTACTTGCATCTGTCCTTGGTGTCCCACACCCCCCTGCACTTTTATCCCTCCTGAAACTACTCCATAAGCAAAGTCTGAAGCATTTGTGCTGACTGCTTTGGTGCAGGGAGGAGAAGAGGATATCTGGATTGAAGGATACTACAGTCTACCAAAATTTTTTTCTTACACCCCCAGGAATCACAGAAGCCATGAGACCCCACATCCTGAAGTGCTTCCTTGCAGTGATTGAAGTCTGGATCGAAAACCTTAGAAACAGATCTAAATAGCCATTTTTTTTGCTGTCTAAAAAAGTGCTTTGAACTGAGGTGTTTAGCTGACATCAAGAACACAATCCTATATGAGGGAGTCAAGAAAGACCTTGGAATGTTCTTTTGGAATCCCAGCCTAGGTATGAGATCTCCCACCCAAGACAGAGTGTCCCCTACACTTTGAAAGGGACTCTGCAAAGATAAGCAAATTGCCTAAATATGGAAAAATGTGGATACCCAGTGACCTGCAATAAGCTACAACTGGAGCTAGATACACTGTGAACACACTTAGTGCAGTGGATACTCCAAAGAGTACAGCAGAGAAAGTACAGTTGTGTAAAATCTTACCATAGTGGTAGATGTCCTTCTCTTCATTGTTGCAGTATTCATTACATTAGGGATCTCAGGGCAAGGGTGACCCCCACGTCAGGCCAATATACCAAAGACTTTAGGCTGCTTTTAGGTATGCCATACGTCAAACATATGCTCCTGGTGTAGCATAGGGGATAAAGGTGACATTCGGATGTATCATCCCCAGAAATGAGAACCCCAGTAGGAACACCACTCCAAGGGGGAACAGAAAAAGGAAATTGATACATCCAGAAGAGAAATGGACTAGGAGGGAGGGAGTGAATACTGCAATGGTGAAGAAGACGACATATACTGTTATGGCAAAATTTTACACACCTGTACTATGTCCTTCCATTTCACTGTTGCAGTATTCATACATTACAAAGAGTGCCAAAGCTCAGGAAGAAACCTGGGGAGGAGTAAGGGGCCAGCAGAGCCCTCTATGAATGCATGAAGGATGGCCCTAGCAAAACCAGCTCTAACTCTGAAAATTCCACACAACTTGTAGTGCTTGCTGAATGTATGCACAGAAGTCCAGGTAGCTGCATCAAAAATAAGTTGGTATCCAAACCCTTAAAGCACAAGGAGCCGCCACAGCCCTAGTGGAATGAGCCTTAAGAGAATAAGGAAGGCTCTTACCATGAAAGGAATAACAAAAATAGCTTTTGAGATACTAGAAGAAACAGTTAGCTTGGATATAGCTAATCCCAAGGACCTGGGATGAAAGGAAACAGCTGATCAGAATTTTCTAATAGTCTTATCCAAATAAAATCTGAGCTGTCTGTGCATATCCAGTGTGTTTGATACCTTCTCACTGGCACATTGCGGAGAAGGGGAAAAAAGTGGGTAAATGGACAGACAGAAAGAACTCATTCACCACCTTGGGCATAAAAGAAGGATTAGTACACAAATACACCCCTGTCTTTATTAAATACTGTCCTTATTGAATACCAAAAAAGGAGGACAAACCATAAGGGGTTGAAGCTCAGACACCTCTAACAGAAGTAAGGGCTAACAAAAGAACATTCTTCCAAGAGCAGTGTTGCAAGGAAGCTGAAGCTGCAGGGTCAAAAGGAGCTGGACTCAACTTCTGCAAAATAAATTAAGATCCCAGAGAGGAGGAATAGGCTTCCTGGGAAGCCTGATATGAAGGATACCTTTCAAGAAATGCTTAGCCTCAAATCTACAAGCTACAGGAGGAGATAAAGGCAAACAATCAGAGAGAGCTGATTATTGGGCCTTAGACAAATAAGCCAATCCAGCAACAAGCTATTCACACAGATGAGAGAACCAAAGAAACATCCACATCAAGTGGATCAGGGTTTCGAGAAAGACACCAACCAGAAAACCACTTCCAGTTGGATAAATATGAGTTTCTAGCATTGGGTTTCCTAACTTACAGGACCCTAAGTACTTCCTCAGAAAAAAAGGTGTCTGTGGAATTAAAATCCAATCACCCACAGTATCAGTTGAAGTGTGGACAGGTGGGGCTGGATGAGAGATCCCTTGTCTTGTGTGAGTAGGTCCACCCTGTGAGGTACCTTGTGATGGTTGACTACCTTGGCTATATGCAGAAGAGGGAGCCAATTCTGTCTCGGCCAAAAGGGAGCCACCAGCAAGTTTTTGGAAGCATCCTGTTGAATTTTGAGCAGGACGTCTGGAATGAGGACAAGGGGAGGGAAAGTACAAAGACACATCTCCTTCCAAGAAAAAGAGATGGCATCCACCTTCCACACCAGAGGACCTGAGACACTGACACAAAATGAGGAAGTTGTCTGCTCAGAGGAGAGATGGACCTATTTGAGGAGTACCCACACTGGTGGGCAACTTCCAGAAGCACATCCCTGTGAAGCATCCATTCACTATTCACTAGACTGACTTAAGCACCTGCTCAGAGCATCTGCCACAGTGTTTTAACCTGAGGGAATATAAACTGCCTGAAGACTCGCTTGATAATGGACAGCAAGGTCCCACACCACAACTACCAACCTGTAAAGATAAGATCTTTTTCCCCAGTTTCTTTACATACCACATCACTGTGGTATTGTCTTTAAGTACCTTCAGAAGTTCTGAGGAGAAAAGACGGTGAAAAGTCTGCAGCGCCAGAAGAGCTCTCACCTCTGACACTGATGTGCTCTTTCGGTTGAGGAGGCGACCACACCCCCTGCACCTTTAGGTAGACAAAAGCTGCTTCCCATCTCACGTCTGAAGCATCTGTGAACAGCTTCTGAGAGAGAAGAAAAAGATGAAAAGGGAGCCCTGGATTTTGAGACAACTACTGGATATACCAGTGAAGCCCCTTCTTGAGACAAGGTAGAAGAGGAACTACAAATTCTAAAGGATGCACATGTTGAAGTCAAACTGACTTCAGAAACGACTGAAACACTCGTGGACTTCGGCCAGAAGGAGCATAGGGATGGTGGATGCCATGAATCCTGGAACTCCCTGGCCAGAAGAGGAACTTGAAAGAAGGAAATTGAGTGTCAAAGCTTTGGGAGGAGGCAGGGATGCCAGCATAGGCACAGTCTGGATCCTGCACCCCAGAAACACATTGTCCTGAAGAGGAGTCAGAGAAGACTTTTTGAAGTTTATTGTGAACTCCAGGCTTTGCAAAAGGGAAATGGCAAAATGAAAGATTTTGCAACAGGATCTCTGGAGAGGAAGCCTGAAACAGGAAGTTGTCCAAGTAAGGAAATACTTGGCTTCCATGAATATCGCAATAAGCAATCACAGGAGCAAGGCATTTGGTAAATACCCTTGGGGCAGTAGAAAGGCCAAAGCAGAGGACTGACGATACACGGAAGCAACAGTGAAATGTAAAAGCTTCCTGAAAAGAGAATGAATCAGGATATGGAGATAAGCATCCTTGAGATCTAGAGACACAATGTAAGCCTGAGGAAGCTAAAGAGGGAATAATGTTTGAAGTGACAACAATTGAAAGAGCAGCACCTTCAGAAGACAGTTTAGATGACAGAGGTCTAGAATTGGGTTCTAAGTACCTGCTTTTCTGATACTAGAAACATCCTGGAGTAACCCCCTCCCCCCTTTGGGACACAGACACCTCTTGAATAGTACCCAGAGTCAAAAGGTCCCGAAGCACCTCTGGAAAGGAGAGTTGTTCCTGAGGGGGCTGAGGAATACCCATAAAGGGGGGAAGGGATTTCCAAACCATGAAATAACCCTGGCAAATAATGGAAAGAACCCAGGAATCCTGAGTAATCTGCAGCCAAACAGGAACAGAGAAGACAGAAAGAAAGCCAAAGAGGAAAGTGCATGGGAAGAGTAGGATAGTCAGACAGCACCTGGTTTATATGGAAAAGGAGGCTGCTGAGGCACTGAAGTCTGAGTAACTTTAACAGGAGGAGCCCTCTTGCCACCCTTTTTGCCCTCAGGAGTAGTGTGATTGCCTGAAATAAAGGCTGGCTTATTGGGGTACTTGCTCTGAAATTTAGACACAGGAGTAACACATGTTTAAGTTCCTGTAAAGCCTTACCCCTTATCCTGACAGAACTTAAATATAGCAGCAGCTTCACCAACGAAGTGTTTACTACCAAGAGGGGCATCCCATCAACATAGCCTCAATATCAGGCAAAGGTTAAAGCCGAAGACAAGAACACCTCATCACTGACCCAAAAGCAACAGCCCTACAGCTACACTTGATGGAATGAAGAGCCACCTGGGAAGAAGTATGCAACACAGAAAGAGGAGAAGTTCTATCTTCAGAGTCTGGAAGACTAGAAATAACCTGACAAGCCTGGGATAAGACAGCAAGAAAGTACCTACACATATGGGAATGATTAACAGCCCTAAAAGCAAAGGTACAAGAGGTGCAAACCTTCTTGCCTAGCCTTTCCATGGTCCTGCTTTATCAGAGGGCAGTAACATGGGAAAAGGAAGCAATTGAGAGTGCTTGTCAGAGGCTAGACACCACCGAGGGTTCAGCAGCAGGACACTTGTACAAAAATATGCAGTCCTCTGGCACCCTATAGAATCCATAAAGTTTCTTGGGAGCAGGGGGCTGAGTCTGGAGACTAAGAAGCATTGAAAAATGCATCCAATAAAGCACCCAAAACAGAAGGAACAGGAGGTTTAGGAGAATCCATCTGCAGCAACTCATATCTTTTATGCACCTCAGAGACCAGAGCACAATCCCATTTAAAGAACTCCATCATCCTGGAGATAGTCCCCAAAAAGAAATCGCTTTAGATGGAGTATCAGGACTGGTACATTCTTCTTCCTCTGATCCATAGTCCAAAGGAGAAGAAATCTGAGAAGAGTAAACAAGGGATTCCTCATCTGAACCCAGTTCCTTCTCAGTGGATTCCTGTTCATTGGGTCTTTTTAGGGGAGTAGAGGACCAAGGGGAGGCTGGGACAGAAACTTCCTGAGGAGGTTTCATGCCATCAGAGCACTAAACGAACCCTGAGTGAAGACCAGCCATTCACTCTGTGGATTCTTAGGAGCAGTAGTAGTATATGTTTAGTCTTTTGTTTTTTCTTCAATGGGATGTCCGCCTTATAAAATTTGGAAGGCTCTCAGCCAGGACAGCATTCAATGACAGTAGTAGGGACTTCTCTGACTAATATACGAGGAACATCCCTAGGCCCCTTGGGAATAATTGGCCATGATACCCACTGAGAGTTTGAAATGGACATCTGCAAAGCCTCCTCAGACGTTCTTAAAGTCAGATCTCCACCAGCCCTCCAATCTGGTCACAGGAGAGGAACCAAACGACAAAACCGGGCAAACCTCTAGGCATTCACTCACCTCAGGAGACACATCTAGGGAAGGCTGAACAGCAGAAGATTCCAACCTAGGCTTCTTGGCCTACTTCACTGACTGCTGTCCATCGGAACCGAAAGTACCCTCCATCATATCTTTCGCAAGAAGCTTAAGATGCTGATTTTCAAGATAAAGCACCAAAGACGATAGTCTACTATGAAGGGTTTTAACTACAAAAGCCTGATAAATGAACAGGACGTATGTAATGAGAGATACCTAAACCAAAGACACTGGTCATGGCAGTCTCCATGGAGACTCTCGTCTCCCAGACTGGCATTTACCCTTACTGGATGATATGGAACCTGACGAGCAACAATAAAAAAAGTAAAGGGGTTGGGAGGGTGGCCTAATGGTTAAGGTGTTTGCCTTACAAACACAAGCTGCAGGGTTTGAGTCTCACAAGGGATAATTGGCTAAGCTTAAAATGGCTCACAAGGGCAGTTAGCTTAGTACTAATCTATGAACCTATGAACCTATAAAAGAACCAGCCCAAGGGGCACTTATCTGTAAACCGTAAACCAGCAATGGAATGGGCATTCAGACAGACGATCAAGCAATGGTGTCTGGACTGGCAGCAAAGTTATTCCGATGAGGGTACAGCCAGACATCACCTTTATGCCCTACGCTACCCAAGGGCACAACTGTGACATATGGCGTATCTTAATGCAACCTAAAAGCTGTGATATACTGGCCGAACATCAGGCCTACCTTGGCAGGGGATCCCTAATATTATGAATACTGTAACAGTGAAATGAAAGGACATCTAATGTGATCTAAACACACAACACCAAGAAACATCTGAAGTTTAGATGAATAGGGATGTGATGAGCATCTTTTAAGTCTAGTGTTACCAGGAATCTTGAATTTAGGCACTACCAAAAGAGGTTTAGGAAAGAAAGATCAAAAACTGGTTGCTAAGCATTTCTTTCTTTGGGACTAGGAAAATCACTGACTAAAAATCCTTCTCCACCTAGGAAGGAGAAGCTAGTCCCATTGCTCCTTGGGACAGCAAGAGATAAAGAATGGGTGGAAACAAGAGACTAGAGGATGAGGAATGACGCCTCAAAAAGGTGAAATTTCCTCTCACTGCCATTTGTAATCTTGATGAATGATTTTAAGAACCCATTTGTCTGAAACAATCTGCTGTCAAGAGAGAAATGGAGATTCAAACTTTCTGGAAGAATGGTGGGACAGCGTCACAAAGTTTCTTGAACAGTCAGACTTGCTGGACTTTTCTTGGTTCTGGCAGGCTTGAGAGTTCTTTTTTGAACTCCCTTGCTATTTTTTCTTAAATGTCTGTTTACCTGAATTTTGTTGAGACCATTTATTCCGTATTTTTGTTTGTCAAAATAGGAGGAGGAGAAAAAAAATCCCTTGGATACTTCGGAAAATGAGGGCTGAAAAAAGTTATTCCCTGGATTGGTTTGCCCCCTTCATCACACGTTTTGATTACATCTGCAGCAGATAGGCCAAACACCAAATTGCTATCCAACGGAGAATTTAAAATCTCATTTTTATCATCTGGAAGGTTTTGAGAATGCAGCTATACAAACCTCCTTAAAACACAGCCTGTTGCCACAGCCCTGGAAAAGGTATCAATAGAGTCATGGACACACTGCAAACAATAAGCAGTGACCTGTGCAATAGAATAAGCTAATTTATTTAAAGATTTTCCTCAAGAAAAAACTGCAGGTAAAACATTCCTCATACTTCACAACGTGTGAACAAATTTTAATACATCAGACAGACCTTTCAAAACTCTGAAAATCAAAGATGCAGAAGTATACAAATTTTTTTCCCATACCTTTTGATAATTTTTCCATCTTTAGCAAAAAGAGTACTACTGAAATTAACCAAGTGATTAGCAGCAGTGGGATCAACTAAGGCTATAGCTGCTGGGTTAATATTTGGGTATAGTGTACAAAACTTAAAAAGACTGAAGAACTTTGGGCAACTTCACAAATCCTGCTGTTCTAGGGGTAGCTGACTATCAGGAAAACTGCAAGTAGTAACACAAATTTTTTAAAGCAGGCAGAATAGGAAGGATGGATTTAGTTTCTTTGAAAACCGTTCTAACATTTCATAGTATTTTCTGAGGGACTAAGAAACCTCACTGTTCTCTCACTGAAAACAACGGCACACTCTACCAGCAGTCTCAGAGAAAGAGAACCCAACAGAGAGAATCAGAAACTAAGCTCTTCTCAGAGTCACAGATCTGAAGGGAAAATAACAGACTCCATCCCTGCATTCTTCTGTTTAGATTCAGCATCTGAATCTCTTCAAGAAAAGAGGAATCCCTCTTTCTTTTACCAGATACTACTTCATAAGAAAAGATCAATAGCCCAAATTAAACCCTGAGCCAGACCCAGTAAAAGTACAGTTTTGTACCTACCATAAATGTAGATGTTAGAGTGCTAATACAGCTGCAGTCATAACAGATGGGTTCTCCTGCCGTCAGACGTGTCCTCGGTCGGCCGAATTCCAAAGTCTATCTCCGGCGTCGGTTGTCGTCGCTTCTTCCCTGATGTCAGTGCAACAGGGGTATAAAGGAACCAGCCGACGCCATTTTCTTCAGTTTTTCTTGCCCCAGAAGGAAGGCAATACATAAATTTGTGTAATAAAGCAGTGCAATATAATCAAAATACAGTAGTTGCAAGCAAATACACCATAAATGAATACCCCAATCAGATTGTATGAGGATGTGTTAGCCAATAGGCCTGTCCCAAGAGGGGAAGGAGGGAGGGAAACCTGGACTGCAGCTGTATTAGCACTCGAACATCTACATTTATGGTAGGTACAAAACTGTACTATGTTCATCGTGCATACAGCTGCAGTCATAACAGATGGGTAGAATCCCAAAGCTAAGAAAGGGGTGGTAGGCACTAGGTGGAACTAGGAGGAGCCAGGATGCACTGCAAGACTGCAGTGGCAAAGCCTGCTCTAGTTTTGGAGTATAATGGTAGGTGGTAGTGCTTGGAGAAGGTATGCACAGAACTCCAAGTGGCTGCTTCCAAAATATCTTTGGTAGGAATTCCTCTGAGGAAAGCTGCAGAGATAGCTGTGGCCCTTGTGGAGTGAGATCTGATGCCTGTAGGTACAGTTTTGCCATGAAAAGAATAGCAAATGCGTATGCAGTGGGCTATCCATTTTGAGATGGTCTGTTTCGAAATTGGCTTTCCTTGAGCTCCTACAGCATAGGACACAAAGAGCTGTTCTGATTTTCTGGAAGGTTTTGTTCTTGGATGTCCAAGGAATTTAGCAATCTCCCCTTTGTTTTGAGGATTAGGATAAAAGGTAAGTGTATGGCCTGATTCAAAGCTACCCTGGATACCACTTTAGGCATAAAGGACGGGTTGGTTCGTAAGGAAACTCTGTCCTGATGGAAGATGATAAAAGGCTGCACAGCCATGAGAGCTTGTAGTTCTGAAACTCTACAAGCTGAGGTAAAAGCCAGAAGGAAAGCTGTTTTCCAGGACAAATATTGCAAATCTGATGAGGCAGCTGGCTCAAAGGGAGGCAAGGTCAGTTTTTCCAGAATGAAATTGAGATCCCAAGCAGGTATTGGTTGTTTCCTTGGGGGTCCTAGATTCTTAGCCCCTCTGAGGAACTGTCTTAAGAGAGGGTGAGAGAATAAGGGTGGATCAGTGTTGTATTCTGCAGAAATGGCTGAGGCATGGATTTTGATGGAGGAGAATGAAAGTCCACTGCGTAGAAGCTCAGCTAAATACTGTAGTATTCGAGGTAAATTCAGTTTTCCTGGATCCTGGCCTTTTTCTCATTCCAGACACAAAACTGTTTCCATTTTGCGGAGTAAGCTTTTCTAGTTGACGGCCTTCTGGCCTCCAAAATGACATCCTGCACCTCCTTGGAGAGTAGGGTCTGTTGTGATGCTAAGGAATCTTCCACATGGCTAGACTGAGTGTTTTTAGCTGGCTGTGAAGAGTTTTGAAGCTGTGCTGAGTCAGAAGAGGCATTAGAGGCAGGGTCCATGGTGGGGAATGCGTCAGGCTCCTCAGGAGTGGGTACCAGTGTTGTCTTGGCCAGTCCGGAGCAATGAGAATCATCTTTGGTCTGTCTGCTCTGGTTTTCAATAGAACTTTGGGCAGCAGAGGAAGAGGTGGGAAGGCATAAACTGTCATTGATGTCCAACTGAAAGAGAGAGCGTCCACTCTCCAGGCCTTTGGATGGAAAATCCTTGAGCAGAATTTTGTCAATTGGTGATTTTTGTGGGAGGCAAAGAGATCTATGTCTGACCTTCCCCATGCTTGGATTATTTCTGTAAAAACTTTTGGATGCAACTTCCATTCGTGTGGATCTGTCATATTTCTGCTTAGGTTGTCTGCCAGCGTGTTTTCCTTGCCTGGCAAGTACTGTGCTTGTAGTTCGATTTGTAAGTCCATGGCCAGTCTGCATAGGGGGTATGAATGTGTTCCTCCCTGTTTATGTACCACATAACTGTGGTGTTGTCCGTTATCAATAGTTGACCTGGTTACAGAAGGTCCTTGAAAGCTATAACAGCATTTATTACTGCTAGCATTTCCTTTTGATTGATGTGAAGGTGCTTTTCTTTTTGGGACCATTTGCCCTGAATGCACCGATCTGTCATGTGCGCCCCCCCCAGGCGTAGTCCGAGGCGTCTGTTGTGATGACTTGATTTGCTTGAGGCTTGCTGAATGGAAGACCTGTGTTTGTTTGACATGCTTGAGCCCACCACAGAAATTCCTTTTGCAGACATGGAATTAGTGGTATTATTGTTTCCAAACTGTGGCTGTGTTGAGACCATATGTTTTTCAGGTACCATTGAAGTTTCCTCATATGCAGCTTTGCACATGGGATTAGTAAGATGCAAGATGCCATGAATCCCAGAGTCTGCAGGATTTTCCTTGCAGTCAGCCTGGTGCAATTTGCTAGTGCTCTGAAGTATTGAGTTAGTTGCCCCTGCTTCTCTGGCGTGAGGTAGGCCATCTGGGTGTTTGTGTCCAAGTTGGCACCCAGGAAAATTATCTTCCAAGAGGGTATTAGTCTTGATTTCTTTTTGTTGACTGTGTGTATCCCAGAGAGCTCAACAACATTATTACACAAGCCAGATGTTTCAGAAGAATGTGCTTGCTGTCCGCTTGGATCAGGCAGTTGTCCAAATAGGGGTATATTTGTATCCCTTGAAGTCTGCAGTACGCAATTACTGATGCCAGGCATTTCGTGAATACTCTGGGCACAGTAGATAAGCCAAAGGGCAATGCAGATAATTGATAATGGGTTGAACCTGCAAGAAATCTGAGGTATCTTCTGCAATTTTGTCTGATTGGGACATGCAGGTATGCCTCCTTGAGGTCCAGTGTTACCAGCCAAGACTCCTTGCCCAGCATGGGAAGAAGTTGCTGTAGAGTGAGCATCTTGAATTTTGGTACGAGTAGAAATGTGTTTAGGATGGATAGGTCCAAAATAGGTCTCCAATCTTTTCCCTTCCTTGGTACCAGGAATAGCCTGGAATAAAAACCTTGACCTTGTTCGTGCGTAGGTACCTCTTGAATAGCTTTCATGTCTATGAGATCTGTAATTTGCCTTTGTGCCTCTGCCCTTTGATTGTGTGGCAGGTTTGGCATGCCTCATTTTTGGAAGGGTGTGAAAATGGAATCTGTAGCCTCTGTTTATAATGTCCAGGATCCATTTGTCTTTTGTGACAATATGCCAATTTTTTGAAAATAATGTCAGCTTTCCTCCTAAGGGGGCTGCCATTTGAGTCTTGCTTGGCATGCAAAGAGGAAAGTCATTGGGCTTGCTTTCTGAATGATTGCGAGTTATCCTCACCACCTCTGTGTAGGAGCTTGCCATTGTCTGCCTCTAAACGATCCTTGGGACTGTCCTCTGCCCCACGGGCGCCTGTATCTGCCTCTTTGGGGTCTGTCCGTGGCTGGAAGGGACCAATTTTTGGAAGGCCAATTTCTACTGAAACGTGGGGGTTGTACCTGTAGAAAATCTTTCACAGTTTGCATTGATTTAGCCTTTTCCTCCATTTTCCTTAATACCTCCCTCAGCATTAGCACCAAATAATACATCCTTTTGAAGAGGAGCATCTAGTAATTTAGCTTTGACATGATCAGGCAAGGTTTGTTCCTTGAGCCAGGCATATCTACGTATGACTGATCCTGTAACAGCAGCTCTACATGAGGCCTCTAGAGCATCAAAACCACATTGTAAGGTATGCTTACCCACTTGTTCTGCACTATGCATCAAATCCTGCAACTCCTTCAAGTCTGGTTGTTCAGGTTGTGACATTTTACTTTTCAATTGAGATAACAAAAACTGTTGATATTTTAGCATATGGAACTGACAGTTTAAGGCCCTCATGGTTAAGGTGGCCGAGGTATATACCTTTTTTCCCCACCTTTCTAAGGATCTGGAATCTCTCTCGGAAGGTAATGGATTTTTAGCAGTGGAGGCCTTAATTCCCTTGGGGCCCTGTGAGATGGTTTCTGGGTCAGCAGCATGGCTTTTGTATAGAAATTGGTGCGAGTCAGGAACGGGGCTGGAGGCAGAGTCCGGGTTAAGTCAGGCCTCAGAGTAAACATCATCTAGGATGTCCAAGACAGGAGGTATAGCCAGACGCCTGTGCTGAGGTAGTAAGAGAAATTCTCTAAGCCTTTTCTTGGAATCTGAATAATCTTGGCCTTCCCAGTGGAAGTGTTCCCTTAAGGTATGCAAAGTTTCCCCAAATAAGTAATCCTCTGGGGGGGGGGGGATACAGAAAAAGTGGACTCCTCCACATCAGAGTCTTCAAAAGGGGAGTAAGAATGTTCCTGATCATCAGAGTGCGCTGAAATAATGGAGCACTGATCAGAGGAGGGGGATTCTTCCTCCACTCTGGGCCTTTTGTCTGGTGGGGGTTGAGAACCCCTGATAAGAGTAATTAAATCCTCAGCCATTTTAAGTATCTGTTTTTTAGGCATGGGGCCTGGAGATGGGCCCTGTGTAGCTTGTCTCAGAGTGCATGGCTGCTTTAGACTTAGTGAAAGCCTTGATGGAGAAAGAAGAGGAAGGTCTGAAGACACCTTGAGTGGAGGTAGACCTGTCCACATTTTGAGGTTCAACGCCAAGAGTGGCTTCGGTATCTGTAGTCGGGGTGTGGGCCGAGGAGCCTGCGACCTCGGGCACAGGGGACACCACCAAAAAAGTGTCGTCAGTAGTCAGGGGCTGCATAGGCGCCTTGCTGAGAACCGGACCATGTGGAGTCGGCTTTGGCGTGGTGTCGTTAGAGGCCGCGGACCTCGTGTGTCTGTCCTTATCTTTGCGTTTTTTTAGACAAAACTGGAGTCGGAGTATCCGACGACATAATATAGTTAAATGTTTTTCCAAAATAATGGTGGGCGAACTCCGCCCGACGCTTAATGGTGCGTTTGTTGAATGTAGCACAAAAGCGACAGACCGAGACGTTGTGGTCTGTGCCTAAACAAGGTATACAGAGGGAATGGAAATCCTTATGCGGTATTTGCTTCCCACATGAAATACAATTATTAACTTTGTCTGACATCGGTCTGAGGCAAGAAAAGTTTCCCCAACGGGGTACTTAGCTTTCAAGAAGACTTCGGTTTCAAAATTTTCGTAATTTCAGGAGCTGGCCGACTGGCACTTGCGAAATGCTTCTGCTTCGGGCACCACGCAGCAAGAAAGACTGAAGAAAATGGCGTTGGCTGGTTCCTTTACACCGTCACACTAACGTCAGGGAAGAAGCGACGACAACCGACGCCGGACCTAGACTTTGGAATTCGGCCGACCGAGGACTCGCCTGACGGCAGGAGAACCCATCTGTTATGACTGCAGCTGTATGCACGATGAACATCTACTCCTATTCAAAGAAATTTGAGGAGGAGCAGATACATGAATCGTCTCGTTTCTTTGACAGCAAAAATGCGGCCAACCATGTCACTAATGGAAGCAGCTGCTTCCCCACAGATGGGGACAAGATTCTGATACAACAGAGAAACCTTCCCTGTTACCTCTCCCAGGACTGGTAAGACTGGCTCTCCCTTGCCCACTGAAGGGACTCGACTGCAAAGGATGTGGCATACCCTGAAACCATAGTGGCTGTAGGTGATACAGCAGTTGGAGCTAAGGTAACGTGAGTGGTATGAGGTAGAACAAATGGTCACATCAGAGGCACCCACCTGCAGCTGAGAAAATTTATTATCCTGCTGTGGCAGCAAAGCCCATTTGCTTAACTTTTTCTTTTTATCGCCAGGAGGAGTATTGACGATGGGACCAATAGTCTGTTTCACAGCAAACCTAAAAATGGTGCCTTTTTCCAGGGGGGGAAGACAAACAGTCCACAAAATTTTTTTTGTCACAAAAGTAACACCATAGTAAAGCACTGTATGCCAGCCCCACAAAGGAAAAATAAATTCCTCCACAGAAAATGTTTTCATTTAATTTACACAACTTAACTTTTAAACTGACAGAAAAAAATTGAGTGTTCTGTTTAAACGTATGTTACAGTCTCAAGACAGTTCACTGAAACTCAACACACCTAGCTTTAAAATAACGATCCTTAACAGGAAAGTAATAAAACGGCAATAAAATTAAGAAAATGGAAGCCCCCCCAAGTAAGAACTTATCTGTCCAGACCATCGAGCCTTGAAAGCCTATAAGGAATGAATCTTTGGCGGCAGTAAAGCTCTGAAGGGCTTTGTGCCCAAATTTGTCTTTTAGCTGACTCAAGTTGCTTGATAGTTTGGGTGCATGGAAGGTACCTTGAAAGTATGGAAGCTGGCTGGCTGTCATATCCCACATAGCTAAGACTACCACAGCAGTGTTCAATATGATCATTAGAATTCTTAAAATATTTGCAGAACAGCCTACTGTGCACCTATGAAAAAGGACTAAAATAGTACAGATTGACTTCTCTTTCTCAGTGTCTTGCTGACACCTCTGCCACAGAGAAAAGACTAGCCAACACCTAAGGAAGCATGAAGCTCTATAAGTCACGGCAGATGCTTACATGGAGCCATGAACTATAATTCAGTACTGATCTTGGCTAAGATCACAGACTGGTCAAGCCACTGTTAGAGTTGGTTAAGTTTTAACTGACTAACTGCTACAACAGTATCTACAAACTTCAAAGAGATAGCTAGTTGTTAATAAAAAGACAAAAAATATATAAAGGGAAACATTTAGAAGGAAACCAACAGTGCAGGCTGGAAGAGACAATACAGAAACAAGTGGGTAAGCACTTCAGAGTGAAGGCAAGAGACCAGGGTTAAACTTAGAGCTATGGGGTGGCACAACAAGCAGTTTGCTTGAGAAGAGGGGAGCCTCAGAAAACAATATGGAAGTTGCAAGACAGCAAGTGCAGAGAGGGAATGGAGACAGGGAAAAAGACGACGGGAGAGATGATGGGCATGGGAACACTGAGAAAGTAAAAAAAAAAAAAAAGGCAAATGGACAATGGAGGGGGTAAGGGAATGAAAGCTTTCAGGCAATAAAAGACAATGAAAAAAATATAGTGCAGCTGATGAGGACACAAAATGCCAGTAAGTGATAATGGACAGGCAGAGCCACAGGTGGCCATACAGAAGGCATCACCAGTGACAACAGGGAAGTCGGTATGGATGAGCACAGCAAAGGAGGAGTGGGAGGTGGGTGGGAAAAGATGAAGAGTCAATGAGCAGGTCAAAAAAGCAGGCAATGAAACGGACTAAAAGTAGTAACTGGGGAAAAGGGATGGGTAAGAAAGTGACAGCCACTAGTAGTATACAGCAGAAAACTGATGAACAGAAGGTAAACAGTAGGAGACTGAGAAAAGCAACAGAAGGGGAAGCCATGACTGGGAAACTAAGGCAGAACTTGCAGGACAAAGGCCTCTACTGCAGGACTGTATCAGAAAATACAGACACCTGGATACGGATCTAACAAAAGGAGAGAGGGTCAAAACTGTCCAAGTGAAAGTGCTGCTAGTCAGCACTGATCATGTCACTGGTTAAGAGGGATGAAAGCAAAACCATGATGTGGAGACTGCAAAGGTGGAATACACTTTAGGGAGGGGTCATAGTCAAAGATAAGTTTAGGGCCTACAGCCAAATCAAGGGCTGAGCAAGTTATGAGCACAGGTTATAGTTGGAGTACTTATGGGTATGTAAGATAGTCTAGACAGAGGTGGAAACAGAGAAGGTTTGTATGACTACAAATGACTGTGAGGCTAGCAGTTAGAGAAAAAACATTCAAGATGTGAAAGACATGAGAAGGGGAGGAAGCACAGTGCATGAAGACAGCAGATCGCTGGCCAAGTTGACAAGTCAAAAGGGAATTTGCAGAAGTGTTCAGTATGAGAAGCAAACACTTTTTAGCTATAATGTTGAAAGGGAAGAACGTCAGGCCTGGACAGTTGCATTAATAATGAGATGGAGATCAAAAAACAACAAAGAAAGAAACAGATACTGAATGAATGCTTCACTTTGACCTAATCTTCACAAAGGCAAGGGTGAAGAAGGTGCCAAGCCTAAGAGGGAGCTATAACAGTGAACAAACACCAAGTTAAAGAAGGATGCAGTGGAGAATGAACTTGTGCTACAGAAGTGCAAGAGAGAAGTGCAATACACAGGGATAAGAAGAACTTGCTTTCCCCAGTCCTAATGAAATCTGACCACTGTAAATTTCCAGAAAAAGACCTTCAACATATCAATGGCCAGTAAAAAAGTGGTTGAGGACTGGAAGACAGCAAGTGGGGCTTTGCTTTTGCAAGACAGGAAGCAAGAAAAAGTTCAGAATCTCCAGACTTGTTAGCCTAACAGCACTGGTATGGAGCGTCACAGAGACTATCTTAAGACAAAAGCTGATTTTCTTCTTAAAAGGCAACATCCATGATGTGAACATGGATCTTCAGCTAGCAACAGTCCGATGACTATGATCCAGTTGTATTACAGAGTTGCAGAAGAACCTGCCAAGGAAGTACCAGCAAATTAAGTTATGTGAGACTTCAGCATCTCTCACAACACTGAGATCAGATGACAGAGAGGAAAAAAGTGTGGTGGTACAACAAACTGCAACATAAGAGTGTGGGACACAGACTGAGGTTAAAGGAATAATTACAAAAATATGGCAAGTCAGTGGTGGAGTACAACAAGATTTGGCACTGGGCCCAATCCTTCTCAGCTTCTGTTTGAGATATCAGAGGAACAGAACACGAATAAACTCTTCACCAACAGAGCATACATACGTGCAACAGTAAAAGATGAAGGGACACTAGGGAAGGACATGAAAAGGCTGGGGAAATAGGCAAAAATACAAAAGACCGTAATCTGTGCAAGTAAGTGCAAACTACTGCAGTGAAGCCACAACAACCCATATATATCATCTCACAACAGGATAATGCTCACAGGAGTATTTACGACACCTGGAATGGACCACCAGAAGCACAGCAAGAGGACTGAGGCAAACAAGTTCTGACTGTATCCTAAGGAAGAGGTTCCAGAAGAAAAAAAAAATCCCATTCTGTCGGGATTAGCCACACCATGAATACTGAACATACAAATATTGCATGGAGTTCTCAAGGTGAAATATGGTAAACAAAATTAGGAAGCTGTTAAAAGCCACATGAAAGCAAACACAAAGCTATATTAAATGGAAAAATAAAGTTGTGCAAATTCTTACCATAATAGTAGATGGCCTTCTCTTCAATGTTGCAGTACTCCTTACACAAGGAATCTCCTGCCAAGGCTATTCAGTCAGTATACCAAAGCCTTTAGAATTTATAGACACTATACCTCACACCTATGATCCCCCCTGCAAGGCAAAGGACAAAGCTGATGCACAATGTACACACCTCAGAACTGAAAAGCCCAAGGAGGAAAAGAATGTCCCTAGGGAACGGAAGGAAGGTACAGTTTTGTAGCTACCATAAATGTAGATGTCCGATAGATATGCAACTGCAGTCCTGACATATGGGTTGTCCTGCCTCAGGCAGCCCTTCGGTTGGCCGGATTCCAAAGTCTGGGTCCGGCGCCGGCTGATGTCGCCTCCTCCCCGACGTCAGAGCGGCTGGGGTATAAAAGCATCAGCCGACGCCATCTTCTTCATTGTTTCTTGCCCCAGATGCCAGGTGCCCTCCAAGGAAGGCTAAATTTAGAGAATGGATAAAATTCCAGACATGCACAACAGTAATAAACAGATACACCAAAAATACTATCCCCAGCTAATATGAAAAAGGGGGAGTGGACCCAAAAAGATAATTACAGAGGGGTAGGAGGGAGGGAAAACCTGACTGCAGTTGCATATCCACCGGACATCTACATTTATGGTAGGTACAAAACTGTACTATGTCCTTCAAGAATGCAACTGCAGTCCTGACATATGGGTTGAATACCATAGCCAAGCTGGGGGTGGTAGGATCTAAGATAATGATGGTGTAGCTAAAATGCCCTGCAGGACTGCAGAAGCAAAGCCTGCTCGGGATCTGGAATATAAAGGCAGGTTGTAATGCTTGGAAAATGTATGCACGGAGCTCCATGTAGCAGCTTCTAGAATGTCCTTTGTAGCCACCCCTCTCAAAAAGGCTGTGGAGGTGGCTGTAGCTCTGGTGGAGTGTGGCCTGATATTGGCTGGCACACCTTTTCCATGGGAAGAGTAGCAGAATCTGATGCAGTTTCCAATCCATTTTGAAATTGTTTGTTTGGTAATTACCTTCCCTTGTACTCCAGGAGCGTAAGCTACAAATAGTTGGTCAGACTTTCTGTTGGCCTTTGTTCTATCCAAGTAATAGCGCAATTGTCTGTGTATGTCCAAAGTGTGCAGAAGTTTTTCTCCTTTATTTTGAGGATTGGGAAAGAAAGTAGACAGGTGGATTGCTTGGTTTAGAGAAACCCTGGATATCACTTTTGGCATGAATGAAGGATTGGTTCTTAAAGAGACTCTGTCCTGATGAAAAATGAGAAATGGAGGTACTGCCAAGAGGGCCTGTATCTCCGAGACTCTTCTTGCTGAAGTAATTGCCAACAGGAAAACTGTTTTCCAGGAGAGAAATTGCAATTCTGAAGATGCTGCTGGCTCAAAAGGAGGAAGAGTTAATTTTTCCAAGATGAAATTGAGGTCCCATGCAGGCACTGGTGGTTTTCTTGGAGGTTTGATATTCTTTATCCTCCTTAGAAACTGTCTTAGCAAAGGATGTGAAAACACAGGTGGATCACAGTTGTATTTTGCTGAAATTGCCGAAGCGTGTATTTTTATGGAGGAATATGAAAGGCCATTGTAAAGCATTTCTGCCAAGTATTCTAGAATCTGTGGGATGTTCATTACTGATGCATCCTGACCCTTGTTGGCATTCCAGATGTTGAACCTCTTCCATTTGGCTAAATAAGTTTTTCTGGTGGAAGGCCTGCGTGCTTCCAGTAGGATCTCTTGAACTTTTTTGGAGAGAAAAATATGGGGAGAAGTCATGTAACCCTCCAAGCTGTCAGTTGCAATGTTTGCAGGTTTGGATGAACAGTCCTGTAATTGTGCTGAGTTATAAGTAGAGGCCATAGAGGCAGGGGCCACGGTCTGGTGCGAGCTATGCTCCTTAGTAATGGGTACCAGTGCTGTCTTGGCCAGTCTGGAGCTATCAAAATGCCTTTCACAGTTGTTCTGCTTTGATCTTCAGTAACACCTTGGTCATTAATGGTAGGGGCGGGAATGCATAGATTGTTAGAGAATTCCAACTGAAGGAGAGAGCATCTATTCTCCAGGCTTGAGGATGGTGTGTCCTTGAGCAGAACTTTTTCAGATGATGATTGTGGTGTGAGGCAAAGAGATCTATGTCCGGCCTTCCCCATGCATGAGTTACTTGTGAAAAAATGTCTGGATGCAACATCCATTTGTGGGGGTCCATAATGTTTCTGCTTAGACTGTCCGCCAGAACATTGTCCCTACCTGGAACAAACTGAGATTGCAACTGTATGTTCAGTTTCAGGGACTTTTCCCAAAGAGTCATTGTTAGTCTGCAAAGGGGGTAAGAATGAGTGCCTCCCTGCTTGTTTATGTACCACATAACAGTGGTGTTGTCTGTCTTTATTAGCAGATGACCTTGTTGAAGAAATTTTCCGAAGGCCTCGACTGCATGAATCACTGCCAGCATCTCTTTTTGACTGATGTGCAGATGCAATTCCCGGGGAGCCCATTGCCCTTGAATGCATCTGCCTTCCATGGGCGCCCCCCATCCATGATCTGAGGCGTCCGTTGTAATGGTTTGGCTTGCTTGAGGTTTGTTGAAGGGCATACCTTTGTTTAGCTGGCTTGCTTGTGCCCACCACAAAAATTCCTTTTGTAGACATGGAATGAGTGGAATAATTGCTTCTAAGCTGTGGCTATGTTGAGACCACAGACTTTTTAGGTACCATTGTAGTTTTCTCATGTGTAGTCTTGCTAGTGGGATCAGGAGAATGCAAGATGCCATGAAACCCAGGGCCTGCAGGATTTTCCTTGCAGTCATCTGGGCGTGCTTTGTTAGGCTTTTGAAGTAATCCGGTAATTGTTCTTGTTTTTCTTCTGTGAGGAAAGCCATTTGTGAATTTGTGTCCAGTTTGGCTCCTAGAAAAATTATTTGTTGGGATGGCAGTAGTCTTGATTTTTGAATGTTGACTGTGTATCCCAAAGCCTGTAGTAAGTGAATGACATAGTCCAAGTTTCTTATCAAGGCTTGCTGGCTGTCCGCTTGTATAAGGCAGTCGTCCAGATAAGGGTATATTTGTATCCCCTGAAGTCTGCAATGTGCAATTACTGATGCCAGGCATTTCGTGAATACTCTGGGCGCAGTAGATAAGCCAAAGGCAATGCTGAGAATTGATAATGCTCTGACCCTGCAAGAAATCTGAGGTATCTTCTGCAGCTGTGTCTGATTGGGACATGCAGGTATGCCTCCTTGAGGTCCAGAGTAACCAGCCAAGACCCCTTGCCCAGCATGGGAAGAAGTTGCTGTAACGTCAGCATTTTGAATTTTGGCACAATGAGAAAAGTGTTTAGAGCGGACAAGTCCAGTACAGGTCTCCATTGCTTTTCTTTTCTTGGAACAAGGAACAGTCTTGAGTAGAATCCCTGGCCTTTTCCTGAGGAGGAACCTTTTCTATTGCTTTGATTTGTAGCAGCTTTGAAACTTGTATGAGTGCCTCTGCCCTTTGATTGTGTGGCAGGTTTGGCATGCCTTGTCTTGTTGGTAAGGTATGGAAGTGGAACCTGTAACCTTTGTCTATTATGTTCAACATCCATCCGTCCTTTGTAAAAACGTGCCAATTTTTTGAAAATAAGGATAACTTTCCGCCTAAAGGAGCTTCTCTTTGAGCCTTGGTCGGCGGTGTCAAAGACAAGTCATTGTGATTGTCCCTATGGAGCAGTGGGAGTCCCTGCGCCACTTCTCTGATTAGTTGGTTGCCATTGGCGGCCCCTGTAGGAGCCTCGGTATTGCCCTCTACCTCGAGCACGCCTGCTTTTTCCCCCTTTGAAACTTGTCAGTGTCTGGAAAGGACCAATTCTTCGAAGGCCAATTCCTGCTGAACCTTGGTGGCTGAACCTGGAGGAAATCTTTGACTGTTTGTACTGATTTATCCTTTTCCTCAATTGATTTCTACACACCCTGTGCATTAGCACCAAATAGCTTGTCTTTTTCCAGAGGTGCATCTAGAAGCTTTACTTTAACATGGTCTGGCAATGACTGTTCTTTCAACCAAGCATGTTCACGATGACGGCCCCTGTCATAGCTGCCCTACATGAAGCTTCCAATGCATCATAACCACACTGAAGAAAATGATTGCTAACCTGCTGAGTATTATGAACCAAATCCTGCAAAGCCTTTCTATCTAAAGGCTCAGGAGAGGCTAACTTTTTCTGCAAATCATCCATCAGAAAATCCTGATACTGAAACATATGAAAAAGACAGTTAAGAGCCCTCATGGCAAGGGTGGTAGAGGTAAAAACTTTCTTACCCCACCTCTCCAGGGACCTAGCTTCCCTGTCTGCGGGCAAAGGATTCTTGGTCGTGGAATTCGCCTCTCCTTTGGGCCCCTGAGAAATAGTTTCTAGGTCAACAGAGTGGGCCTTAAAGAGATGCTTATGAGTTTCAGGAACCCTATAATATCTGTCAGACTTGACAGGAGCAGGAGGGAGAGAATCAGGAGAAGTACTGGAGTATGAGTACACATCATTCAATACATCCAACACTGGAGGAACAGCTAAAGGCCTGTGCTGGGGTAACTTAAGGAAGGTCCGAAGCCTTTTCCTGGAGTCCAAGAAATCCTGGCCCTGCCACTGAAAATGCTCTCTCATGGAGTGTAGAACTTCCCCGAAAGAAATATCCTCAGGAGGAGAGGCAGAGGGAATGGATTCATCTGCATCAGAATCCTCGTAAGTCAGGAAGGGTTCTTCCTGGGAATCTGAAAGGCCTGACTCACCAGAGGCTTCATCTGAAGAAAGGGTATTTGTCTGCTCAACCCTAGGCCTTTTGTCTGAAGGCGGCTGAGAACTTCTGTCTGGATGAGCCTGAGAGCCCCTGATTAAAGAAATTAGATCTGCAGCTAAAGTCATGAACTGTTTATCCTACGTGGGAGTCTGTGAAACGATTTAGGAGGGTGAGACTTAGCCTGGCTGGCAACCTTAGCATGTGTGTAGGCCTTGATGGACATAGACACAGGAGGCCTAGCTGCCCCACGTGCTGGAGTAACTTTGTACACCGGAATGGTGTCAGGCAAATCTTGGGCTTCGGTTTCAGGAGGAAAAACAACAACTGGCACCGGGGAAGCTTCCGGGACCGAAGTGTGCGGTAAAGCGGTGTTGTCGGCCTGGAGCGGTTGAATTACTGCCTCCGAAGAGACCGATGCACTCGCGGTAGGCTTAGGCGTGGTGTCGGTGGAAGTCGCGGGCCACGAAGGTCGGTCCCGGTCCTTCCGTTTTTTGGAAACGCGTGCTGTCGGAAGTTCCGACGGCATGATATAGGAGTAATTTTCCACAAAAAAGTCTTCAGCAAATTCTGCCCGGCGCCTAAGTGTGCGCTTATTGAAGCAAGCACAGGCAGCACAAGCCGAGACGTCGTGGTCTGGGCCGAGGCAGGGAAGGCAGTAAGAATGGAAGTCCTTATGAGGTATTTGTTTACCACAAGACAAACAATTATCAACTTTTTCAGTTTTGTCTGACATCGGCTGAGGCAAGAAAAGGTTCCCCAACGGGGTACTTAGCTTTTTGATGACTTCGGTATCTGAAAACACAGGAGCTGGCCGACCGGCACTTGCGAGCTGCTTCTGCTTCGGGCACCGCGCGGCAAGAAAGACCGAAGAAGATGGCGTCGGCTGATGCTTTTATACCCCAGCCGCTTTGACGTCGGGGAGAAGGCGACATCAGCCGGCGCCAGACCCAGACTTTGGAATCCGGCCGACCGAAGGGCTGCCTGAGGAAGGACAACCCATATGTCAGGACTGCAGTTGCATTCTAGAAGGACATCATGCGTATTCACAAGGAGAAAAAAAGAACAGAATTCTGGCCAGGAAGGCAAGAAGAATAGAACAGAGCAGAAGGAGGGAGGGAGCGAACACTGCAACAGTGAAGAGAACGATATCTACTGTTATGGTAAGACTTAACACAAATGTACTATGTCCTTCCATATCACTGTTGCAGTATTCCTTACATAAGGGAGAATACAAAAGTTACAGGAAACCTGGTAGGAGGAAGGCACTGAAGAGCCCTCTAGAAACTCATGCAGGACAGACCTAGCAAAGCCAGCTGTTGCTCTAGAAACATCCAACTTATGTTTACTGAAGGTATGGAGAGAAGTCCAGGTAGCAGCCTCAAGGACGGGACTGTTATCCAATCATTTGAAAAATGCACCAGAGAAACCAACAGTTCTGGTAGAATGAGCCTTAACAGAGGTGGAAAGACATTTACCATGAAAGGAATAATAAAAGGAAATAGCCTTAGAAATCCAGGAAGAGACAGTTTGTTTAGAAACGGTCAAGCCCAAAGAGCTGAAATAAAAGGAAATAAAAAGTTGCTTAGATTTGCGAATGGCCTTAGTCTTATCCAATATCTGAGCTGCCTATATGCATCCAAGGTGTGAAGAACCTTCGCACTAGCAGCCTGCAGAGAAGGAAAAAAGGAGGGTAAATGAACAGACTGATTAAGAGACCATTCACGGACCACCATGGGCACAAAAGGATTAGTACGGAAAGAAACCCAGTCCCTGTGAAAAACTAAAAAAGGAGGGACTGTCACAAGAGCTAGAAGCTCAGAAATTCTCTTAGCTGAAGTAAGGGAGAGAAAAAAAGTACAGCTGTGTACCTACCTTAAATGTAGATGTCAGAGTGTATTCACTGTTGCAGTCATTACACTTGGGTTATCCTGCTGGCAGGCTACCCGCAGTTGGCCTGAATTCCAAAGTCCTGGTCCGGCGTCAGTTGCTGTCGTCTCTTCCCTGACGTCAGTGCACCAGGGGTATAAAAGATGCAGCAGCCACCATTTTCTTCAGTTTTTCTTGCCACAGATGTCAGGTGCCCCCAAAAGGGTAGGCTAAAAATTCTGCTCATAAAAAAGCATGCATATTACCTTCATCTACAAGCAAATACACCACATAGGTTGTAACGTATAGAGAAGTACAGTTAAGTCCCAGCAATGAAACGGGGATGGTGGGAGGGTAACCTGGACTGCAACAGTGAACACACTCTAACATCTACAGTTATGGTAGGTACACAACTGTACTATGTTCGTGTTTCACTGTTGCAGTCATTACACTTGGGATGAATCCCAAAGCTGAGGTTGGGCCTAAATAGAATTAGGAGTGGCCATGAGGCCCTGCAGAACTGCAGTGGCAAAGCCTGCTCTGGATTTAGAGTAAAGAGGTAAGTGGTAGTGCTTTGTAAAAGTGTGCACTGAAGTCCAAGTTGCAGCCTCCAAAATGTCCTTGGTTGGTACTCTTCTGAGGAAGGCTGCTGAAGTGGCTGCTGCTCTGGTAGAATGTAGCCTAATGCCATTAGGCACTGATTTGCCATGTTGTGAATAGCAGAAACAAATGCAGTGGCCTATCCAGTTTGAAATGGTCTGCTTTGAAATAGCCTTTCCTTGCGATCCTGCAGCATATGCCACTAAGAGTTGCTCAGTCTTTCTGAAAGCTTTAGTTTTGTCCAAGTAAAAGCGTAGCTGTCTGTGTATGTCCAAAGAATGCAGAAGAAGTCTCTCCCCCCTTATTCTGCGGGTTTGGGTAAAAGGTAGGCAAATGTATGGTTTGGTTAAGAGCCACACTGGACACTACCTTAGGCATAAATCTTGGGTTTGTCCTTAGAGAAACCCTGCTGGATGGAAATAATAAAAGGTTCCACAGCCATTAGTGTCTGTAACTCTGAGACTATTCTTGCTGAAGTTATTGCTAGGAGCAGAGCTGTTTTCCATGATAAGTATTTTATCTCAGCTGTACTGGCTGGCTTAAAAGGAGGCAAAGTGAGTTTTTCCAAGACAAAATTGAGGTCCCATGCAGGTATTGGAGCTCTCCTTGGAGTTCTTATGCTTTTGGCCCCTCTGAGATACTGCCTTAGCAGTGGATGTAAAAAAAATAGGTGAGTCCGTATTGTAATGAGCTGAAATGGCAGAGGCATGGATCTTAATTGATGAGAAAGATAGGCCTTTGTCCAGCATCTCAGTTGGGTATTGTAAAATCTGAGGAATATTTGGTACAAGTGTGTCAATTCCTTGTGCCCGGTTCCAAGCACAGAATCTCTTCCATTTTTCTGCATAAGATTTTCTGGTGCTGGGCCTCCTGGCCTCCAAAATAACATCCATAACTGCTTTAGAGAGAGGTGTGTTCTGAATGGTTACATTATCTGCCATGCAGCCAGATTTAGGGTTCTGAGTTGGCTGTGCATGACTTGATTGTTTTGTTGAATCAGCAAATGAGGAATTTGAGGTAATGTCCAGGCTGGGCCTTGGGACAAGTTCTTTAAGAATGGGTACCAGTGCTGGCGTGGCTAGTCTGGGGCAATCAGGATCATTTTTGGCTTCTCTTGTCTGACCTTTAGGAGTACCTTGGGGAGGAAAGGCAGTGGAGGAAAAGCATACACTGTAAGGGGCTTTCCAGCTGAATGATAGGGCATCCACTTTCCATGCTTGTTTGTGATAAGTCCTTGTGCAGAATCTCTGTAGCTGGCAGTTGTGAGGGGAGGCAAATAGATCTATGTCTGGGCATCCCCATTTCCTTGTTATCATGCTGAAGATTTGTGGACCTAGTTTCCACTCATGAGGATCCATGTGGTTTCTGCTTAGTTCATGTGCCAGAGTATTTGTCTTTCCTGGCAGGAATTGTGCTTGCAGGTGTACTTGATAAGTCAATGCTGTGTTCCACAAAGTCATGGCTTGTCTGCAGAGGGAGTAGGAATGTGTGCCTCCTTGCTTGTTTATGTACCACATGACCATTGAATTGTCCGTCTTTATCAGCAGCTGTCCTGGATGAAGTAGATCCTTGAAGGCTGTCACGGCATTCTGTACAGCTAGCATCTCTTTTTGATTGATATGAAGATGCATTTGGCTTGCAGGCCATGTGCCCTGAATACATTTTCCTGCCATGTGTGCCCCCCAGGCATAATCTGATGCATCTGTTAGTGTCTGCCTGGCTGTGGGTAAAGTGAATGGCTGTCCCTTGTTGTGGTGACAGGCCTGTGCCCACCATCGAAACTCCTTTTGCAGGCAGGGAATGAGAGTAATTAATGTTTCCAGGCTGTGACAATGTTGAGTCCAAACACTTTTTAGATACCATTGTAGTTTCCTCATATGCAGTCTTGCATATGGAATTAGTAGAATGCAGGATGCCATGAAGCCCAAAGCCTGCAGAATTTTTCTTGCAGATAACTGGGTCTTTGTTGTCATCATTTTGAAGTAAGAAGTCAGTTGTCTTTGTTTGTCTGGCGTGAGATAAGCCATCTGGGCAGTTGTATTTAAGCTTATACCCAGGGATATTATCTATTGAGAGGGTATCAGTTTTGATTTCTTTTTGTTCACTGTGTACCCTAGGCAAATTAGTAATCTTTTTACAAACACCAGATGCTTGAGTAGAATGTCCTTGTTCTCTGCTTGTATAAGGCAGTCGTCCAAGTAGGGATATATTTCTATTCCTCTTTGTCTGCAAAATGCAATTACTGGTGCCAGGCATTTTGTGAAGACTCTGGGTGCAGTAGATAAGCCAAAGGGCAGTGCAGAGAATTGGTAGTGCATTGAGCCAGCTATGAATCTAAGACATCTTCTGTAAGATTGTTTTACTGGGACATGCATGTATGCCTCTTAGAGGTCCAAAGTTACAAGCCAAGCCTTCTTGCCCAGCATGGGCAGAAGCTGCTGCAGAGTCAACATTTTGAATTTTAGAACGTCCAGAAAAGTGTTTAGAATAGACAGGTCCAGTACTGCTTTCCAGGCTTTGTCCTTTCTGGGTACCAAGAAAAGTCTAGAGTAAAATCCTTGTACCTGCTCTTGCTGTGGCACTCGAATAGCACTCATGTCCATAAGGGATGAAACTTGCTTTTGTGCCTCTGCCCATTGATTGTGTGGCAGGTCTGGCATACCTTTTGTCTTTGGAAGTGTGTGAAAGTGGAACTTGTAGCCCTGAGACACTATATTCAAGACCCATTTGTCCTGGGTGATCATGTGCCAATTTTGTGAGAAAAGTGCTAGTTTTCCCCCTAAGGGTGCTGCCAAAAGAAGAGTGTTTGGCATTGGCAGAGGAGAGTCATTGGGACCGTTTCCTGTATGGCTGCGATTTGTCTTCTCTGTTTTTGGAGGTAGAAGCACCCCATTGTTTAGGCCTGTATGAGCCTTGGGGCTGGGATCTGCCTCTAGGGCATCTTTATCGGCCTCTTTGTGGCCTGTCTGATACTGGAAAGGACCAATTCTTAGGCCAGTTCCTGCTAAATCTGGGTGGCTGTACCTGTAGGAAATCCTTAACTGTCTGCATAGATTTTGCTTTATCCTCCATTTTCTTCAACACCTCTTCTGCCTTAACACCAAACAAAGTATCATGCTGTAATGGAGCATCCAAATAATTTTGCTTTAACATGATCAGACAGATTTTGTTCCTTTAACCAAGCATGCCTTCTAATGACAGAACCCGTGACAGAGGCCCTGTAAGAGGCCTCCAGTGAATCAAAACCACATTGCAAAGTATGCTTTCCCACTTGTTCAGCTGCATGCAATAAATCCTGCATTTCCTTGTTATCAGAACCTTCAGAATTTGTCATCATTTTCTGTTTTAGCGGTGACATTAAGTATTGCTGATATTTAAGCATATGAAACTGACAATTTAAAGCCCTTACAGCCAAGGTAGCAGAAGTGTAAACGTTTTTCTCTCCATCTGTCCAGTGCCCTAGAATCCCTATCAGAGGGGACAGGGTTTTTTGCAGTGGAAGCCTTGACCTCTTTGGGACCCTGAGATATAGTTTCTGGGTCAGCAGCAGGGTTTTTATACAGAAATTTATGAGAATCTGGAACCCTGTAGTATCTGTCTGGCTTAACGGGTGCAGGAGGTAAAGAATCAGGAGACAGGCCGGACTCTGAAAATACATCTGCAATGTCTAGAAAGTACAGTTTTGTACCTACCATAAATGTAGATGTCCGATAGACATGCAACTGCAGTCATAACATGTGGGTTGTCCTGCCTCAGGCAGCCTTCGGTCGGCCGGATTCCAAAGTCTGGGTCCGACGTCGGCTGATGTCGCATTTCTCTCTGACGTCAGAGCGGCTGGAGTACATAAGCATCAGCCGACGCCATTTTCTTCAGTGTTTCTTGCCCCAGATGCCAGGTGCCCTCCAAGGAAGGCTGTAATCAAATTGGAAGACAAAAACAGGATTCCAAACAAATAAATGAGCAATAAAACAAATACACCATAACAGATATCCCCAGCTAAGAGAAACGGGGATAGGAGTGGACCCTAGGCATAGAGGGGTATGGAGGGTGGGAAAATCCAACTGCAGTTGCATGTCTATCGGACATCTACATTTATGGTAGGTACAAAACTGTACTATGTCCTTCAAGAATGCAACTGCAGTCATAACATGTGGGTAGAGAATACGATAGCTTAGTTGGGGGAGGAGGAATGCTCTAGAAGGATGGTGTGGCAATCAAACCCTGCAGGACTGCCGAAGCAAAGCCTGCTCTGGATCTGGAGTATAGAGGGAGATTGTAGTGTTTGGAGAATGTATGCACGGAGCTCGATGTAGCAGCTTCTAGGATGTCCTTAGTAGGCACCCCTCTTAAGAATGCTGTAGAGGTGGCTGTAGCTCTGGTGGAATGTGGTCTGACATTGGCTGGAACAGTCTTTCCATGAAAGGAATAACAGAATCTGATGCAATGTCCAATCCATTTTGAAATAGTCTGTTTTGAAATTGCTTTTCCTTGTACTGCAGGGGCGTAAGCCACAAAAAGTTGTTCAGACTTCCTACTGGCCTTGGTTCTGTCCAAGTAGTAACGAAGTTGTCTGTGAATGTCCAAGGTATGCAACAGTCTTTCCCCCTTGTTCTCAGGATTGGGGAAGAAAGCAGGCAGATGAATGGCTTGATTTAAAGAAACCCTAGATACCACCTTTGGCATAAAAGTAGGGTTGGTCCTTAATGAGACCCTGTCTCTGTGAAAAATAATAAAGGGTGGTATTGCCATTAGGGCCTGTAGCTCCGAAACCCTTCTTGGTGATGTAATTGCCAACAGGAAAGCTGTTTTCCATGAGAGAAATTGCAAGTCAACAGAAGCTGCTGGCTCAAATGGAGGGAGAGTCAGTTTTTCTAGGACAAAACTGAGGTCCCAGGCTAGAACTGGGGCCTTTCTTGGTGGCTTAATGTTCTTGATTCCCCTGAGGAATTGCCTTAGTAAAGGGTGTGAAAAAACAGGAGGATCAGTGTTGTATCTAGCTGAAATGGCAGATGCATGTATCTTCATGGAAGAATATGAGAGTCCGTTCTTTAACATATCTGCCAAATATTCCAAGATGAGTGGGATGTTCAACAATGATGCATCATGTCCCTTGCTGGTATTCCAATTGCTGAATCTTTTCCACTTTGCTAAATAAACCTTTCTGGTGGATGGTCTTCGAGCCTCTGTTAGTATCCGCTGTACTTCCTTGGAGAGGGATAGGCTGAAGTTATTTATGGGATCTCCCAGGCTGTTAGCTGCAGTGTCTGTAGATTTGGATGCACTGTTTCGAAGTTGTGTTGAGTCAGAAGTAGAGGCCATTGGGGAAGGGCCCACCTCCTGGTATGACATATGCTCCGTAGTAGTGGGTACCAGTGTTGTCTTGGCCAGTCCGGAGCTATTATGATTCCCTTGGGTCTCTCTGCTTTAATCTTTAGTAATACTCAGGTCATCAGTGGCAGAGGTGGAAATGCATAGATTGTTAGGGAGTTCCAGTTGAATGAGAGGGCATCTATTTTCCAAGCTTTTGGATGGTATGTCCTTGTGCAGAATTTTGGTAGAAGGTGGTTGAGATGAGAGGCAAATAGGTCCACTTCTGGCTTGCCCCATGTCAAAGTGAGTTGTCTGAAGGCCTTCGGATGTAACCTCCACTCGTGTGGATCTGTGAAATTCCTGCATAGGCTGTCCGCCAACACATTGTCTTTTCCTGGAACAAACTGGGATAGTAACTGGATGTTTAGGCTCAGTGATTTCTCCCAAAGATGCATTGTCAGTCTGCAAAGGGGGTAAGAGTGGGTGCCCCCTTGCTTGTTTATGTACCACATCACAGTGGTGTTCTCTGTCCGTATCAGTAAATGGCCTTGCTGGAGTTGGTGTTGAAAAGCCTCGATGGCATGCATTACTGCCAGCATTTCCTTTTGGTTTATATGCAGATGTGTTCCCTTTGGAGACCATTGTCCTTGTATACACCTGCCTTCCATGTGCGCCCCCCCATCCAAGGTCTGAGGCGTCTGTGGTCATGGTCTGTGTTATCTGTGGTTTTTTGAATGACATACCTGTGTTTGCCAGGCTCACCGAGGCCCACCATAGGAATTCCTTTTGTAGGCATGGAATGAGTGGTATGATTGTCTCCAAGTTGTTGCTGTGTTGAGACCAAATGCTTTTTAGGTACCATTGAAGCTTTCTCATGTGCAGTCTTGCTAATGGAACCAGGAGAATGCAGGATGCCATGTAACCCAGGGCCTGTAGGAATCTCCTTGCAGTCATCTGGGTGAGTTTTTCTAAACCTTTGAAGTAATGAGTTAACTTCTCTTGCTTGTCTTCTGTCAGGTAAGCCATCTGAGAGGCTGTGTCTAGTTTGGCTCCTAAGAAGATTATTTGTTGGGATGGCTGCAGTCTTGACTTTTGGAAGTTGACTGTGTATCCCAGAGCTTGAAGTAATCGTATGACATAATCCAGGTTTTTTGTCAACATCAATTTGTCGTCCGCTTGTATGAGGCAGTCGTCCAGGTACGGGTAAATTTGTATCCCCTGGAGCCTGCAATGAGCAATTACTGAAGCCAGGCATTTTGTGAATACTCTGGGCGCAGTAGATAAGCCAAAAGGCAATGCTGAGAATTGATAATGCTCTGGCCCTGCAAGAAATCTGAGGTATCTTCTGCAGCTGTGTCTGATAGGGACATGCAGGTATGCCTCCTTGAGGTCCAGAGTAATCAGCCAAGACCCCTTGCCCAGCATGGGAAGAAGCTGCTGTAGAGTCAGCATTTTGAACTTTGGTACTATGAGAAAGGTGTTTAATGCGGACAAGTCCAGTATTGGTCTCCATTGAGATTCTTTTCTTGGAACAAGTAACAGTCTTGAGTAAAACCCCTGGCCTTGTTCTTGTTGTGGAACTCTTTCTATTGCTTTCATCCGAGTCAGCAGAGTGATTTGCTTGATAGCCTCTGCCCCCTAGTTTTGTGGTAGGTTTGGCATGCCTTGTGTTCTTGGTAAGGTATGAAAATGAAACCTGTACCCTCGGTCTATAATGTCCAAAATCCTTTTGTCCTTTGTCAGTCTGTGCCAATTTTCTGCAAACAGAGAATTTCCCGCCCTAGGGAGCTTCTATTTGTTCCCTGGTAGGCGGTAGTAGAGGAAAGTCATTGAGATTGTGGTTGTGGGGCAGGTGAAACCCCTGCGTCACTTCTTTGGTTTCCTGGCTGCCATTGTCGTCCCCTGTAAGGGCCTCTGTATTGGCCTCTTCCTCAGCCACGTCTGTTCTTACCCCTTTGAAACTTTTCTGTATTAGGAAAGGACCAGTTTTTTGAAGGCCAATTCCTACTGAATCTGGGGGGTTGAACCTGGAGGAAATCTTTCACAGTCTGAACTGATTTTGCTTTTTCTTCGATGGTTTTTAACACATCCTTAGCAGTGGCACCAAAAAGCTTGTTCTTTTCCAAAGGTGCATCCAGAAGTTTTGCTTTTACATGATCTGGTAGAGGTTGATCTTTTAACCAAGCATGTCTACGAATGACTGCCCCTGACATGGCTGCCCTACATGAAGCTTCCAGTGCATCATATCCACACTGCAGGAAGTGATTGCTTACTTGCTGAGTGTTATGTACAGCTTCCTGCAAAGTCTTCCTGTCTAAAGGATCAGGAGTGGCTAAAGTTTTTTGTAAATCTTCTAAAAGGTAATCCTGATATTGTAACATATGAAAAAGGCAATTTAAAGCTCTCGTAGATAAGGTAATGGATGTGTACACCTTTTTGCCCCATCTCTCTAATGACCTAGCCTCCCTGTTGGAGGGCAATGGATTTTTAGAGGTGGAGGCTGAAAAGTACAGTTTTGTACCTACCATAAATGTAGATGTCCGAACTGGATAGCATCTGCAGTCATAACAAATGGGTTGTCCTGTCGTCAGGCAGCCCTTCGGTCGGCCGGATTCCAAAGTCTGGGTCCGGCTTCGGCTGATGTCGCACTTCACCCGACGTCATCTCTGCTGGTCTTCGGGTATAAAGGCATCAGCCGACGCCATTTTCCTCAGTGTTTCTTGCCCCAGATGCCAGTTGCCCTCTTGGAAGGCTAAATTTTGGATAAATGCCAATGTTTCCAAAAAAGTAGAAGGCAAACATAAAAAATAAGCATGTATGTACATATATACAAACAAATACACCATAAGAGACTCCCCCCAGCTAGCTATTAGGAGGGTAAATACCCTAGGAGTACCACAGAGGGGAAGGAGGGTGGGTAATCCTGACTGCAGATGCTATCCAGTTCGGACATCTACATTTATGGTAGGTACAAAACTGTACTATGTCCTTCATGGATGCATCTTCAGTCATAACAAATGGGTAGAATACCATAGCCAAACTAGGGGTGGAGGAAGAAAAATTATGGTGTAGTTAGGATCCCTTGCAGTACAGCAGTAGCAAACCCTGCTCGGGATCTAGAGTATAGACGTAAATTATAATGCTTGGCAAATGTATGCACGGAGGTTCAAGTAGCTGCCTCAATAATGCCCTTGGTTGCCACTCCTCGTAAGAAAGCTGTGGTAGTGGCTGTAGCCCTTGTAGAATGAGGTCTTATGTTCTGTGGAATTGGTTTTCCATGGTAGGAGTAACAGAATCTTATGCAATTTCCTATCCATTTGGAGATTGTCTGTTTGGAAATTGCTTTTCCTTCCCTTCCTGTTGCAAAGGCTACTAAAAGCTGGTCAGTTTTTCTGTTACTTTTGGTTCTGTCCAGGTAGTAGCGTAACTGCCTATGTACATCCAAGGTATGCAGCAGTCTTTCCCCCCTGTTCTGTGGATTGGGAAAGAAGGTAGGAAGGTGGATTGCCTGGTTTAAAGACACTCTGGATACCACCTTAGGCATAAATGTAGGATTAGTTCTCATGGACACCCTATCTTGATGGAAGATTAGGAAGGGTTGCACTGCCATTAAGGCCTGTAGTTCCAAAACCCTCCTTGCTGAAGTAATTGCCAGTAGGAAAGCAGTTTTCCATGACAGGTGTTGCAGATCTGCTGTTGCTGCTGGTTCAAACGGAGGGAGTGTCAACTTTTCTAGCACAAAGTTCAAGTCCCATGCTGGTAATGGTGGTTTCCTAGGAGGTTTTACATTCTTGATCCCTCTGAGGAACTGCCTGAGTAGAGGATGCGAAAAGACAGGTGGATCAAGCTGTATTCTGCTGAAATAGCTGATGCATGTATCTTGATGGAGGAATAGGACAGGCCTGTATGCAGAAGCTCTGCCAAGTACTCCAGAATGTTAGCAATATCTATGTTGACACATCTTTTCCTCTTTCAGTACTCCAAATGACAAACCTTTTCCATTTTCCTGCATAGTTCCTTCTTGTTGAAGGTCTGCGGGCTTCAAGGATAATGTCTTTAACCCTTTGGGAAAGGTCTGGGTTAGTTGCTGCTATGTGATGTTCCAGGCAGTCAGTTGCAAGGTTTTTAGGTTTGGATGCATGATGTTGTAGTTGTTCTGAGTTAACATCAAAGGCATCAGGGGTATTGACCACATTCTCTCCCGAGACATGCTCCTCAGCAATGGGTACTAGTGTTGTCTTGGCCAATTCAGAGCTATCAGGATTATCCTTGGACGTTCCTCTTTGATTTTCAGTAGTACCTTGTGCATCAAGGGAAGAGGTGGAAATGCATATGCTGTCAGGCCTTTCCAGCTGAAGGATAGAGAGTCCACCTTCCATGCAAGTGGGTGGAATGTCTTGTGCAGAATTTTTTGAGCTGGTGATTGAGTGGGGATGCGAATAGATCTATTTGTGGCATTCCCCATTTCTTTGTGATGGCCTTGAAGATGTCCGGGTGTAACATCCATTCGTGAGCATCCGAGGTGGTTCTGCTTAACATGTCTGCTAGGGTGTTCTCTTTTCCCGGCACAAATATTGCCTGTAACTGGATGTTGTAGCTCAGAGCCAGATTCCAAAGGTCCAAAGTCATTCTGCATAAGGGGTATGAATGAGTGCCTCCCTGTTTGTTGATGTACCACATGACTGTGGTGTTGTCTGTCCTTATCATCAAATGGCCTTCTTTGAGGAATGGTCTGAATTTTTGGATTGCCAGTTTTACTGCCAGCATTTCTCTTTGGTTTATGTGCAGGTGCAGCTGGTCTTGAGTCCACAATCCTTGTATGCATTTGTCCAGCATGTGCGCCCCCCATCCTAGGTCTGAGGCGTCCGTTGTGATGGTTTGGCTTGCTCGAAAGTCGTGGAAGGGTAAGCCTGGGTTTGACTGGCATGCTTGAGCCCACCATAGGAACTCCTGTTTTAGGCATGGGATTAGTGGGATTTCTGTTTCTAAGCTGTGCCTGTGTTGAGACCATAAATTCTTTAGGTACCACTGTAGCTTTCTCATATGCAGTCTGGTATGTGGGACCAAGATTATGCATGATGCCATGAAGCCCAAGGCCTGCAGAACTTTTCTTGCTGTTAGTTTGTTCTGCTTTGTTAATGCCAAGAAGTAAAGAGGGAGTTCTTTTGTTTTTCTGCAGTTAGGAATGCCATTTGTTTTACTGTGTCCAATTCGCCCAAGAATGTTCTTGTTTGGGATGGTATCAGCCTTGACTTTTGTAAATTGACTGTGTATCCCAGGGCTTGTAGCAAGTAAATGACCCTTTGTAAATCTGTTGTCAGCTTGCTTTTGTTGTCTGCTTGTAACAGGCAGTCGTCCAGGTATGGATAAATTTGGATTCCCTGTAGTCTGCAGTGAGCGATTACTGATGCCAGGCATTTTGTGAATACTCTGGGCAGTAGATAAGCCAAAGGGCAATGCTGAGAATTGATAATGCTCTGATCCTGCAAGAAATCTGAGGTATCTTCTGCAATTTGGTCGAATGGGGACGTGCAGGTATGCCTCCTTGAGATCTAGAGTTACCAGCCAACACTCCTTGCCCAGCATGGGAAGGAGTTGCTGTAGGGTCAGCATTTTGAATTTTGGGACAATGATGTATGTGTTTAATACGGACAGGTCGAGAATAGGTCTCCAACTTTTCTCTTTTCTTGGTACTAGGAAGAGTCTGGAGTAGAATCCTTTGCCCTGTTCTGTTATTGGTACTCTTTCCACAGCTCTCATCTTTGCTAATTTCGCTATCTGCTGTAGAGCTTCTGTTTTTTGATTTGGAGGTAGGTTTGGCATTCCTCTTTTTACTGGTAAGGTGTGGAAGTGGAACCGGTAGCCTTGGTCTATGGTTTGCAAAATCCACTTGTCTTTTGTGATATAGTGCCAATTTTTCGAAAATAAGGCTAACTTTCCGCCTAAAGGTGCTGCTATTTGCTCCCTGGTAGGCGGTGTCAGAGCCAAGTCACTGTGATTGTCCTGTTGCAGTGGCAGTGGTTGCGTCTGTGCCTCGGTTATTGCCTTGCCACTGTCGTCCTCTGTAGGCACCTCCTCTGGATTGATTTCAGCCTCTAGAGCGTCTATTCCTGCCCCTTTGGGATTTTGTGGAGTCTGGAAAGGACCAATTTTTGGCAGGCCAGTTCCTGCTAAACCTTGGGGGCTGAACCTGTAAGAAATCTTTAACTGTTTGTACAGATTTTGCCTTTTCTTCCATTTTCTTCATTACTTGCTGGGCAGGTGTACCAAATAGACTGGCCTTATCCATAGGAGCATCTAACAGCTTTGCTTTAACATGATCCGGTAAGACCTGTTCTTTCAACCATGCATGCCTTCTTATCACTGTGCCAGTCATGGCTGATCTAAATGAAGCCTCCAGTGCATCATAGCCACATTTTAAGGAATGGTTACTAACCTGTTGGATGTTATTCACCATTTCTAATACATATTTCTTATTTAAGGATTCATCAGAGGACAGTTTTTTAGTTAACTGATCAAGCATAAACTCTTGGTATTGGATCATATGAAACTGACAGTTTAAAGCTCTAGCTGAGAGAGTAGCAGAGGTGTAAACTTTTTTCCCCCATCTCTCTAAGGACCTGGATTCCCTTTCAGAAGGAATAGGGTTTTTCGCTGAGGTCGAGGCTACTGCCTTAGGCCCCTGGGATATAGTTTCGGGATCTGCAAGTGGGGCCTTGTATAGGTGGTGATGAGTGTCTGGCACCCTGTAAAATCTACCTGGTTGCAAACATCATTAAATGCATCATCCACAACAGGCAGTACAGGAGGTATAGCTAAGGGCCTATGTTGTGGTAAGTGCAGAAAAGTCCTAAGCCTTTTTCTTGAATCTGAGAAATCTTGTCCCTGCCATTGGAATTGTTCTCTCATGGCATGTAAGGTTTCCCCAAAGGAAAATTCCTCTGGTGGAGAGGCAGCTGGAATGGATTCTTCAGCATCGGAATCTTCATAAGTAGAAAAAGGAGCCTCTGGCTGGTGTGTAATGTCTGAGTCATCCGCAGAATCATCAGAGGACACTGGCTCGGGGGGCTCTGCTCTAGGTCTCTTTTCTGGGGGCTGAGAGGCCCTGTCTGGGTGAGATTGGGATGCCCTAATTAAGGATATTAAATCCTCTGCCAGAGTAAGCATTTGTGAACTTGAAGTGGGCCTGTGTGAGGGGGCTTAACAGGCACTGATTTAACAGATTTGGCTGCTTTAGCCCTGGCAAAGGCCTTAATAGACATGGCTGCAGGAGGCCTAGCAGCACCACGTGCTGGGGTAGAGACATCCAAAGGGATGGGGTCTGATAAATCACTAGGAACCACAATTGTAGGCAAAATTTCTGAGGCCGATTCAACTAAGGTAGCAGGAGCCTCAGTAGTAGTCATGGATTCGGCTGAAGATTGACCGGTTTTCTCGGTTTCGGCGGAAACCGAGACACTCATGCTTGCTTAACCATGGTTTCGCCGAAACCGCGGACCGCGAGTGTCGGTCTTTTCTTTGCGTTTTTAACAATTTGGGTAGTCGGAGGATCCGACGGCATAATGTACGCAAAATCTGAGCCGAAAAACTGTTCAGCAAACTCCGACCGATGCCTAAGCGTTCGTTGGTTGAAGGAAGCACAGGCCGAACAGGCTGCTACGTCGTGGTCTGGGCCTAAGCAAGGCAGACAGTAAGAGTGGAAATCTTTATGAGGTATTTGTTTCCCACAAGTTAAACAGTTATTGACTTTTTCTGACATCGGCTGAGGCAAGAAAGAGTCCCCAACGGGGTACTTAGCTTTTAGAAGTCTTCGAAGTAGTATTCGGTAGTAGTAATCTCTGGATCTGACCGACCGGCACTTGCGAACAGCTTCTGCTTCGGGAGCCACGCGGCAAGAAAGACTGAGGAAAATGGCGTCGGCTGATGCCTTTATACCCGAAGACCAGCAGAGATGACGTCGGGTGAAGTGCGTCATCAGCCGAAGCCGGACCCAGACTTTGGAATCCGGCCGACCGAAGGGCTGCCTGACGACAGGACAACCCATTTGTTATGACTGCAGATGCATCCATGAAGGACATCTCCTTTAGGCCCCTGTGAAATAGTTTCCAAATCAGCAGAATGGGCCCTGAATAAATGGGAATGAGTTTCTGGGACCCTGTAATACCTGTCTGGCTTGGCTGGAGCAGGAGGAAGAGAATCAGAGGTAGCACTAGAGTCAGAATATAAATCATCCAGAACATCAAGTACAGGAGGAATAGCTAAGGGCCTGTGCTGGGGCTTCTTAAGGAAAGTCCTCAGGCGTTTCCTAGAATCAGAATATTCCTGACCTTGCCACTTGAAATGTTCCCTCATGGTGTGCAGATCTTCCCCAAAAGAAATATCCTTAGGAGGGGAGGCCGAGGGGATGGAATCTTCTGCATCCGAGTCCTCATAGGTCTGGAAGAGCTCTTCCTGGCTATCAGAGTGGACAGAGCCCTCAGAATCTTCATCTGAAGGAATAGGTTCAGAGGGTTCAACCCGGGGCCTTTTATCAGAAGGAGGCTGGGATCCTCTCAGGATGGGCCTGTGAACCTCTAATCATGGAAATTAAATCAGCAGCCATGGACATAATTTGTGTCTCTGGAGTAGGCTGAGGTAAGGATTTAGAAGTAATATGCTTTGTTTTGCTGGCTGCCTTAGCCCTAGTGTAGGCCTTAATAGACATGGCCATAGGAGGCCTGGCAGCCCCACGTGCAGGAGTGACCTTGTCTACAGCAATGGTCTCGGGCATTTCCTCGGTTTCGGTATCCGGAGGAAAATCGATAACTGGCGGAGTGATGTCCGGAATCGGAGGCGTCGGTAATGCGGTGTCTTCGGTTCGGAGTGGTGGAGAGACCGTCTCAGAGGGAACTGGAGCACTCGCGCTAGGTTTTGGCGTGGAGTCGGTGGTAGACGTGGGCCGAGGATGTCGGTCCCGGTCTTTTCGCTTTTTGGGAGTTTGCGATGTCGGAAGATCCGACGGTATGGTGTAAGCAAATTTATCGGCGAAAAAGTCTTCAGCAAACTCCGCCCGGCGCCTGAGTGCGCTTGTTGAGGCAAGCACAGGCTACACAGGCCGAGACGTCGTGGTCTGGGCCCAGGCAAGGAAGACAGTAAGAGTGGAAATCCTTATGAGGTATTTGTTTAACACAAGAAAGACAATTGTTAACTTTTTCAGTTATTTCTGACATCAGCGGAGGCAAGAAAAGGTCCCCAATGGGGTACTTAGCTTTTTTGATGACTTCGGTATCGAAGAATACAGGAGCTGACCGACCGGCACTTGCAAACTGCTTCTGCTTCGGGCACCGCACGGCAAGAAAGACTGAAGAAAATGGCGTCGGCTGATGCTTATGTACTCCAGCCGATCTGACGTCGGAGAGAAATGCGACATCAGCCGACGTCGGACCCAGACTTTGGAATCCGGCCGACCGAGGGCTGTCTGAGGCAGGACAACCCACATGTTATGACTGCAGTTGCATTCTTGAAGGACATCAGGTGGAATAGCAAGAGGTCTGTGCTGAGGTAGTAAAAGAAAGTCTCTGAACCTTTTCTTTGATTCTGAGTAATCTTGGCTCTCCCAGTGAAAATGCTCCCTCATGGTATGCAGGGTTTCCCCAAAATAATAATCCTCAGGAGGAGAGACTGAAGGAATAGATTCTTCAGCATCAGAATCCTCATAGGGAGGGAGAGAGTATCCCTGTTCAGAAGAGGAGTCAGAGGAAATGGAAACCTGATTTGAAGAGTCATATTCTGTCTCTTGCCTAGACCTCTTATCAGGAGGGGGATGGGAAAGTACAGTTTTGTACCTACCATAAATGTAGATGTCCGAACTGGATAGCATCTGCAGTCATAACAAATGGGTTGTCCTGTCGTCAGGCAGCCCTTCGGTCGGCCGGATTCCAAAGTCTGGGTCCGGCTTCGGCTGATGTCGCACTTCACCCGACGTCATTTCTGCTGGTCTTCGGGTATAAAGGCATCAGCCGACGCCATTTTCCTCAGTGTTTCTTGCCCCAGATGCCAGTTGCCCTCTTGGAAGGTTAACTTTTGGATAAATGCCAATGTTTCCAAAAAAGTAGAAGGCAAACACAAAAAATAAGCATGTATGTACATATATACAAACAAATACACCATAAGAGACTCCCCCCCCCAGCTAGCTATTAGGAGGGTAAATACCCTAGGAGTACCACAGAGGGGAAGGAGGGTGGGTAATCCTGACTGCAGATGCTATCCAGTTTGGACATCTACATTTATGGTAGGTACAAAACTGTACTATGTCCTTCATGGATGCATCTGCAGTCATAACAAATGGGTAGAATACCATAGCCAAACTAGGGGTGGAGGAAGAAAAATTATGGTGTAGTTAGGATCCCTTGCAGTACAGCAGTGGCAAACCCTGCTCGGGATCTAGAGTATAGACGTAAATTATAATGCTTGGCAAATGTATGCACGGAGGTTCAAGTAGCTGCCTCAATAATGTCCTTGGTTGCCACTCCTCGTAAGAAAGCTGTGGTAGTGGCTGTAGCCCTTGTAGAATGAGGTCTTATGTTCTGTGGAATTGGTTTTCCATGGTAGGAGTAACAGAATCTTATGCAATTTCCTATCCATTTGGAGATTGTCTGTTTGGAAATTGCTTTTCCTTCCCTTCCTGTTGCATAGGCTACTAAAAGCTGGTCAGTTTTTCTGTTACTTTTGGTTCTGTCCAGGTAGTAGCGTAACTGCCTATGTACATCCAAGGTATGCAGCAGTCTTTCCCCCCTGTTCTGTGGATTGGGAAAGAAGGTAGGAAGGTGGATTGCCTGGTTTAAAGACACTCTGGATACCACCTTAGGCATAAATGTAGGATTAGTTCTCATGGACACCCTATCTTGATGGAAGATTAGGAAGGGTTGCACTGCCATTAAGGCCTGTAGTTCTGAAACCCTCCTTGCTGAGGTAATTGCCAGCAGGAAAGCAGTTTTCCATGACAGGTGTTGCAGATCTGCTGTTGCTGCTGGTTCAAACGGAGGGAGTGTCAACTTTTCTAGCACAAAGTTCAAGTCCCATGCTGGTAATGGTGGTTTCCTAGGAGGTTTTACATTCTTGATCCCTCTGAGGAACTGACTGAGTAGAGGATGCAAAAAGACAGGTGGATCGAAGCTGTATTCTGCTGAAATAGCTGATGCATGTATCTTGATGGAGGAATAGGACAGGCCTGTATGTAGAAGCTCTGCCAAGTACTCCAGAATGTTAGCAATATCTATGTTCGACACATCTTTTCCTCTTTCAGTACTCCAAATGACAAACCTTTTCCATTTTCCTGCATAGTTCCTTCTTGTTGAAGGTCTGCGGGCTTCAAGGATAATGTCTTTAACCCTTTGGGAAAGGTCTGGGTTAGTTGCTGCTATGTGATGTTCCAGGCAGTCAGTTGCAAGGTTTTTAGGTTTGGATGTATGATGATGTAGTTGTTCTGAGTTAACATCAAAGGCATCAGGGGTACTGACCACATTCTCTCCCGAGACATGCTCCTCAGCAATGGGTACCAGTGTTGTCTTGGCCAATTCGGAGCTATCAGGATTATCCTTGGACATTCCTCTTTGATTTTCAGTAGTACCTTGTGCATCAAGGGAAGAGGTGGAAATGCATATGCTGTCAGGCCTTTCCAGCTGAAGGATAGAGAGTCCACCTTCCATGCAAGTGGGTGGAATGTCCTTGTGCAGAATTTTTTGAGCTGGTGATTGAGTGGGGATGCGAATAGATCTATTTGTGGCATTCCCCATTTCTTTGTGATGGCTTGAAGATGTCCGGGTGTAGCATCCATTCGTGAGCATCCGAGGTGGTTCTGCTTAACATGTCTGCTAGGGTGTTCTCTTTTCCCGGCACAAATATTGCCTGTAACTGGATGTTGTAGCTGAGAGCCAGATTCCAAAGGTCCAAAGTCATTCTGCATAGGGGTATGAATGAGTGCCTCCCTGTTTGTTGATGTACCACATGACTGTGGTGTTGTCTGTCCTTATCATCAAATGGCCTTCTTTGAGGAATGGTCTGAATTTTTGGATTGCCAGTTTTACTGCCAGCCTTTCTTTTTGGTTTATGTGCAGGTGCAGCTGGTCTTGAGTCCACAATCCTTGTATGCATTTGTCCAGCATGTGCGCCCCCCCATCCTAGGTCTGAGGCATCCGTTGTGATGGTTTGGCTTGCTCGAAAGTTGTGGAAGGGTAAGCCTGGGTTTGACTGGCATGCTTGAGCCCACCATAGGAACTCCTGTTTTAGGCATGGGATTAGTGGGATTTCTGTTTCTAAGCTGTGCCTGTGCTGAGACCATAAATTCTTTAGGTACCACTGTAGCTTTCTCATATGCAGTCTGGCATGTGGGACCAAGATTATGCATGATGCCATGAAGCCCAAGGCCTGCAGAACTTTTCTTGCTGTTAGTTTGTTCTGCTTTGTTAATGCCAAGAAGTAAAGAGGAAGTTCTTTTGTTTTTCTGCAGTTAGGAATGCCATCTGTTTTACTGTGTCCAATTCCGCCCAAGAATGTTCTTGTTTGGGATGGTATCAGCCTTGACTTTTGTAAATTGACTGTCTATCCCAGGGCTTGTAGCAAGTAAATGACCCTTTGTAAATCTGTTGTCAGCTTGCTTTTGTTGTCCGCTTGTAACAGGCAGTCGTCCAGGTATGGATAAATTTGGATTCCTGTAGTCTGCAGTGGCGATTACTGATGCCAGGCATTTTGTGAATACTCTGGGTGCAGTAGATAAGCCAAAGGGCAATGCTGAGAATTGATAATGCTCTGATCCTGCAAGAAATCTGAGGTATCTTCTGCAATTTGGTCGAATGGGGACGTGCAGGTATGCCTCCTTGAGATCTAGAGTTACCAGCCAACACTCCTTGCCCAGCATGGGAAGAAGTTGCTGTAGGGTCAGCATTTTGAATTTTGGGACAATGATGTATGTGTTTAAGGCGGACAGGTCGAGAATAGGTCTCCAACTTTTCTCTTTTCTTGGTACTAGGAAGAGTCTGGAGTAGAATCCTTTGCCCTGTTCTGTTATTGGTACTCTTTCCACAGCTCTCATCTTTGTTAATTTCGCTATCTGCTGTAGAGCTTCTATTTTTGATTTGGAGGTAGGTTTGGCATTCGTCTTTTACTGGTAAGGTGTGGAAGTGGAACCGTAGCCTTGGTCTATGGTTTGCAAAATCCACTTGTCTTTTGTGATATAGTGCCAATTTTTGAAAATAAGGCTAACTTTCCGCCTAAAGGTGCTGCTATTTGCTCCCTGGTAGGCGGTGTCAGAGCCAAGTCACTGTGATTGTCCTGTTGCAGTGGCAGTGGTTGTGTCTGTGCCTCGGTTATTGCCTTGCCACTGTCGTCCTCTGTAGGCACCTCCTCTGGATTGATTTCTGCCTCTAGAGCGTCTATTCCTGCCCCTTTGGGATTTTGTGGAGTCTGGAAAGGACCAATTTTTGGCAGGCCAGTTCCTGCTAAACCTTGGGGTCTGAACCTGTAAGAAATCTTTAACTGTTTGTACAGATTTTGCCTTTTCTTCCATTTTCTTCATTACTTGCTGGGCAGATGTACCAAATAGACTGGCCTTATCCATAGGAGCATCTAACAGCTTTGCTTTAACATGATCCGGTAAGACCTGTTCTTTCAACCATGCATGCCTTCTTATCACTGTGCCAGTCATGGCTGATCTAAATGAAGCCTCCAGTGCATCATAGCCACATTTTAAGGAATGGTTACTAACCTGTTGGATGTTATTCACCATTTCTAATACATATTTCTTATCTAAGGATTCATCAGAGGACAGTTTTTTAGTTAACTGATCAAGCATAAACTCTTGGTATTGGATCATATGAAACTGACAGTTTAAAGCTCTAGCTGAGAGAGTAGCAGAGGTGTAAACTTTTTCCCCATCTCTCTAAGGACCTGGATTCCCTTTCAGAAGGAATAGGGTTTTGCTGTGGTCGAGGCTACTGCCTTAGGCCCCTGGGATATAGTTTCGGGATCTGCAAGTGGGGCCTTGTATAGGTGGTGATGAGTGTCTGGCACCCTGTAAAATCTATCTGGTTTGGCAGGGGCTGGAGGTAAAGAATCAGGAGCAGTGCAAACATCATTAAATGCATCATCCACAACAGGCAGTACAGGAGGTATAGCTAAGGGCCTATGTTGTGGTAAGTGCAGAAAAGTCCTAAGCCTTTTTCTTGAATCTGAGAAATCTTGTCCCTGCCATTGGAATTGTTCTCTCATGGCATGTAAGGTTTCCCCAAAGGAAAATTCCTCTGGTGGAGAGGCAGCTGGAATGGATTCTTCAGCATCGGAATCTTCATAAGTAGAAAAAGGAGCCTCTGGCTGGTCTGTAATGTCTGAGTCATCCAGAATCATCAGAGGAGACTGGCTCGGGGGCTCTGCTCTAGGTCTCTTTTCTGGGGGCTGAGAGGCCCTGTCTGGGTGAGATTGGGATCCCCTAATTAAGGATATTAAATCTTCTGCCAGAGTAAGCATTTGTGAACTTGAAGTGGGCCTGTGTGAAGGGGGCTTAACAGGCACTGATTTAGCAGATTTGGCTGCTTTAGCCCTGGCAAAGGCCTTAATAGACATGGCTGCAGGAGGCCTAGCAGCACCACGTGCTGGGGTAGAGACATCCAAAGGGATGGTGTCTGATAAATCACTAGGAACCACAGTTGTAGGCAAAATTTCTGAGGCCGATTCAACTAAGGTAGCAGGAGCCTCAGTAGTAGTCATGGATTCGGCTGAAGATTGACCGGTTTTCTCGGTTTCAGCAGAGACACTCGCGGCTTGCTTAACCGTGGTTTCGGCCGAAACCGCGGACCGCGAGTGTCGGTCTTTTTCTTTGCGTTTTTTAACAATTTGGGTAGTCGGAGGATCCGACGGCATAATGTACGCAAAATCTGAGCCGAAAAAATGTTCAGCAAACTCCGACCGACGCCTAAGCGTTTGCCGGTTGAAGGAAGCACAGGCCGAACAGGCTGCTACGTCGTGGTCTGGGCCTAAGCAAGGCAGACAGTAAGAGTGGAAATCTTTATGAGGTATTTGTTTCCCACAAATTAAACAGTTATTGACTTTTTCTGACATCAGCTGAGGCAAGAAAGAGTCCCCAACGGGGTACTTAGCTTTTTAGAAGTCTTCGAAGTAGTATTCGGTAGTAGTAATCTCTGGATCTGACCGACTGGCACTTGCGAACAGCTTCTGCTTCGGGCGCCACGCGGCAAGAAAGACTGAGGAAAATGGCGTCGGCTGATGCCTTTATACCCGAAGACCAGCAGAGATGACGTCGGGTGAAGTGCGACATCAGCCGAAGCCGGACCCAGACTTTGGAATCCGGCCGACCGAAGGGCTGCCTGACGACAGGACAACCCATTTGTTATGACTGCAGATGCATCCATGAAGGACATCCCCTGATCAAAGTAATCAGGTCTTCGGCCATTTTAAGCATCTGTTTCTTAGGCATGGAAGTCAGTCCAGGAGAATGCTGTACTCGTTTCTTTGTCTTTAGAGCGGTTTTAGTCTTTGCCTTTGAAGCCGAGGTTTGCTTGACATATAACTGTGTAGGTCTGAAAACACCCTCAGAAGCCGATGCCTGCTCAGCGGCTCAGGAGCCAATGCCTGCTCAGCGGCTCAGGACCCATTTGAGGGAACAGTTTCTGAGTGTCCAATACCTTGAGTATCCAGAGGCCTAGGTCGGCTCCACATGGGAGTCGGAAGCGGCCTGTGGCTCTGAGGTAGCGGGCGTCAGGGGCTGCGAAAGCGCCTCACTGAGAACCGGCGACTGGCCTAGCGGAGGACTCGTCAGTTTTGGACCTCGGATGCCTGTCCTTTTCCTTGCGTTTTTTATATACTCCGGTCGTCGGCTGTTCTGACGGCATTATATAATTAAATCTTCGGCCAAAGTAATGGAAGGCAAAATCGTACAGACGCTTAATAGTGCGTTGGTTAAATCTAGCACAAAATAACCAAAAAAGCAGCAATGTTGCGAGTCCTCAGTAAAAATTTAATAAAATATTGTTAAGCGCTTTCATCAACAAGTATGACTTCTTCAGAACAATCAAACATAGCAAGTTTAAATGCACAAAACCAGTCATATATTCCTAAACTAGAAAGGTTGGGTTTCTTTGAAGAGGTACTTTTCACCCACTCATCCTTTACCACAGATGAAATTCTTTTGATATGTGAACTTATGAATCTTGTATTAGAAAACAACTACTTCTATTTTGAGGGTGAATATTTTCAACAATTAAAAGGAGTTGCTATGGGAGCAGCCTGCGCCCCCTTGTATGCAATTTTGGTTTTGTTGGGATGGGAAAACAAATATGTATTTCAAAGTGAATTTTTCCTATCGAATATTATATTGTACGGTAGATTTTTGGACAATATTTTCATATTATGGAAAGGGGGATTAGATAAAATACCTGTATTTATCCAGTATCTAAATGAAACTACTAATTTTTTGAAATTTACTTTTCAGTTTAATGAAGAAGAAATCAATTTTTTGGATATTAAGATTATTAAAGCCCACGACAAGTACATTTCCAAAATCTACCGTAAGAACACTTTTTGTAACAGCTATTTACATTTCAATAGTCATCAAACCATTTTCCAGAAGAAAGGTATTATTAAGGGTCAGGCTATTAGAATAGCCAGGATGACTTCGTTGAAAAGTGATGTGATCAACGAGTCTGAATTTTTAAGAAATATGTTCATATAGAGAGGTTACCCTGGCTATTTTATAGACCCAATACTTTCCAATGTTCTTGAGAAATGGGGTAACAAATATATGCCTTTGTTGGGTGGAGTTGGTGACCACATTAACAATTTAGTGCAGGGTTCAGAAGTCAAGAACCAAACTGACTTTTAACAAGCTTGTGTGATACAGTACAGCCCCCTATATTCTCAGATTAAGGGAATATTAATCAAGAATTGGAACATCTTCAAAACTAATAGTGATGTGTTCCGAATACTGGGTGACAAACCTACATTTTCTACAAAAGTAGGACCTAATTTAAAATCCCTATTAGAGAAGGGCAATACTTTCACAAATATTCAGGAAAAAAAAAAGGTTGAAGTAAACCCTGTGGTAGGTGTTCCTATATATTACAAGACAGTTCTATTACTATCGATAATCAGAGTAAAAGCTATGTTTTCTTAAAAAGTGGAAATTGTTTTTCCAGTAAACTAGTATATATAGCTAAATGCAACACCTGTCCTTCGTTTTACGTCGGTAAGATGGAGAGATTAAGACCAGGATATACGAACACCTATATGATATTAAAAACAAAAAAATACACTAATGCTCTATAAAAACAGAGTGTTTCATGTATGAATTTTGTAGGATTTAAGTTTGCCATCCTGGACTTTGTATTTGAAGTGAGAGGTGGTGACTGGCAAAATGTACTATACAAGAAGGAACTTTTGTGGCAGCTAAGGTTGGCTGCAGATTTTCCACCAGGATTAAATGAACATGTGACAATACTGCCTATTTTGAAAGAAAAGGCAGAATTGGTTTAACAGTATTAAATTGTACAAAACTTGTTGAAATGAAAACTACTTAAATTCACCTACAGGTTTATACTAATGGAACAAATTTAAGAAAAATATTCATTACATTACGTATATTTTTACATTTTTTAGGTTTACAAGAACATGATTACTAAGTAAGTAATATTTAGCAAGCAGTTTCAAACAACTGTATATATTTAATAGAGCAGTGAGTCTTTTTAGATTCTGTGTTGACCATTGTTTAAAACAGATGTATATGTAATGTCTTTGTTGCTAATGTGTTTTTGAAGTAAAAGGTTTTATTCTTCGGATAATTGTCACAACTGCAGGCACTTTGATTATATATTCATGAGCTATGAACTCTTTTTTGACAACAATGGGTAGATTTGAACCAATGGAAGACTGGTTTTGTGTATTTAAACTTGCTATGTTTGATTGTTCTTTGTTCTGAAGAAGTCTTACTTGTTGATGAAAGTGCTTAATATTTTATTAAACATTTACTGAGGGCTCGCAATGTTGGTGCTTTTTTGGTTATTTTGTTATTTTCAGAGCACCAATTGCACCATTCTTTTGGACTTTGTGTTAAATCTAGCACAAAACCGACAGCTAGCAACGTCATGGTCTGGGTCTAGGCAAGGAATACAGTAAGAATGAAAATCCTTATGAGGTATTTGCTTCCCACAAGAAATACAATTGTTAACTTTTTCTGACATCGGTCTGGAGCAAGAAAAAAGTTTCCCAATGGGGTACTTAGCTTTATTGAAGATTTCGGATCTGAAATTAGATTTGAAAATCTCAGGAGTCAGCCGACCGGCACTTGCGAACTGCTTTTGCTTCGGGCACCGCAAGGCAAGAAAGGCTGAAGAAAATGGCGTTGACTGCATCTGTTATACCCATGGCGCACTGACGTCAGGGAAGAGGAGACAGCAACCGACGCCGGACCAGGACTTTGGAATTCGGGCCGACTGCGGGTAGCCTGTCAGCTGGATAGCCCAAGTGTAATGACTGCAACAGTGAAACACTATGAAGATCAGTATTCCAAGTACAATGTTGCAAGAAAGCTGAAGCTGTGGGATCAAAAGGAGTCCGTCAGTTTTTCAAGAACAAAACTGAGATCCCAAGGAGGAGGACTAGACTTCCTGCGAAGCCTTTTATGAAGGACACCTTTAAGAAATCGTTTGACCTCAAACCTAGAGGCTAAAGGGGGCGTCAAAGACAGGCAAGCAGAAATTGCAGAGAGGTGAGCTTTAAACTGAAGAATATGCTAAGCCAGGATGGAGAAATTCAAAAAATAAGAGACAGAGGGATCCCACTGAAAAGGGATCCTGGTTACAACAGAGGCACCAGACAGAAACATCTCTCCCACTTGGACAAATCTGATTTCCTGGCAGTGGGTTTCCTGGCCTCCTGCAGAACCCCAAGCACGTCCTCAGAAGAGAGGTGCCTAAAAGGGATCAAAACCCTATTACCCACAGTGTCAGGAGAAGGGTAGACAATTGAGAATGGATAAGAGAGCCCTTGCCTTCTGTGAGAAGATCCACCCACTAAAGTAACTTGTGGTGACTTTCCCTGGCTAAATGAAAAAGAAAGGGGAACCAATGCTATCTGGGCCAAAAGAAAGTCACCAGCAAGATTTTGGGGAAATCTTGCTTGATCGTATGCAAGACCCTTGAAATTACGGGAAGAGAGAAGGCATACAAAAATATCCTCCTCCAAGGAAAATATAGGGCATCCACCCTCCAGGCCAGAGGACTTGGGACTCTGGAACACAAAAGAGCAAGATGTCTGTTCAGAGGACAAGCAAAACGATCTACCCGAGGAATACCACATTGATGGACAATGTCCAAAAACATCTCTCTGTGAAGCATCCATTTGTGAGAATGTGTACTGGACCTGCTCAGTCTGCCACTATATTCTGCTCTGAAGGAAAGGAAAGTAGACAGCCTGAAGAGTCACTTGATACAGGACAGGCAGACCCCAGACTTGAAGTACAAGCCTGTAAAGAAGGTAGGACCTCACCCCCCCTTCCTTCTTTACATACCAATCACCGTGGTACTGCCTGTGAAAATTTTGAGAGGCCCTGGAAGAAAGACAGGATGAAAAGCCTTGAGAGCCAAAAGGAGAGCTTTCATCTCTTTGATGCTGATGTGATCTGATCTCTGATGAGAAGGCCAGAGACCCTGGACTTGAGGCCTCCCCCTGTCAGAAGGCATCTGAAAAGATTTCCAGAGATGGGACTGGAGGTTGCAAAGGAAGCCCTTGGTCGAGAGAGAGCTGATGAATCCACCACTCAAGTTTGAGTTTGAGACATGGAAGGTAGAGAACTAGGAAATCCAGTGGATGACGGTGTTGAAGCCACACTGACTTGAGGAACCACTGTAGTTTTCTCATATGGAGCCTGGCTAGAGGCAGCAGAGCAATAGTGGAAGCCATGAATCCTAGAACCCCGAGAAAACGCTCTAACTCAGCATATCCAAAAAAACACTAACATCTCTTCTTTCAAAAAAGTCTAAAAGAATAGTTCACCAACAACTGGCTCTGCCCCTGTATTACACCAGGATAACACCTTCCTATTGTCTTCTCAACTCTGTACTCTCCTTCACCTCAAACTACTACAGCTGTCTTCACCTTTTGCTAGTAAGGCTCTGATGAGAATATCAGATAAACCTGTGTGTAAAACTAAATTTGTATTATGCTCCTAGAAATCTGTTTTGTACAGCATTCCTTGATTATCGTACTACTGCTCTGTGACTTATTAACTACTGTATTATTGTACTTTGCTTTATTAACTACTGCATTCTTAATTGTTTTTTTTTTTTGCTTGTATTTGCTGTAATGCAATTTGCCTGGAGACTTCTCCGTGGGTCTCCGCTGAAAATGAGCTACTGGCCCAGTTGGACACTACCTGGTTAACAAATGTAAACAAACAAATAAAAATTACTGACTGCGACTGAGGCCAGAGGAAGAAGAGCCTAAAAAAAAATATTAGAGAGATGGCCTTGGGTGGAGGCATGGATGCCAGTATGGGAATGTTCCTGGATCCTTCCTACAACCAAAAAAAAACATGATCCTGAGAAGGAACCAGGAATGATTTCTGAAAAATTATTGTAAACCTCAGGCTTTGTAACAAAGTAAACTGGAGATGAAGTAGAACCTCATGAGAAAGCCTGAATAAGCAGGTCTTCCAGATAAGGAAAGATATGAAACCCTCTCATCCTGCAGAAGGCAACGACAGACGTGATGCATTTAAAGAATACTGTTGGGGTACAGAAGCCAAAGGGAAAGCAGAGAACTGAAAATTAAAGGGGAAAAAACGTAAAGGTTTCCTGAAAAGGGGATGAATGGAGATGTGCAGGTAGGCAATCTTGAGGCCAGAGACACCAAGAAGGCCTGGGGAACAGGGTTTCAGGGGACAACATTCAAAAGGAAGGGACTTTAGAAAAGTATTGAGCTGAAAAAGGTAAAGAAAGGGTCTCCAGGTGCCTTCCTTCATGGCAACCAGGAACGTCCTGGAATAAAAACCTTCCCCTTCTTGTGTAAGGTGCGCAACTTGAATGGTGCTCTGTGCCAGAAGGGCCTGAAGCAGTCTTGGAAAGAAAGGATGCTGTTTCCAAGGAGGTAGATAGATCCTCAGAAAAGGAGGAAGGATTCCCACATCATGAAACATCCCTGACAGACGAACAAAACCCAAGAGTCCTGAGTGACTTCTAACCAACTGGAAAGGAACAGGGAAAGACAAAGGGATAAAGAAACCTGGCCTAGGGAAAGGGGAAGTCAAGTGTCAGAGAGAACCTGGTTTGTCTTGAAAAGGAGGCTTCTGAGAAGTAGGTGTCTGAATAAACTTGGCTGGAGGTACACAGCTTGAACCTTTTTTACCATCATGTGTAGGGCAGGACAGTCTGCGAACATAGCAGACTTGGATGGATAATTTGTCTGAAATTTAGGGATAGGAGAAACAAAAATGTTTCAATTCCTGCAAGGCCTTTTCTTTACCTTGGAAGGACTTGCAAAGCTCAGCAGTAACAGAGCCAAAAAGGTTCTTATTATCAAGAGGGACATCAACAATTTAGCTTTAATGTCAACAAGTACAGGCTGAAGACAAAGCCAAGTGTAGCACCTCAAAACAGAACCAAATGTAGCAGCCTTAAAAGAAGCATCAGCTGCATCATAGCTACACGAAGTAACAAGTTACTTCAGAGGAAAAACCCAATAAGGGAAGGGCTAATGCATTTCCCTTCTGAATCAGGAAGGTCAGAAAACTTTTTGAGAAAGAAGGGATAAAAAGTACAGATGTTCTTCGTGTTTCACTGTTGCAGTCATCACACTTGGGTTATCTGCCTTGCAGGTAAACCTCAGTCGGCCCGAATACCAGAGACTTAGTATTTTTGCTTCGGATGCTGTCACTCCTGGACTGACATTAGGTGGTCAGGGGTATAAAAAAAAGAAGTTAAGTACTCACCATAACGTTCCATCTGAGTAGGTAACTTCATTTGTCAGCAACCTGTGGGTATCGGATCCAACCTGGATCCGAGCCGGCAGCTTTCCAAGCTAAAGATCCGAGCTCCAAGCTCCTCCCACTTACCCATAATACCCTGCTACCTCCTTCTAGCCCTCAGATCGCGTTTGCCCATTATACAATTTCACCAAGACAAAACAACCACCTAAAAAAACATCCTAACCTAGCGAATACCAACAGGCTGAATCATTGTAGGATTCAGATAACCAAAGGACCAGGTTAGGGGGAAGGAGGGAGGGTCGGTTGCTGACAAATGAAGTTACCTACTCAGATGGAACGTTATGGTGAGTACATAACTTCTTTATCTGAAGTAGTTAACTTAATTTGATCAGCAACCTGTAGGACAGAGTCCCCAGCTACCAAACACTTGGGAGGTCCTTAAGGAAGGATATTCCGGAGCACTGCAGAGCCAAAAGCTGCCCTTCCTCTGGATATTAAATCCAATTTATAATGAAAGATAAAGGTATGAGAGGAAGCCCAAGTAGCCGAACAAATGTCATCCAAGGGCACTCTTGACCAGAACGCAACAGAAGTAGCCATAGAACGGGTAGAATGAGCATGAACCCCTAAGGGCTCTGGCCGACCAGATATCTTGTATGTGAGCAAAATGCATTGAGAAATCCATCTAACTAAAGTCACCTTCGACATTGGCTTACCCAAAAAGGGCTTCGCAAATGAAACAGAGCTGCTCTGACTTGCGAAAGGCAGCTGTTCTGTGCAGGTAAAAACGCAATGGTCTATGAACATTTAACAAATGAAGTTTGTATTCCCCTTTAGTCAGGTAGTTAGGGAAGAAAACAGGTAGATTAATGGACTGATTGATGTTCGCCTCAGAAGCCACTTTAGGTAAGAAGGAAGGGTTAGTCCTGAGACAGACTCTGTCCTTATGGAAAACAAGATATGGGGGTTTAGTACAAAGGGCCTGGAGCGGACACCCTTCTAGCTGAGGTAATAGCTATTAGGAAAGCAGTTTTCCAAGATAAGAATTTTAAACAGAAGCAGCGGGCTCAAAGGGTGGTCCAGTTAGAGCCTGAAGGACCAAGGTCAGGTCCCATGGGGAAACAGCGTTCCTAGTAGGAGGTCTCAAAAGGAAGGTGCCTTTTAAGAAGGTCTTACAAATCTTAGTGGAAGCTAAAGGACCAAGATCGTCTCCAATGGGGAAATGGCAGCCACTTGAACCTTTACAGTAGAAGAGCTGGCCCCTTGCTGAAAAAATATGCGATAAGAAATAGAGCACTGCTGGAATGGGAGCAGTGAAAGGATCCAAATTCCTATGCAAGGCCCAAATGGAAAACAGTTTCCACTTGCTGTTGTAAACCTTCCTGGTAGAAGGCTTATGCGCTGCTACCAGGATGGATCTAACTGCAGACGAGATGCCGGGAGTCCTGGCAACTAATGGAACTGGATCAACCAAGCTGAGAGCTTGAGGTCATCCAGTTTCGGAGTTTCCAATCCCGAAGGATGAAAAATCGGATCCGGGATGGGATCTAAGATCCAAAGAGGAGCTACAAGATGAGACCATAGGTACGGAAACCAGGTTTGACGAGGCCAGAATGGGGCTATGAGGATAATCTTGTTCCCCAACCAACGAGTTATCTGTAAAAATTTTGTCATTAACGGAAGAGGAGGATAAGCATAAAGCATAAAGAAGACCGGATGGCCAAGCATGGACTAGATCATCTCTGGGGCTTTCTCCCAGGGGGAATTAGAGCGAAATACTCGCTGCACATCATGTTTGAAGGCAATGCAAAGAGATTGCAGCAAGGCTGACCCCACTTGCAGAAGATCTGTTTCGCTACTAAGGGGTTCAGAGACCACTCGTAAGGTGAAAAGGTAGTTCGACTCAGCTTATCCGCTAGGATGTTGGACCAACCCAGAATGTGCATTGCTAACAGAAAATGGTTGGTGGATATCGCCCAATCCCAAACTCTCATGGCCTCTTGGCAAAGAGGGTAAGACCTGGTCCCCCCTGTTTGTTGATGTACCAGACCACTGACACGTTGTCTGTCTGAATTGCAATAGTCCCTGGAGGAAGAAAGGTATGAAGAGCTTGCAACGCTAGAAGCACCACTCTCATCTCCAGAACATTGATATGCAGAACTGTCTCTGGCTGAGTCCACATACCTTGGACAGTTCTGCCCATGCAATGCCCCCACCCAAGGCGAGAAGCGTCTGTGGTTACCATGGCTTGGGGTTGCGGCATTATGAACAGTCGTCCTTCCCGAAGCTCTCGAGATTGGAGCCACCATATGAGGGAATTTCTGCAAACTCTGTTGAGGGGGACTGGAGAGTCCAAAGGGTGTTGAAGGATGGACCACTGGACCTGCAAGGTCCACTGGAGAACCCTCATGTGCAAGCAAGCCAAGGGCGAAAGGTTGATTGCTGCTGCCATGGACCCTAAGGCTCTCAGGACTAACTCCGCTGATGGGGCTGGAGATTGAAGGAGTGCTAGAATGTGAAGGGTTAAGCTGCAAAGTCTGTCCGAAGTCAAGAAGGCCTTGGTCTGAAGCGTGTCTATTCTGGCCCCTATGAAATCCAGGACTTCGACCGGTTGAAGGGACGATTTCTTGTGATTTATAGTGATCCCCAACTTGGAGGCTAAAAGAAGGAAGTAATCCCTGGCTGAGCAGAGTAGATGCCTGGTGGAGGCAGCAAGGAGCCAGTTGTAAAGATAAGGAAAAACCTGTATTCCCTGAAGTCTCAGGTGGGCCGCTACAACTGCCATGACCTTGGTGAACACCCTGGGGGCTGTGGTAAGGCCGAACGGTAGGACCCTGAACTGGTAATGACTGGCCCCCAACCAAAAGCGGAGAAACCTCCTGGATCACCTGTCCATGAGAATGTGGTAGTACGCATCCTTGAGGTCTATGGAGCACATCCAGTCATTCTGCTGCAACAGGGGGAAAATGGATTGAAGAGTGACCATCCGGAATTTCTCCTTGGCAACGAAGAGGTTCATTGTAGAAAGGTCAAGAATTGGTCTCAAGTCCCCCATCTTTTTTGGCACCAAAAAGAACCTGGAGTAGTTGCCTAACCCGGACTGGTCTGGGGGGGACGTGCTGGATGGCTCTCATCTAGCAGCTTCTTTATTTCTAAAGCTGCAGCCTCCCTCTGACTGGGTGGAACATCAGGGAGGCGCCTCGATTGAGGAGGAAGATTTATGAAGGGGATAAAGTAGCCTCTGGATATTATTCAAAGCACCCAGCGATCTGACGTGATGGGACTCCCATTGTGCCAGGTGCTTTGAAAAACGCCCCCCCCCCCGACTGCCTCCAGAGAGGAGCAGTTGGGCAATCCCTCAGGGCTGCTGTGTGGGTCGATCAGAAAAGGGTTCCCGTGAACCAAAATTCTTTGCCCCCCCCCCTGCCTCTGGGCCGGTGTCCACCTTGTCCCCCTCTGCCTCTGAAGGACGAAGGGTCCGGAGTGTAACGGGACTGCTGAGACTTCTAAAACCACATCATCTTTTGTCCTTGCTATTTCCTGGAAAAGGACCTTTGAGGAGTCGAGAAGCGGATTCCGATGGTAGACAGCGTCTTCCCGTCTTTCTCGCTCTGGACCAATGTATCGCGGACAGTCTTGCCAAACAGGGTAGAACAGAGGGGAGCGTTCGCGAAGGACGCCTTGAAGGGTTCTGCAAAATCGCAAAGTTGGAGCCAGGCGTGACGCCATAAGGCGATGCCTAATCTGCTGGCTCTAGCGGCCCCCTCTGTGGTATGGGAGAGTAGCCGCATAGACGTGTTCGATACCGATTTTATAGTGGCCATGTGAGTCAAGAAGGTCCATTTGTCCTCAGCCGACATGGACTCAGGGGGAGACTCGGTATTCCTTCACCAGATCCCACTGAAGCCTAATCACATGGGCCAAGTAATTCAGCTCCCTTATGGAAAAGGCAGCCGAAGCAAACATCCGCATTCCGATACGATCCATTGTCCGAGACTCCTTATCAGGACGACGGACTGAGGAACTATCCTGTGCCAGTTCCTTCTTGGTGGCAGCCGCCACCACCATGGCATCTACCGGGGAACCTTTACTCCACGCTGTCCTATCCAAAGGGGGGCTAAGGATCTTATCTGGTCTCCTGGGGATTGGCGCTACAGTGTCCGGCTCCTTCAACACCCTGGTAGTAATGAGGTCTACCAGGGTGTCGGCTGGAAGGGACACCCAAGAGGTAGACGGGCCTGCGCCAAACGCCTCCAGAAACACAGACTCATCCGAGGAAGGCTTTTGGGCTGACCACTCCCCTTTTAGGCGTAGCATTTCCATAATGTCTCCAAAGGAGACATCCTCAGGGGGGTGACCCGGGGGAACTTTACCCTTCCTCTAAATCAGTGTCATCCATGAGGGACTCAGGGGAGTCCAAGTGCCTCCTCTTACACTTGCATTTGTGACGGACCTCCTCAGTGGGACTGTCCGAAAAGGGCTTACCAACAGGGTCATGTTCCTCCAGTGGAACTGGGTGGGGCATTGACGCAGGCTGTTCCTGGGGCCAGATGACGGAAGACAAGCCTGTCTGCGAGGGAGTGTTGGCTGGATCCGTAGCATGAGCAGGGGGTCTCGAACCTCTCAAGAGGACCCTTCTCCACCACGTTGAACGCCGAAGGTGAGCCGCTCTCTCTCTCTGTTCCATGAGTAACACCCTCGGATCCGACGTGGGGATTGGTGTCGGAGCCGAAGCGATCGGACCCGAAAGGAAAGTGTGCTCCGACCACAACGTAGCCGAAGAGACACTTACCCCCTTGCATCCGACGGACGGCTCTCGGCTCTGACAGCTCGGATCCGAAAAAGGATCAGACAAACTCGAGGGCACGGCTGGCGAAGTAGCAAGTGCTATCGGCGCCGACTCCCTGGCTCTGAGACTGCTCGGATCCGACGGTTCCGAAACCCAATAATGGATCGGAGAAGGAGCTATGGGGTGAAAAGAGCTGCTTAGCCGGCAGGGCCGAGGGGGCTGAGTCGGCCCACCGCTTGTGGCTCCTATGCTTCTCTCTATCCCTCTCTCACCTCTCTTTCCTCTTGGAGTCCTTCTCTCCCTGGGAAATGGTGGGAGGTTGAGTCCCAGCCAGGGAAGAAAGCACCGCTGGCTGAACAGCCGCAGCCGTGGCTGGAGCCACTGAGGGAGAGGAAGAAGAAGCAGAATCGGCAGGTATAAGACCCGCTAGGATCAGCTTTGTTCCTTCTATCCCTCAGAGCCCGGGGGATAAAGGCTGTGCAAATATGGCAGCCCGATGATAAATGAGCTACCCCCAGGCAAATAATGCACTGAGTGTGGCCATCGGCTGGGGAGAGCTTATGGCCACACTCAGAGCACTTAGAGAAAATGGCCTTAGGGCCTTTGGCCATACCCACTACAAAAAACACACACACACAAGAAGGGAAGGGAATATACTAAAACTAAGCTAGGCTAATGGGTTTAACAATCACAAACACACATCTCTCAAACTTTGCAAAAAAAAAAATCTAAACTTTTACACAATACTTACTACCAAACGCCAGGAGCTCGTAACTCGTGCTTGTTAAAGCCGTGGCAAATGAGATCTGAGGGCTGGAAGGAGGTAGCAGGGTATTATGGGTAAGGGGAAGGAGCTTGGAGCTCGGATCTTTAGCTTGGAAAGCTGCCAGCTCAGACCCAGGTCGGATCAGATACCCATAGGTTGCTGATCAAATGAAGTTAACTACTTCAGATAGTACAGTTGTGTACACTTACCATAAATGTAGATGTTAGAGTGTATTCACTGTTGCAGTCATTACCCATAGGTAATGACTGCAACAGTGAAAGAAGATCATCATCAGGCAGCCGACACCATTACATCAGTCTTTCTTGCCGAGGAGGAGCCGAAGCAGAAGCAGTTCACAAGTGCCGGTCGGCCGCTACTGAAGTTTTGGTTTTCGTTGAATAATCCTGAAGTCTTCTAAAGCCAAGTATCCCGTTGGGGATCCTTTTTCTTCCTCTAACCGATGTCAGAAAAAGTTAACAATTGTCTTGGTTGTGGAAAGCAAATACCTCTCAGAGATTTTCACTCTTACTGCTTCATCTGTTTAGGCGCAGACCACCACATCACTCGCTGTAGGTTTTGTGCCTTGTTTAACGGCAGAACCATTCATCGGGCTCTTTTTGTCGCTAAATTCTTTCGCTCTCGATCTCCGTATTCCAAAATGGCTTCAGTAAGCCAGCCAACTACCGATTATCCAAATAAATGTAAAGATAAAGACAGAGAGCCAAGGAACAAAACCAAAAGATAAACTCGAATCACCAAGAAGAGCTCAGTGCCACCAGAAATTTTATTGAATGTTAAGCGCTTTCATCTGTTTAAGACCAGACTTCTTCAGAACAACTTACATACAAAAACACTCCCCTTAAATACATTCCCTTAACAAATCAATTAATGCAATTAAAATTTAAAGTCACAACCTTTAAAATCTAAAATAATACAAACTACTACATAAAACAACCATGTCATTTCATTTTTAAAATACTAGAAATACTCGTACATTCATTCAACCCTGGAAATAGTGTTGCATTCAATATCAATTGCCAGCGTAATTCACATTCCTCTAGCTTTTCTGGAACTATTTTACCTTGTACATCATAATAAATCTGTTGAATAACTAAAAACCCAAATCTATGATCACATTCCTCTATATGCCTACTCAGTGCATTGGTTTTAACTTTTTTGGATACATCAGAAATATGTTCATATATCCTAGAGTTGAATGTCATAACAGTTTTTCCTACATAAAATGCAGGACATACCAAGTAAACAATGTTACTACATATACAATCAAAATGTGAAAGTATACACAGTTTAATACCATTCAAAACAAATATGTGCCCTGTTTCCATTATATAGGTGCACTGGTTACACCGCCCACATTTAAAATTTCCTATTTTTTCTATCTGTGTGTCCTCCTTTTGTTAGACAACCACCCCTCTCCAAAAGAGTCTTACACTTTAAGTGTCTTTTAAAGACACATCTAGGGGTACTACCAAAGAGATCCAATAAATCCTGATCTACAATTAATAACGGCCAATTTTTCTTGATGATGCCACATATTTCATCACTATCTTTGTTGTATGTACAGACAAAAGAAAACTGCCCATTAATCTCAATAGTGCCCCTATCCACAATATGATTCTCTGAACTCAGAAGATTGTCATTATTTTTGTTTAAAATGGGTGAATAAATATTCCTATTTCTCGTCTATAATTTTCTTATGCAAATTATTCAACTAATACTCAGGGTAACCTCTGGCTGTAAACATTTTCAGAATAAATTCAATTTCATGCACAAAATCTGCATCCCTTGTGACCAGTCTAGCTGCCCTCACAAGTTGGCCCTTCACCACTACCTTCTTCTGATGAGGGGATGGCAGCTAGAATAGTCCAAATATGCATTCGAGAATGTAGATTTCCTAAAAATCGAGTATAGTTGCCTTTGCTCAAGGTCCAGTGAAATTTCAACATCCAAATATGATATCCTATTTCTACTATATTCATGAGTAAATTTCAAAAATTCCACTGAACTATTAATATACTCAAATAATTCCTCTAATTTACCTGAGGAACCTCTCCATACAAAAAAGACGTCATCCAGAAAACGTGTATAATTAGAAATAAATACTTGATATTTACTGGTAAACAATATGTTATGTTCCCAAAGTGACATCTCTAAGTTCGCAAATGTGGGGGCACAAGCTGCACCCATAGCAACACCTACTTTCTGTCTAAAAAATTGCCCTTCGAAAAAAAATAAAATTGTTTTAAAACTACCTCCATTAAGGTAATTAAGGTATTAATCTATGTCCTTCATATTTTTTCAAGATTACCAGTTGTGCTTCAAGCCACTCAAGGCCAGTTTGATGAGGTATTACACTAAATAAATTGCATACATCCATAGTCACTAAATAAAATCCCCCCTTGTATCTACTTTATTTAAATTTGACAAAAAATGCCATGAGTCTTTGCAAATGTAATCAAACACTTGCAATGCCTTTTTAAACTGTTCATCTAAAAAATGTGCAATAAAATAAGTTTTAGATCTTTTTGAATCCACGACAGGTCAAAATGGAGGATTTTTTTAGGGTTTTATGGATTTTAGGTATGCCAAATATACTTCCAACTACCGAATATTCATTTTTCATAAAAATGTGCTCGTCCAATGTAATATTCCCTTGTAAAATCATATCTTCTGGAAGTAAATTTATTCTGTGCCAGGCAATATTGATTTAATTGCGTGAAACTTCATCATACATACCCCATCAGTAAGTATATTGTTCATAGTACCCACAATCTATCTGATCCAGAATCACCATGCCATTGCCTTTATCAGGCTTCATAAAATGTATATTCCTATCATGAATAATATCATACAATAATTTGTTTTCTTCCTCATCCAAATTGTAAAACACGTTTTAGATTGTTTTTCTTTTTAAAAACTGGTCTAAAATTTAACTCAAGTTTTTTCAAAGGCTACTGATTTATTGTTAAGGGGTGGATTGAATATACTTGACCTTTTACAACCCATCCCTCCCATCACCCTCATTTCCAACTTGATTACAAAAATGAACACCTCAATTTAATTTACATAAAACATCTTAAAATCAATAAACACATCTGTTATGTTCGCATCTCTACATGGGACAAAGGTGAATCCCTTAGACAATAAATTTGCATGTGGTGAATCAAAAGTTTTGCTAGAATAATTAACTTAAAATCACCTTCTGTATTTAAAATAACCACAGGAGTCATAGCACCATGTTCTAATTCTAACACTGTTGTTAAATTCATTTGCATCATTTAAGTTATCTAATACATTAAAGTCCAAAGGGGAAAAAAAAAAGTTTCATATCCGTTAATGAAAACACTGTCCACTTTATCATTTTCCAAGTCAATACTTTCACACAAGTCCAATTCCGTAGGTATAAAATGGATTGTGTACACAGAATCGTTCAACAAACTGCTGTGTAAATTGCCATTTAAACTACAATAGTCACTTGCAACACTCATTTGAAGATGAGACAACTCTGTCACTAACCCCATTTCATTACTTTGAGAGACTATCGTATTAATACTGTCATTGTTTAACATTGTATTATATGCATAGTCTCCCTCCCTTGGAACAGTCAATAACACTTTGTACTTGCGCCATTAAAATTCAATAAGAAAGGGGTAATGTTACCTAAAGTGACTTCATTCACCACCTCTTGCGCCCGTTTGGTTCGTTGTCCCTCTTCTCTTGGGTCTCGCTCCCTGGTTTTGATAGTTTTCCATAGAGTACATTTCCTGATATCCGTTGTTTCTCGAGCGTTAAGAAAAATGGTCATGTTGACCATGATTCTGTAACCGTTGAGAACGATGTAATTCCGGAGTAACTGGGGAGGGCTCTTGATGTAAACTTTGTCCTTGCGACATATCCGCCTCCTGTGAAGGTGCATTCTGATTGGTCGTTTGTCTTTGATTACTCAAAGATGTAATAAGCTTGGGATACGCCCTCCCCTTTACTGTATTCATCCATATCTATCCTCAGTTTGTTACATTTACAGTTATAAATGTATGCACATATGTCGTCAACCTGATTAAAGGCTTTATCAAACGAAACCTTTACTTGAGAAAATAATAAATCAGTGGTAAAGCAGCAGATGTGCTCATCCAATACTCATGTCAGTTGTTTTATTTTAATGGAACAGAGAGATCGCATAGGTCAAAAACTGCCAATGATGCTTCCGTTAAGCTAGTTGCCAGTCCGCCGGTACTCAGTGAGGGGCCTTTGCAGCCCCTGATGCCCCTTCAATGGATTCACAGGCCTCTGCTGAGACCCATTCAGAGTACGGTATGCTGCGAGATGCTTCTTCAACTATGGAACCTGCGGATGTCTCTATCTTGAACGGGTCCAGAGCCACTGTGCAGGCACCAGCTTCTGAGGCATTTCTTCACTCTACCAATGTTCGAATTAAACAGACGACTTCATTTTTAACCAAAACTACCAAGTTTCTTGGGCCCAGAGTACGCACTATGCCTAGAAAACAGACAACCAAAGTGTATGCTCAGGCCCAGATGCCACAAAAACAAATGCTTAGAATGGCTGAAGACCTTATTACGCTGATTAGGGGAAGTCAGCCTTCCCCTGCAGAGAGACAAAGAACTCAGTCCCCTTCAGGTTCTACAGACCAGGAGTCCGATGACTAACATTTCTGATTATGAAGACATGCCCTTATCTGCCTAGGAGGATTCAGATGCAGAGAAATCCATTCCCTCTGCCCCCCCCCCCCCCAGAGGATTTTTCTTTTGGTGAAACCCTGCATACTTTGAGAGCATTTCCATTGAGAATGCCAAGACTATACTTCAGTCCAAAAGGAGACTCAGAGAATTTTTAGAGTTGCCTCAGCACAGACCTTTAGCTATACCTCCTGTCCTGGATGTTGTGAATGATGTTTTCATGGAATGTAGTCTTACTCCTGACACTACCTCCAGCCCCTAGGAAACCTGACAGGTACTACAGAGTACCTGATACTCAAATTCTGTTCAAGAATCCTAAAGGTATCAAAGCTACTACAGCCAAGAATCCCAAACCTTCAGACAGGGATTCCAGAGCTGTGGACAGATTGGGTAAGAAGGTATATACCTCTGCAACTCTTGCTATCAGGGCTTTGACTTGCCAGTTTCAAATGCTGAAGTACCAGCAACATATTATGAAACTTATTAAACAAAAAGTGGTAACTTTTCCAGATTGTGCAGAAAATAAAGAATTGCAGGAGCTTATGCACTCTGCAGACCAAGTCAGTAAGCATACTTTGCAGTGTGGCTTCGACACCCTAGAAGCAACTTGCAGGGCAGCAGTCACTGGCTCTGTACTGAGAAGACATGCTTGGCGGAAGGAGCAGACCTTGCCAGATCATGTCAAATCTAAATTACTACATGCTCCTTTGAATAAGGACTCTGTCTGGCACCAAAGCAGAAGTTCTTAAAAAGATGTAAGAAAAAGCTAAATCTATGCAGACTGTTGAAGAATTCTTACAAGTGCAACGCCCTAGATTCAGTACGCATTGCCCTTCAAAACACTGGCCTTTCAAGCCCCCTCCAGGCCTTCTCAAACAAGACCGAGGGGAAACAGACCATCCAGACTACAGTCTCAGGGTATGCAGAGATCTAAGCAATGGAGTGCCCCCATCCCTAAAGCAGGGAGTGGTAAGCCATGTCCTTATGGAAAAAGCTCACAATGACTTCTTCAATCCAATTCCCAGCCTCGTCCAACTGCTTGTGCCCTATGAGGAAAACTTGCCCTTCATGCAAAAAACTGGGTGTCCATCACCCAGGACCGATGGGTCCTCAACATTGTATCCCAGGGGTAAAAATTTTATTTCCATTCTCTGCCAACCCGAAGCAGGTTTCCAGACCTTCCTCCAAAACCACTGGTCAGAGGCTCAAAACTAAGCACTTTCCCTGCTCAATATCAGAGGTACTCAGCCTGTTACAGTAGAACAGAGGAGTCAAGGATTCTACTCCAGACTCTTCCTGGTACCCAGGAAAGAGGGCTCTTGTCACCCAATCCTGGATCTTTCAATTCTAAACTCCTTCCTGGTGGTACCAAAGTTCAAAATGCTTACCCTGCAACAGCTTCTTCCTATGTTAGCCAAGGATGCCTGGTTAGTCACCCTAGACTTAAAAGAAGCCTATCTGCACATCCCTATAAGGGAGTCATGCAGGAAGTATCTACATTTCAGGGTAGGATCTATGCAACATCAGTTCTCTGCACTTCCCTTTGGCTTATCTACTGTGCCCAGGTTATTCACAAACAGCCTGGCTCCAGCCACTGCATACTGCAAGCACAGAATTATCCAAATTTACCCATACTTGGACTACCTGATTCAGGTAGACAGTCAGGAACTGCTACTTCAGCACCTGGCATTTGCAAAAAAACCTTCACACTTCCTTGAGGTAAACCATCAATTAAAAGAAATCACAACTGGTACCCAGTTAAAAGATTGTATTCCTGGGAGCAAGCTTGGACAACTTTCCAGATGGCATTCCTAACTTCGAAAAACAAGTTTATCTGACAGATTACTTCAAACAAATGGCCAATAGAACCCAGTTATCTGCAAGTAGTACTGCAAGCCCTAGGCTTCATGGCCTCATGTATACTGCTAATTCCATATGCAAGACTGCATAGGAGGAAACTTCAATGGTACTTAAAAAGTCTTTGGTGCCAACATTCTCAGGACCTGGAAAGTCATTCCCATCATGCCCTGTCTAAGGACATGTTCCTTTGGTGGGCAGAAGCATGCAACCACAACAAGGGGCTGACATTCACTCTACCCAATCCCGCCCAGACTCTGACCACAGACGCATTAGACAATGCATGGGGTGGCTCACATGGCTGGCAAATGGTATTCAGGTCCACTGGAGCCCAAGTCAAATTCATCTCCACATCAACCAAAAAGAGATGCCAGCTGTACAAAATGCCCTGACAGCTTTCAGATCCCTACTCCTTCCAGGAAAACTGCTGATAGAAACAGACACCACCACAGTTATGTGGGTACATCAAAAAGCAAGGGGGAACCCATTCCTACCCACTCTACAGGTTAGCAATGGCCCTGTGGACCACGGCCTTGGACATCCAAGTCCATCTACAAGCTCAATTCCTGCCAGGCACACTAAACACACTGGCAGACAACTTAAGCAGAATTCTTCTAGACCCACATGAGTGGAAATTGGAGCCCAGCACCTTCAACCTTCTGATTCAGAAATGGGGGACCCCAGAGGTGGATCTCTTTGCCTCCCCCTACAACCAAACCACCAGCTCAGCAAATTCTGCATCAGGAATCCTCACAACAGGGCCTGGAAGGTGGATGCCCTATCCTTTCAATGGGAAAACCTATCAATCTATGCCTTTCCCCCTCTGCCCCTTCTCTCAAGAGAATTACTCAAGATAAAAAGCACAGGCCAAGGACAATTCTAACTGCCTTGGACTGGCCACGCCAGCACTGGTACCCAACTCCTGCGCAGCTTAACAAACATGCCACCCTGGCACCTACACCAGACCTGCTCTCTCAGCAGGAGGGACAGATCTTGCATCCACATTTGCAAAGCCTAAATCTTGCAGCCTGGCTTATTCCTTGAATACTCCACCAGCAACCCTAAGCAAACAGGTGCTGGACATCATCCTTGAAGCCAGAAGGCCCAGTACAAAGAAATCCTATGCTAAGTGGAAAATGTATTGTCCTTGGATTCTGTCGAAAGGAGAGGACAGCACTGCCCTCCTTACCTCTTATCCTGGATTACCTAGCAGAACTATTCCACAGAGGCCTATCATTCTCCTCCATTAAGATCCATACTTCTGCCATCTTGGCTCATTACAACACTGAGTCACCTCTATTCTCTCACCCTCTCATCATACAACTCCTGAGGGGGGCAAATAACTTAAACCACCAAGGAGAGCACCCACCCCTGCTTGGGACCTTAACTTTGTACTGGAAAAGCTCAGGCTTCCCACCTTTGAACCTGCTGCTTCAGCAGTGTTAAAATTTCTCTCCTGGAAAACAGCCTTGCTTACAGCCATCACTTCAGCTAGAAGAGTGTCAGAGCTACAACCACTGATGGTTGTGGAACCCTTCATTATTTTCCATGCTGACAAAGTCTCCCTCAGGACGAACCCTTCATTTATGCCTAAAGTGGTGTCCAGTGTGGCTCTCAACCAATCCATCCATTTGCCAACCTTCTTCCCTAATCCTCAAAATAAAGGGGAAAGGATCCTGCACTCTTTGGACATGCACAGAAAGCTCAGATTCTACCTCGATAGGACTAAGCCATTCAGAAAATCTGACTAGTTACTAGTCAACTTTGCAACAGGGGCAGAGGGCAAGGCTATTTCAAAACAAACCATTTTCAAATGGATAGCACACTGCATCCATTTCTGCTACAAGCACCATGGAAAACCAAACCCTCAGGGGAGTAGAACACATTCCACTAGGGCAACATCTACCTCTACAGCATTTCTCAGGGGACTCCCTACCAGGGACACCCTGGAAACTGCTACCTGGAGTTCTGCACACACTTTCGCAAAGCATTACCACACGCCTATCTTCTCCTAATCCAGGGAAGGTTTTCCTACACCAGTCTTGCAAGGACTACTAGCCAGCCCTAACTCTTCTTGACTGCCTCCACCCTTCCTCAGCTTTGAGAATCCACCCAAGTGTGATGACTGCAACAGTGAAACATGAAGAACATAGTACAGTTGTGTACACTTACCATAAATGTAGATGTTAGAGTGTATTCACTGTTGCAGTCTTAGTTTCCCTCCAACCAGCCCCTTGATTCTCTCTCTCTCCTCTCTATGGCTATTTCTACTACTATTGGTATTTACTTTTTACTGGTGGTGTTTCCCCACCATAACCTAGCTCCCTATTTTGGGACTCCTGACATCTGTGGCAAGAAAAACTGATGTAATGGTGCCGGCTGCCTGTTTTTATAGACCTGACGTCAGTCCTGGAGCGACAGCATCCGATGCAGAAATACTAAGTCTCTGGTATTTGGACCGACTGAGGGCTACCTGCAAGGCAGACAAAGTACAGTTGTGTACACTTACCATAAATGTAGCTGTTAGAGTGTATTTACTGTTGCAGTCATCACATTTGGGTTATCTGCTTGCAGTAGCCCTCAGTCGGCCTGATTATCAAAGTCTTGGGTACTGCGTCAGTTGCTGTCTCATCTTACATGACGTCAGGGGTATAAAGCTAGCAGCCGATGCCATTACATCAGTTTTTCTTGCCCCAGATGTCAGGTGCCCCCATAATGGGAAGCAATTATATACAAGCTTACACCTTCAGCAAAAAACAAATACACCAGAAAGCTTTAATCATAATAAGCAAGAATAGAGGTATAGTCAATAGAAGTCAGGGGGCTGGAATGAGGGTAACCAGGACTGCAACACTGAATGCACTCTAACATCTACATTTATGGTAAGTGTACACAACTGTACTATGTTCTTCATGTTTCACTGTTGCAGTCATCACATTTGGGTAGATTCCCAAAGCTAAGGATGGAAGAAGGCAATAAGATAGCATTAGGACCAGCTATAAGGCCCTGCAAGACTGTAGTGGCAAAGCCAGCTCTGGCTTTAGAGAAAATTGGCAAGTGGTAATGCTTGGTGAAGGTATGTACAGAACTCCAGGTAGCAGCTTCTAGGATGTCCCTGGTAGGGACACCTCTGAGAAAGGCTGTAGAGGTAGATGCAGCCCTGGTGGAATTAGGTTGTATCCCCCGTGGGGTAGGTTTTCCATGGTGCTTACAGCAGAAATGAATGCAATGGCCTATCCACTTAGAAATGGTTTGCTTTGAAATGGCCTTCCCCTCTGCCCCTGCAACAAATGCAGCCAGCAGCTGTTCAGATTTCCTGAGAGGCTTAGTTCTGTCCAAGTAAAATCTAAGTTGTCTGTGCACATCCAAGGAGTGCAGTATTTTGTCCCCTTTGTTCTGTGGATTAGAAAAAGGTTGGCAAGTGAATGGACTGATTTAAGGGCCACACTGGATACTACACCTTGGGCATAAAGGAGGGGTTAGACCTGAGGGACACCCTGTCCACATGAAAAATGATGAAAGGCTCCACTGCCATGAGGGCCTTTAATTCAGACACCCTTCTTCCTGAAGTGATGGCTAGAAGGAAGGCTGTTTTCCAAGAAAGGAATTTCAACTCTGCATTTGCAGATGGCTCAAAGGGAGGCAGAGTGAGCTTTTCCAATACAAAGTTAAGGTCCCAGGCTGGAGTAGGGGCTCTCCTGGGTGGTCTTGGGTTTTTGGCCCCTCTGAGGAATTGCTTCAGCAGTGGATGAGAGAAGAGGGGTGGTTATGTATTATAATGACCTGAAATGGCAGAGGCATGAATTTTGACAGAAGAAAAGGAAAGGCCCTTGTGAAGCATCTCAGTTAAGTATTGAAGAATATGAGGTATATTGGGCACTGTAGAGTCCACCCCCTGAGTTTGGCTCCAGGAACAAATCTTATCCGTTTATCTGCATAGGATTTTCTAGTACTAGGCCTCCTTGCCTCCAGAATGACATCCATCACTTGCTTACTGAGGGATGGTAGTGGAGAGATCAGGTAATTAGCCAAGCTGCACGGTTCAGGGTTTGAAGAGGTGGGTGCAGAATCTGGCCCTCCTTTTGTGACAGCAGGGCAGGTGTCCGAGGCAGATGCCATGGTTTCAGCAGTGACACTGCACAAGAGGGGGTACACCAGTGTTGGGGTGGCCAGTCTGGTGCAATCAGTATCGTCCATGGTCTGTCCTGTTTGATCTTTAGTAGCACTTTGGAGAGGAGAGGCAGAGAGGGAAAGGCATAAACTGAAAGGTTTTTCCAGGTGAAGGACAGGGCATCCACTTTCCACGCTTGTCTGTGGCAGCCCTTGTTCAGAATTTGTCCAATTAGTAGTTCTGAGGGGAGGCAAAAAGGTCTTCTCTCTGGGCTCCCCCATTTGCTTCTCAACATGCTGAATATCTTTGGTTCCAGTTTCTACTCTTGTGGGTCCATGGGATTTCTGCTTAGGTCGTCTGCCAGTGTATTTAGCTTATCTGGCAGGAATTGAGCTTGTAATTGCACTTGGTAGCTCAAGGCTGTGTTCCAAAGCCATGGCTAGTCTGCAGAGAGGGTATGAGTGGGTTCCCCCTGCTTGTTTATGTACCACGTAACGGTGGTGGTGTTTGACTTTACCAGTAACTGTCCTGGAAGAATGTGGTCCTTGAAGGCTGTCAGAGCATTCTGTACAGCTAACATTTCTTTTTGATTGATATGCAGGTGCATTTGACTCTGATTCCATTTGCCCTGCCAAGTGAGCCCTCCCCCATGCATAGTCTGATGCGTCTGTTACAGTTTGGGTGGCAGGGCGTACTGTGAATGGCAGTCCCTTGTTATGGTGGTAGGCCTCTGCCCACCAAAGGAACTCTATCCTTAGACAAGGTATGATAGGAATCACTGACTCTAGGTCCTGAGAATGTTGACACCATAGGCTTTTTAGATACCATTGTAGTTTCCTCATATGCAGTCTTGCATATGGAATTAGTAGAATGCAAGAGGCCATGAACCCCAGGGCTTGCAGGATTCTCCGTGCAGAAAGCTGGGTCTTTGTGGCCAGTAGTTTGAAGTAGGCTGTCAAATGAAAGTACAGTTTTGTACCTACCATAAATGTAGATGTCCGATAGGTATGCATCTGCAGTCATCACATATGGGTTGTCCTGCCTCAGGCAGCCCTTGATCAGGATTCCAAAGTCTGGGTCCAAGGCCGCTGATGTTGCACTTTCCCGGCGTCAGAGCCTGGGGTATAAAAGCATCAGCCGACGCCATCTTCCTCAGTTTTTCTTGCCCCAGATGCCAGGTGCCCTCTAAGGAAGGCTAAATTTGGAGAGATGCATTTAAAAATCCAAACATGCACAATAATATAAAAACAAATACACCCTAATAGATCACCCCAGCTAGCTATAAGAGGGGTAAGTACCCAAGAAATACCACAGAAGGGAAGGAGAGAGGGTAAACCTGACTGCAGATGCATACCTATCGGACATCTACATTTATGGTAGGTACAAAACTGTACTATGTCCTTCAAGGATGCATCTGCAGTCATCACATATGGGTAGAATACCATTGCCAATCTGGGGGTGGAGGAACTATGTAAAGGAAGGTGTAGCTAAAATGCCCTGCAGGACTGCCGTAGCAAAGCCTGCTCTTGATCTGGAATATAAAGGTAAATTGTAATGTTTGGCAAATGTATGCACGGAGCTCCATGTAGCAGCTTCTAAAATGTCCTTGGTAGCCACCCCTCTTAAGAAGGCTGTGGAGGTGGCTGTGGCTCTCGTGGAATGAGGTCTAATGTTAGCTGGCACAGTTTTTCCATGAAAGGAGTAACAAAAACGAATGCAATTCCCTATCCACTTTGAAATTGTCTGTTTGGAAATTGCTTTTCCTTGTGTACCAGCAGCATATGCTACCAACAGCTGGTCAGTTTTTCTGTAACCTTTAGTTCTGTCCAAGAAGTAGCGCAACTGTCTGTGTATGTCCAGGGTGTGCAGAAGTTTCTCCCCTTTGTTTTGTGGATTTGGAAAGAAGGTAGGCAAGTGAATAGCTTGATTTAATGAACCCCATGGATACCACCTTTGGCATAAATGTAGGATTGGTTCTCAATGAAACTCTGTCCTGATGAAAAATAAGAAATGGCTGTACTGCCATAAGGGCCTGTAACTCAGATACTCTTCTTGCTGAGGTTATGGCCAGAAGGAAAGCAGTCTTCCAAGACAGGAACTGTAGTTCTGCAGATGCTGCTGGTTCAAAGGGAGGCAGTGTTAGTTTTTCCAACACGAAGTTAAGGTCCCAAGTAGGTAGAGGTGGTTTCCTTGGAGGATTGATGTTTTTGATTCCTCTTAGAAACTGTCTTAGGAGAGGATGAGAGAAGACAGGTGGATCAGTATTGTACTCTGCTGAAATTGCTGAAGCATGAATTTTAATGGAAGAGTAAGACAGACCATTGTGGAACATTTCTGCCAAGTATTCCAGGATATGTGCCATGTTCATCACTGTCACATCTAGGCCCTTTGTGGTGTTCCAAATGTGAAATCTTTTCCATTTTGCTGAATATGCCTTTCTTGTGGAAGGCCGGCGAGCTTCCACAATAATATCTTTCACTCTCTGGGATAGCTTGTCCTGAGGAGGAGTCAAGGTATTTTCCAGGCTGTTAGTTGCAAGGTTTTCAGGTTGGAATGCAGAGTTTTGTAATTGTGCTGTGTCAGTAGAAGTGGCCATAGAGGAAGAGGCCATGGTTTCGTGCGTGACATGCTCTTTAACAGTGGGTACCAGTGCTGTCTTGGCCAGTCCGGAGCTATCAGAATCACTTTTGGCTGCTCTGTCCTGATCTTCAGAAAAACCTTGGTCATTAATGGGAGAGGTGGAAATGCATACACTGTTAGAGTTCTCCAGCTGAAAGAGAGAGCGTCCACTTTCCATGCTTGTGGGTGGTATGTCCTTGAGCAGAATTTCTTCAGTTGATTATTGTGGGGTGAGGCAAAAAGATCTAAGTCCGGCCTCCCCCATGATTGTGCTATCTGTAGAAAGATGTCTGGGTGCAGCATCCATTCGTGTGCATCCATGATATTTCTGCTTAAGCTGTCCGCCAGTATATTGTCTTTCCCTGGCACAAACTGGGACTGTAGCTGTATATTGAGTTTCAAGGAAAGTTCCCATAGATTCATTGCCAGCCTGCAAAGAGGATAGGAATGGGTGCCTCCTTGCTTGTTTATGTACCACATAACCATGGTGTCTGTCCTTATTAGCAGATGGCCATGATGCAGAAAGGGTTTGAAGGCTTCGACTGCACGTATCACTGCCAGCATTTCCTTTTAGTTTATGTGCATGCGTAGCTCTTTTTGTGACCACAGACCTTGAATGCATCTGCCCTCCATGTGCACTCCCCATCCGTGGTCTGAAGCGTCTGTTGTAATGGTTTGGCTGGCTATTGGTTTGCTGAAAGGCAGACCCCTGTTTGACTGGCTTGCTTGAGCCCACCACAGAAATTCCTTTTGAAGGCATGGAATGAGTGGTATCAAAGTTTCCAGGCTGTGGCTGTGCTGAGTCCATAAACTCCTTAGGTACCATTGTAGTTTCCTCACATGTAGTCTTACTTGCGGAATCAGAAGGATGCAAGAAGCCATGTAACCCAGGGCCTGCAGGATTTTTCTTGCAGTCAGCTGGGTTTGTCTTGTCAGATTTTTGAAGTAATCTGGTAGTTGACTTTGTTTTTCTTCTGTGAGGAAGGCCATTTGGGTGGTTGTATCTAGATCTGCACCCAGAAAGGTTATTCTTTGGGATGGAACAAGTCTTGATTTGTGAAAGTTGACTGTATATCCCAAGGCCTGAAGTAGGTGGATGGCATAATTCAAGTGCTTTACCAAAGTTTGTTGGCTGTCCGCTTGTATAAGGCAGTCGTCCAGATATGGGTATATTTGAATCCCCTGAAGTATGCAGTGTGCAATTACTGATGCCAGGCATTTCGTGAATACTCTGGGCGCAGTAGATAAGCCAAAGGGCAATGCTGAGAATTGATAATGCTCTGACCCTGCAAGAAATCTGAGGTGTCTTCTGCAACGTTGTCTGATGGGGACATGCAGGTATGCCTCCTTGAGGTCTAGAGTTACCAGCCAAGACCCCTTGCCCAGCATGGGAAGGAGCTGCTGTAGAGTCAGCATTTTGAACTTTGGCACAATGAGATAAGTATTCAGTGCGGACGAGCTTTCATTTGCATTAAGCTGGAAATTTGTTTCAAAGCCTCTGCCCTTTGATTCGGTGGCAGGTCTGGCATGCCCTTTCTTTTTGGTAATGCGTGGAAATGAAACCTGTATCCTTTGTCTATTATTTGTAGTGCCCATTTGCCCCTTGTAATACTGTGCCAATTTTCTGAGAATAAAGAAAGCTTTCCGCCCAAAGGTGCTTCCAATTGAGCCCTGGTTGGCGGTGTCAAAGTCAAGTCATTGAACCTGTCCTTGTGCAGCAGTTGAAGGTCCTGCATTACCTCTCTGGTTGGGAGGCTGCCATTGACGTCCTCTGTAGGAGCCTCTAGCTTGCCCTCTACCTCTGGCATGCCTGTTCTTGCCTCTCTGAAACCTCTCTGTGTCTGGAAAGGACCAATTCTTGGAAGGCCAATTCCTGCTGAATCTTGGTGGTTGTACTTGGAGAAAATCTTTGACTGTTTGTACGGATTTTGCCTTTTCTTCAAATTTCTTTAGGACCTCCTGAGCCGTGGAGCCAAATAACTTTTGCTTTTCCAGAGGAGCATCCAGCAGCTTTGCTTTAACATGGTCTGGCAGAGATTGTTCCTTCAGCCAAGCATGCCTACGTATGACTGCGCCAGTCATAGCTGACCTACATGAAGCTTCCAATGCATCATAACCACATTGCAAGAAATGGTTGCTAACCTATTGTGAGTTATGTACTAGATCCTGAAGTGACTTGCGGTCTAGGGGGTCAGGTGAAGACAGTTTTTTATGCAATTCATCTAACAAATACTCTTGGTACTGTATCATATGAAATTGAGTAGCAGAAGTATACACTTGTTTACCCCATCTCTCTAAAGCTCTGGACTCCCTTTCAGAGGGGAGAGGATTTTTAGCAGTGGCAGCTGCAACCCCTTTAGGGCCCTGGGAAATAGTTTCTGGATCAGCAGAGTGGGCCTTGTAAAGGTAAAGATGTGAGTTCGGGACCCTGTAGTACCTATCGGGTTTGGCAGGAGCCGGAGGGAGAGAATCAGGGGTTGTGCTAGAGTCAGAGTACACATCATCAATGACATTCAAAACAGGAGGAATAGCTAAAGGTCTATGCTGAGGCAAATATAAAAAGGTCCTTAATCTTTTCCTGGAATCAGAGAATTCCTGGCCCTGCCATTGGAAATGCTCTCTCATGGTGTGTAGTGTCTCCCCAAAGGAAAACTCTTCAGGAGGGGAGGCCGAGGGAATAGATTCCTCTGCATCAGAATCCTTGTAGGCCGAAAAAGCCTCCTCCTGGTGGTCCAAGAGAGTAGAGCCATCAGAGGCCTCATCTGAGGAGTGGGGATCAGAGGGCTCAACCCTGGGCCTTTTGTCTGGAAGAGGTTGAAAGCCCCTGTCCGGATGAGGTTGAGAACCCCTAATTAAGGAGATAAGATCCTCTGCTAAGCTTAGAATCTGTGAACCAGTAGAGGGTCCCTGAGGGATAACCTTGGTAGGCAAAGCTTTTGAAAGTTTAGCAGCTTTAGCCCTGGAGAATGCCTTAATGGACATGGATGCAGGAGGCCTGGCTGCACCACGTGCTGGTGTAGATTTGTCTAAAGGAATGGTGTTGGAAGGTTCCAGGACACCAGTTTCTGTTGGAAATTCAATAACAGACTCAGCCGGGGCCTCCGGGACCAAGGTAGTTGGTTGAGCGGTTTCGATAATTGGAAGTACCAAGGACTCTGTTTCAGCCGAGACAGAGACACTCGCGGTAGGCCTGGCCGTGATTTCAGCCGAAACCGCGGCCCGCATGTGTCGGTCCTTGTCCTTCCATTTCTTAACTAAATGAGAAGTCGGAGTCTCCGACGGCATCTTATACGAAAAACTAGCCCCAAAAAATTCCTCTGCAAACTCTGCCTGATGTCTAAGGGTGCGTCGGTTGAAGGAAGCACAGGCTGAACAGGCCGAGACGTTGTGGTCTGGGCCTAGGCAGGGGAGGCAGTAAGAGTGGAAATCCTTATGAGGTATTCGTTTTCCACAAGTTAAACAATTATTAACTTTATCTGACATCGGCTGAGGCAAGAAAGAGTCCCCAACGGGGTACTTAGCTTTTTGAAGTCTTCGGTAGCTGAATTACAGGAGCTGGCCGACCGGCACTTGCGAACTGCTTCTGCTTCGGGCACCACGCGGCAAGAAAGACTGGGGAAGATGGCGTCGGCTGATGCTTTTATACCCCAGGCGCTCTGACGTCGGGGAAAGTGCGACATCAGCCGACGCCGGACCCAGACTTTGGAATCCGGACGACCGAAGGGCTGCCTGAGGCAGGACAACCCATATGTGATGACTGCAGATGCATCCTTGAAGGACATCTTGTTTCTCTGGTGTGAGGTAGGCCATCTGGGAAGTTGTATTCAAGCTTGCTCCCAGGAATACAATTTGTTGGCAGGGTACTAGTTATGATTTCTTTTCGTTTACAGTGTACCCCAGAGAAGTTAGTAATTTCCTCACAAATGCCAGATGATTTAAAATTATGTCCTGGCTTTCTGCCTGAATTAGACAATTGTCCAAGTACGGGTATATTTGAATATTTCTTTGCCTGCAAAATGAATGACTGGAGCTAGGCACTTTGTGAATACCCTGGGCGCAGTAGATAAGTCACAGGGCAGTGCAGAGAACCGATGGCACCTGTAGCCTGCTCTGAAGCATAGGTATCTTCTGCAAGATTCCCTTATTGGGATGTGCAAGTAGGCTTCCTTTAAATCCAGTGTTGCCAACCAGGCATTTTTGCCTAGCATAGGAAACAGCTGATGCAGAGTTACCATTCTGAATTTTGGGATTTCCAAAAAAGTGTTTAGGATACACAGGTCCAGGATAGAACACCAGGAATTGTCTTTTCTGGGTACCAGGAAAAGTCTTGAGTAGAAGCTTTGTCCCCATTCTTCTTCTGGGACAAGTTGAACAGCCCTGATGTTTAGGAGACAGAGAACTTGCTTTTGAGCCTCTGCCCACTGATTTGGAGGTAGGTCTGGCAAACCGTTTGGGGTTGGTAAGAAGTGGAAGTGGAATCTGTATCCTTGGGGAAACTATTTAAAACCTATTTGTCTTGGGTAATGAGTTCCCAGTTTTTGGCATGCAGAACAATCTTTCCCCCTAAAGGAACAGTCAGTTGAGCAGGGCTTGGAAAGTTTAAAGTTAAGTCATTGTGGCAGTTTACCATAGGGGAGTGTCTTACTACTCCCCGTTTTGGAAGTGGGAGCCCCCCACTTCTTAGGCCTGTGAGTACCTTAGGACTGGAGCCTGGGTGTTCTGCTGGTTCTGGGTTTGGACTGAGAAGGCCTTGAAGAGGCAGGAAAGGACCAATTCTTAGAAGGCCAATGCGTACTAAATCTGGGTAGCTGAACTTGTAGGAAATCTTTTAGCAGTTTGCATAGATTTAGCTTTTTCCTCCATCTTTTTAAGTTCTTCTTCTGCTTTGTTGCCAAACAGGTGGTCTTGGTTTAAGGGAGCATCCAGTAATTTAGTTTTAACATGATCTGGCAAAGATTGCGCCTTAAGCCACGCATGCCTTCTAAGTACAGAACCAGTGACAGTGGCCCTACAAGATGCCTCTAATGAATCAAAACCACATAGCAAAGTAGCTTTCCAACATGCTCAGCAGAATGCATTAAATCCTGTAATTCCTCATTTTCAGCAAAGTAAGGAAACATCATCATTTTCTGTTTAAGCAATCCAATAATATGCTGCTGATACTTTAACATATCAAACTGGCAGTTTAAGACCCTAATGGCCAAAGTAGCAGAAGTGTATATAGCAGAAGTGTATACCTTCTTACCCCATCTATCCAGAGCCCTGGCATCTCTATCAGAGGGGGTAGGGTTTTTGGCAGTAGTAGCCTTAATGCCTATGGGTCCCAGTGAAAAGGTCTCAGGATCCGCAACAGGATTTTTCAAGAGGAATTTGTGAGAGTCAGGTACCCTGTAATACTGGTTAGGTTTTCTGGGAGCCAGAGGGAAAGAGTCAGGGGCCAGGCTAGATTCTGAGAAGGCATCATCTACAATGTCCAGTACAGGAAGGATAGCTAAAGGCCTGTGTTGAGGAAGAAGGAATTCCCTAACCCTCCTTTTGGAGTCAGAGTAATCCTGGCTTTCCCAGCAGAAATGCTCCCTAAGAGTATGCAAAGTTTCACCAAAAGAGAAAGCCTCTGGAGGTGAAGCAGAGGGAATGGAGTCCTCTGCATCGGAATTCTCATAGGTAAGATAAGGGTAACTCCTGGTCATCAGAGAAAACAGAATTTTCAGAATCCTGATCAGAAGAATCAGAAGGAAAATCAGTCCAAGGTCTCTTAGAGGGAGAAGGGTGGCTTCCCCTGATTAGAGTAATAAGGTCTTCAGCCATTCTTATTTTTTTTTGGCATAGGGGCCTGACCATCCGGTCTGGGCGTCGGTTTTCTAGGCATGGATCAAGTTTTAGGCCTTGAAGAAGAAGATGGTGTCGGTTTAATATGCAAGTCAGGCCTTAATACACCCTCAGAAGCCCAAGCGGCTCCGGACCCATCCAAGGTAGAGACACATGCAGGTTTCACAGTTGAAGAAGCATCTCACGGCATCCTGGACTCTGAATGGGTCTCAGTAGACACCTGCGAATATGAAGTAGCGGGTATCAGGGGCTGCGAAAGCGCCTCACTGAGTACCGGCAAACTGGCAACTAGCTTAGGAGAAGCATCGTCGGTAGCTTTGGACCTATGCGTTCTATCTCTGTCTTTATATTTGAGTTTTTTTTTCGGAATGTCGGTAGTTGGGTGGCTTACTGAAGCCATTTCTGGATAATTGAACAGAGTACCACAATAATTAGATGCGAAAAAGAACAGACAACGAATAGTTCGAGATTTGAATAAGGCACAAAACTGACAGAGGTATGTCGTGGTCTGGGCCTAGGCAAGGAATGCAGTATGAATGAAAATCTTTGAGGTATTTGCTTTCCACAAGAAATACAATTGTTAACTTTTACTGACATTGGTTTAGAGCAAGAAAAAGGATCCCAACGGGATACTTAGCTTAGCTGAATACTTCGGATCTGAAACTCGAAAAAGAAAATTTCAGGAGTCAGCCGACCGGCACTTGTGAACTGCTTCTGCTTCGGGCATCACACAGGAAGAAAAAGACTGGTGTAATGGTGTCGGCTGCATGCTTTATACCCCTGAGTACCTGACAACATGGAAGATGAGACAGAAACTGATGCAGGACCCAAGACTTTGATAATCAGGCAGACTGAGGGCTACTGCAAACAGATAACCCAAATGTGATGACTGCAACAGTGAAACACGAAGAACATCCAAAGTGTGATGACAGCAACAGTAAATACACCATCATCTACATTTATGGTAAGTGTACACAACTGTACTTTGTGTACACTTACCATAACTGTAGATGTTGAGTGTATTCACTGATGCAGTCATCACATTTGGGTTATCCTACCAGGGGTAGCCCTCAGTTAGTCCAAATACAAGAGGCTTAGCAGCAGAAGCCATTAGATCAGTTTTTCTTGCCCTGTCAGGAGCCCCCAAACAGGGAGCTATGTTATGGTGGAAGACCACAACCAGAAGAAAGTAAATACCAAAAAACTCCCTGTAAGGAGAGAGAGAGAGAGAAAAAGAGACCAGGGGGATGGAGGGGAGGAAACCAGGACTGCAACAGTGAATACACTAACATCTACATATATGATAAGTGTACACAACTACCTTTGTTCTTCGTGTTTCACTGTTGCAGTCATCACATTTGGGTTGATTCTCAAAGCTGAAGAAAAGGGTGGAGGCAGTCAAGAAGACTGGGGGCTGGCTAGAATGCCCTGCAAGACTGCAGTGGCAAAGACTGTCCTGGATTTGGAGAAGATAGGCAGGTGGTAATGCTTGGTGAAGGTATGAACAGATGTCCATGTTGCAGCCTCCAGGATGCCCCTGGTGGGGACCCCTATGAGAAAAGTTGCAAAGGTAGAGGGTGCCCTGGTGGAATGCGTCCTGACCCCCTTTGGGGGCAGTTTTCCATGCTGTTTGTAGCAGAAATGGATGCAGTGTGCTATCCACTTAGAGACTGTTTGTTTGAATATGGCCTTGCCCTCTGCCCCTGCTGCAAAGCTGACTAGCAATTGATCAGTTTTTCTAAAAGATTTAGTCCTGTCTAGATAGAATCTGAGCTGTCTGTGCACATCTAGGGGGTGCAGAATCCTTTACCCCTTGCTTTGTGGATTAGAGAAAAAGGTGGGCAAATGGATGGATTGGTTGAGAGCCACACTGGACACCACTTTAGGCATTAAGGATGGGTTACGCCTGAGGGAGACCCTGCCAGCATGGAAAATGATGAAGGGCTCTACAGCCATGAGTGCTTGCAGCTTTGATGATACTCTAGCTGAAGTGATGGCCAGAAGCAAGGCTGTCTTCCAAGAGAGGAATTTTAACTCTGCTGAAGCTGCAGGTTCAAACAGGGGGTAGGGTGAGCTTTTCCAACACAAAGTTAAGGTCCCAAGCTGGGGTAGGAGCTCTTTTGGGTGGCCTTAAGTTGTTAGTCCCTCTTAGGAACCGTTTGAGAAGAGGGTGTGAGAAGAGAGGTGGCTCTGTGCTGTAATGAGCACAGAGGCATGAATTTTAATAGAAGAGAAGGATAGACCCCTGTGTAGTAAGTTTGCTAGGTAATCCAGGATGAGAGGTAGGGAGGGCTGTGCCGTTCTGGCTCCCTTAGCCTGGAACCAGATGCAAAACCTTTTCCACTTGTCAGCATAGGTTTTTCTAGTGCTGGGGCGTCTGGCCTCACATACAACATCTAGGACTTGTTTGTTGAGGCTGGCAGCTTGAGAAGAGGTCAGGGAATAAGCCAGGCTGCCAGGTTGAGGGCCTGCAATTGGGGATACATGAATTCTCCATTCCTCTGTGTCAGGAGTGTTGTGATCAGAGGTAGGTGCCATGGTGGCAGGGGGTGACCGTCTGCGTAGCAGTGGGTACCAGTGCTGGCGTGGCCAGTCTGGGGCAATCAGAACTGCCCTCAGTTTTTCCTCCCTTACTTTAAGTGTAATTCCATAGCTGAGGCTGTGTGACAAAGGGTCATGGCGAGCCTGCAGAAAGTAGAAGAGTGAGTCCCTCCCTGCTTGTTGATATACTACATCACTGTGGTGTTATCTGCTATGATCAGTAGAGGCCCCAAGGAGAGGAGGGGTCTGAAAGCTGTCAGGGCATGCTGAACCGCTAGCATCTCTTTTTGGTTGATGTGCAGATGTATTTGATTTGGGCTCCAATGGCCCTGAATGAACCTGCCATCCAGGTGTGCACCCCAAGCATAGTCTGATGCATCTGTGGTGACAGTCTGGGTGGTGTGGGGTTGTGAGAAGTTAAGTCCCTTGTTGTGGTTGCATGCTGCTGCCCATCAAAGAAAATCTTTCCTTAGACAAGGTATCATTGGTACGATAGTTTCTAGGTCTTGAGTGTTGACACCAAAGGCTTTTTGGGTACCGCTGTAGTTTCCGCATATGCAGTCTGGCATATGGAATGAGTAGAATTGCAGGAGATCATGAACCCTAGAGCTTGCAGGATTTTCCTTTCAGATAACTGCGTTCTGGTGGCTAGGTGAGAGAAGTAGCCTGTCAGGTAGGCTTGTTTTTCTGGAGTAACGAATGCCATCTGGGATGCTGTGTCCAGGCTTGCTCCCAGGAATACATTTTTTTTGTGTGGGGACTAGTTTTGATTTTTTTCGTTGATAGTATACCCCAGGGAGGTCAGTAGGGGCCTTTACAAAGGTCAGGGTGCTGTAACAGCTTTTCCTGTCTGCCTGAATCAGGCAATCGTCCAAGTAGGGGTAAATTTGAATATTTCTTTGTCTGCAAAAAGCAATGGCTGGAGCCAGGCATTTTGTGAAAACTCTGGAAGCAGTGGATAAGCCAAAGGGAAGTGCAGAGAATTGGAAGTGCACAGATCCTGCCCTGAAACATAGGTATTTTCTGCAAGATTCCCTGATTGGGATGTGTAGGTAGGCCTCTTAGGTCTAGGGTGGCTAACCAAGCAACCTTGGAAAGAATCGGAAGAAGCTGCTGGAGGGTAAGCATTCTGAATTTTATCATCACCAGAAAGGTGTTTAGAATGGATAGAATGGTACCAGGAAGATTCTGGAATAGAAACCTTGGCCTATCTGTTCTGCAGGAACATACTGTACTGCCCTTATGTAGAGCAGGGAAAGGACTTGCTTTTTGGCCTCTGCCCACTGATTTGGAGGAAGATCTGGGAAACCCTTCTGGGGTTGGCAGAGTGTGGAAATAAAAATTTGTATCCCTGGGACACTATGTTGAGGACCCATCGATCGTTGGTAATAGAGGCCCAGTTGCTTGCATGGAAGGAGAGTTTTCCTCCTAGAAACACAAGCAGGTGGGCAGAGGGTAAGGGGTGGAGGTGTAAAGTCTTACCTTTAGGGGGTGGGGCTTTGCATTCCCTGTTTTTGAAGAGGAGGAACTCCATTACTCGGATCTCTGCATTCCCTGGGGCTGCTGTGTGTGGGGGGGTCTGTTTCCCCTGGTTCTGGGCTGAGCTGGCCTGGAGGGGGGCAGGAAAGGACCACTGCTTGGAAGGGCAATGCCTACTGAACCTCGAAGGCTGGACTTGTAAGAAATCTTTAACTGTCTGCATAGATTTGGCTTTTTCTTCCATCTTAAGACCTCTTCTGCCTTGGTGCCAAATTGCCTTTGTTCAATGGTGCATCCAATAATTTGGATTTGACATGGTCTGGCAAGGTCTGTTCCTTAAGCCAAGCATGCCTTTTAAGGACAGAACCAGTGATTGCTGCCTTGCAAGATGCTTCTAGGGCATCAAAGCCACATTGCAAGGCGTGCTTAGTAACTTGACTTGCAGAATGCATTAGCTCCTGTAATTCTTTATTTTCTGCACAAGCAGAAAAGGAAGATATTTTTTGTTTGAGGGGTTCCACTGTATGCTGCTGCTATTTCAGCATGTGGAAGTGGCAATTTAATGCTCTAATAGAAAGAGTAGCAGAGGTGTATACTTTTTTACCCAATCTGTATAAAGCTCTGATATCCCTGTCAGAGGGGATGGGATTCTTAGCTGAGGTTGCGTTAATGCCTTTAGGTCCTTGAGATATGACCTCTGGGTCAGCAGTAGGATTTTTGAAAAGGAATTTGAGAGAGTCAGGGACTCTGCAGTACCTGTCAGGTTTCCTGGGAGCAGGAGAAAGGGTGCCAGGAGTCAAACTGGATTCCATAAAAACATAATCCACAACAGGAAGAATGGCCAAAGGTCTGTGCTGTGGTAAATCTAAGAATTTCCTGAGTTTCTTTTTTGACTGAGGATAGTCTTGACATTCCCATTGGGAATACTTCCTTAAGGTATGAAGGGTTTCCCCCAAATAAAAAATCCTCAGGTGGAGAGGCAGAAGGAATGGATTCCTCTGCATCAGAATCCTCATAAGCAGAGAGGGGTCATATCTCTTCATATTCAGAAGCATCAGAGTCATCGGACTCCTGTTCAGATAAAACTACTGGGGACAAGTCTCTTTCTTTTGGAAGGGCTAGCCTGGCTTCCTCTAATAAGCATAATAAGGTCTTCTGCCATTTTAAGCATTTATAATTGAGGCAAGGAAGCAGGTGTCCAAGCTTGGGTCGTTGTTTTTTTGGGCGTAGTTCATACCCTGGGCCTTAGAAACTCGGTAGTTTTAGAAAGAACTGAAGACAAGAAAGTTGTCTGTCTGTGTCTAGTATCGGTAATGCGAAGTACTTCCTCAGAAGCCGGTGCCTGCTCAGTGGGTCTGGACCCATCCAAGGCAGAGACATCCACAGGATACTTAGTCGAAGAGTCTCACGGCATACCGGACTCCAAAAGGGTCTTGGTAGTGGCCTGCGAATCCACAGAAGCAGCCGATAGGGGCTGCGAAAGCGCCTCACTGAGGACTGGAGAACTGACTAGCTTAGTGGAAGAGTCGTTGGCAGTTTTGGACCTGTGTGGTCTCTCTCTGACTATCCTTACATTTTTTCGGAATATCGGTAGTCGGATGGCTTACCGAAGCCATATCAGAATTAGAGGACTGAGAGCGAAAACATCTAGCTACAATAAAGGCCCGGCGACATATAGTTCTGGTGTTGAACAAAGCACAAAAGCGACAGCGAGGGGCGTCGTGGTCTGGGCCTAAACAGGTGACGCAGTAAGAATGGAAGTTTCAGTGTGGTATTTGCTTTCAACAGGCGAGACAATTGTTAACTTTTTCTGACATTGGTTAGAGCAAGAAAAAAGGATCCTCAACGGGGTACTTAGCTTTAGAAGACTCCAACTTTAATTCGGAAACAAAATCTCAGGTAGCAGCCAACCAGCACTCATGTGAACTGCTTCTGCTTCAGGCTCCTTGGCAAGTAAGACTGATGTAATGGCGTCGGCTGCCTGTTTTTATACCACTGATGTCAGTCCTGGAGCAACAGCAACCGACGCAGAAATACTAAGACTCTGGTATTCGGGCCGACTGAGGGCTACCCCTGGCAGGATAACCTAAATGTGGTATTTGCAACAGTGAAACACGAAGATCATACCTGGTCATATGGATCTAATAATTAATACCCTAAAAGCCAGGCTGAGAGCAATGTAGACTTTTTGCCTAGTCATTCCTGGCTCTACTATCTTTATCTGATGGAAGTAGTTTAGTAGAGGGCTAAAGTTTCCAGGGCTTGTCAGAAAATACAGAAACCTCAGAAAGATCAATAGGAGGACATTAGCACAAAGCTTTACAATCATCAGGCACATTGCAAAATCTCTCAGGTTTCTTGGGAGCGGGAGGCTGAGAATCAGGGGAAACAGGGGCTGCTGAAAAGGTACCTAAAAGGGCAGCCTAGATTGAAGGAACAGCAGTGGGTATGGGAGAATCCATCTAGAGGAATTATTATCTTGTGTATCAAAAACCTGAGAACAATCCCATTTGAAACATTCCATGCAGGAAATAGTGTCCACAAAAGAGAATTCCTCTAAGGGAGGATCTTGGCTATTGGAATCCTCTCCTTCAGACCCATAATTGAAAGACGGGATTTAGGATTATGTCAATGACTCTTCCCCAGAATACAAATCCTCTTCAAAGGATTTCTGCTCTCTGGGCCTCTTATCAGGAGATGATGACCAGGGAGGAAAGAATTGTGTAAGAACTTACCATAACCTTAGATGTCCTCTTTCATGTTGCAGTATTCATTACAGTAGGGAGGTTGCTGCCTGCAGCCCTGCCATCCGGCCAGTATACCAAAGTATTTGCTCCTGGAGGGTACACGTGACGTCCCTTGTCATGGTCACAAACCACCAGAGGGTATAAAAATGAAATCTGTATGTACTCTCTTCAGAATTAACCGACACATACAGTAGTACTCCTGTAGGTTAAGAGAGGGTCATAACAGGGGAACCCTTTAGACAAATGCAAACTAGACCCTAGGGTACTAGGTAGGCTGTGTTTAGTGTGGAGAGTGGGAACGAAAATTACTATGTCCCCACAGGTAGGCCAGGATACGTTAGTTAGGTAAAGTAGAGGGGCAGATGGGGGTGCATGAATACTGCAACATGGAAGAAAACGACATCTAAGGTTATGGTAAGCTCTTACATAACTATTCTATGCCCTTCTATTCTCATGTTGCAGTATTCATTACAGTAGGGAGAGTACCAGAGCTTTAGGTATGAGCCTGGGTGAAGGATTGGGGTCCCTGGTCAATGAAGCCCTGAAGGATTGCCCTGGCAAACCCTGCTCTGGAGGCTAGGTCCAGTTTGTAATGTTTGGGAAAGGTGTATACTGAAGTCCAAGTGGCAGCTTCTAAAATGGAAGCGTAATCAATCCCTTTGAAAAAGGCAGCTGAGGAGGCAGCTGCCCTGGTAGTGAGGTTTGACATGACCATGTAAGGATTTTCCATGATAGGAATAGCACATGTCAATGGATTTAGAGATCCATGAAGAAATGGTCTGTTTGGAAACTGCCTTCCCTAGAGCTCTCTGATGGAAGGAGATGAAAAGTTGGTCAGACTTTTTGATAGGTCTGGTTTTGTCCAAGTAGTACCTCAGTTGCCTGTAGACATCTAAAGAATGGAGAGGCCTCTCCGAGGAATTTTGCGGATGGGGGAAGAAAACAGTCAGGTTAATGGTCTGGTTTAATGAGATTTCATTAACCACCTTAGGCATGAAGGAGGGGTTAAAGTCTGTCCTTGTGAAAAATAAGATGAGGAGAGGTAGCGATAATGGCTTGTATCTCTGATACCCTCCTGGCGGAGGTGAGGGCCACTAGTAGAACTGTTTTCATGGTGCATAGTTTTAGAGATACTGAATGTGCTGGTTCAAACGATGGAAATCTGAGTTTTTCTAGTATAAAATTCAGGTGCCAAAAGGCAAGTATAGGCTTTCAGGGGGGTCTAATATGAAGTACCCCTTTCAGAAAAAGCTTGACTTCCAATCTCGAAGCCAGAGGAGGTGATATGGGCAGACTAACAGAGATGGCAGATAAATGGACTTACACTGAAGAGTAAGTTAGCCCTGAGTGAAGTAACTCACACAAATAGGAAAAGACCACAGGTACAGAAGTAGTCATAAGGTCCTGATTTTTTCCATTGACACCACTTGGAGAATCTGATCCATTTAGATAAACAATTTCTCCTGGTACTAGGTTTTCTGGCCTCCTGCAGAACACTGAGTACTTCCTCCAAGTATAGGTGTCTGTAGGGGATTAGAACCCCATCACCCATAAGGTCAGTTTCAGATTTTTCACCTGAGGGTGTAGTAGGGATCCTCTGTCCTGTGTGAGCAAGTCTATTCAGTGTGGTAACCTGTGATGATGGCCCTTAGCTAGTAGGTGTAGAAGGAGAAAAGTACAGTTTTGTACCTACCATAAATGCAGATGTTCGAGTGTCTTCACTGCTGCAGTCATTACACTTGGGTTATCCTGCCGTCAGGTGGGCCCGCAGTAAGCCTGAGTTCCAAAGTCTTGATCCGGCGACGGTTGCTGTCGCCTCTTCCCTGATGTCAGTGCGTCAGGGATATACAAGAAGCAACCGACGCCATTTTCTTCAGTTTTTCTTGCCCCAGATGTCAGGTGCCCCCAAAAATTGTAATAAATACATATTGCTAATAAAACATACAAAAAAGGTAAAAATAAAACCTTCAGTAACCAGCAAATACACCACATAGGTAGTATAGGTTAGTCCCAGATAAGAAAGAGGGGCTGGCGGGTGGGTAACCTGGACTGCAGCAGTGAAGACACTAACATCTACATTTATGGTAGGTACAAAACTGTACTATGTTCATCGTGTTTCACTGCTGCAGTCATTACACTTGGGTAGAATCCCAAAGCTGAGTTTGGGTGGCTGACTCTATAGAGGATTTGGTGTGGCTATGAAGCACTGCAGTGGCAAAGCCAGCTCTGGATCTAGAATAAAGAAGCAAATGGTAATGCTTGGTAAAGGTGTGCACTGAACTCCAAGTTGCAGCTTCCAAGATATCTTTGGTAGGTACTCCTCTAAGGTAGGCAGTAATAGTGTCAGTTGCCCTGGTGGAATGTGGTCTAATATTACTAGGTACAGGTTTCCCATGTTGTGTGTAGCAGAACCAGATACAGTGTCCTATCCACTTTGAAATGGTCTGCTTTGAAATAGCCTTTCCCTGTGATCCTGCAGCATATGATACAAACAATTGTTCAGATTTTCTGAAAGCTTTTGTTTTGTCCAAGTAGAAGCGCAACTGCCTGTGTATGTCCAAGGAATGTAGAAGTCTCTCCCCTTTATTCTGGGGATTTGGATAAAATGTTGGCAAGTGAATAGTTTGGTTAAGAGCCACATTGGATACCACCTTAGGCATAAAGGTAGTGTTTGTTCTTAAAGAAATCCTGTCTTGCTGGAAAATGAAAAAAGGCTCCACTGCCATTAGTCCCTGCAGTACTTGAGACTCTTCATGCTGAGGTTATTGCCAGAAGCAGAGCAGTTTTCCATGATATATATTTTAACTCTGCTGAATTGGCTGGTTCAAAAGGAGGCAAAGTGAGCTTTTCCAAAACGAAATTGAGGTCCCAAGTTGGTGTTGGTGCTCTCTGGGGCGGTCTTATGTTTTTAGCCCCTCTGAGGTACTGCTTTAGCAATGGGTGAGAGAAAATAGAAGGATCTGTGTTGTAGAGCCGAGATGGCAGAAGAGTGAATCTTAATGGATGAGAAGGATAGTCCTTTGTCCAGCATCTCAGTCAAGTATTGTAGTATCTGAGGAATGTTAGGGACCAGAGGATCAAGGTTTTGAGCTTGGTTCCAGGCACAGAATCTCTTCCATTTGTCTGAATAAGATTTCCTGGTGCTAGGCCTCCTGGCCTCCAAAATGACATCCATAACAGCTTTAGAGTAGTAGTCTGTTTGGCTAATGAATCTGCCATGCAGCCAGGTTTAAGGTTTTGAACTGACTGTGCAGAATCTGATTGTTTTGCTGAGTCAGAAGGTGTGGAATTTGAGGCAAAATCCAAGGTGGGCCTTGTGCTAAGTTCTTTAAGATTGGGTACCAAAGCTGGCGTGGCCAGTCTGGAGCAATCAGAATCATCTGTGTTTTTTCTTGTCTGGCTTTTAGGAGTACCCTTGTAAGGAGAGGCAGAGGTGGGAAGGCATAAACATGTAGGCTTTTCCAGCTGAACGAAAGAGCATCCACTTTCCATGCTTGTGCAGAATTTTTTAGTTGGTAATTCAGTGGTGAGGCAAAAAGATCTATGTCCGGGCACCCCCATTATTGCATTATCATGCTGAAGATTTGTGGATTTAATTTCCACTCGTGAGGATCCATGATGTTTCTGCTTAAGTCATCTGCCAGAGTGTTTTTCTTTCCTGGCAGGAAAATTGTGCTTGCAGATGGACTTGCTAGGTTAGAGCTGTGTTCCACAAGGTCATGGCTTGTCTGCATAGGAGGTAAGAATGAGTGCCCCCTTGTTTGTTTATGTACCACATTACAGTGGTGTTGTCTGTCTTTAAAAGTAATTGTCCTGGATGCAGAAGATCCTTGAAAGCTGTAGGGGCATTTTGTACAGCAAACATCTCTTTTTGATTGATGTGAAGATGCATTTGGTCTGTGGTCCATTTGCCCTGAATACATTTTCCTGCCATGTGTGCTCCCCAGGCGTAATCCAAGGCGTATGTTGTTAAAGTCTGCCTGGCTGTGGGAAGAGTGAAAGGCTGGCCCTTGTTGAGGTGACATGCCTGTGCCCACCATCGAAACTCCTGTTGTAGGCAGGGGAATTATTGGTATTACTGTCTCCACGCTGTGAGAATGTTGAGACCAAACACTTTTTAGGTTCCGTTGTAATTTCCTCATATACAGTCTTGCATACGGAATTAGTAGTACACAGGATGCCATGAATCCCAAGGCCTGCAGAATTTTTCTTGCAGGGAGTTGGGACTTTGTTGCCATCAACTGAAAATACTGAGTCAGTTGTCCTTGTTTGTCTGGCGTGAGATAAGCCATCTGGGCCGTTGTATTTAAACTGGCACCCAAGAATATTCTCGTGTGGGCACTAGTTTTGATTTCTTTTCATTTACTGTGTACCCTAGGCAACTTAATCTTTTTACGAACACCAGATGCTGTAGAAGAATGTCCTTACTCTATGCTTGTATCAGGCAGTCGTCCAAATATGGATATATTTGAATTCCTTTTTGTCTGCAAAATACAATTACTGTTGTCAGGCACTTGGTAAAGACCCTGGGGCAGTAGATAAGCCAAAGGGCAGTGCAGAGAATTGGTAGTGCATTGAACCAGCTATGAATCTGAGGTATCTTCTACAATTTTGTCTGATAGAGACATGCAGGTATGCCTCTTTGAGGTCCAAAGTAACAAGCCAAGCTTACTTGCCCAACATGGGAAGGAGCTGTTGGTAGTGTCAGCATTTTGAATTTCGGAACATCCAGGTAAGTATTTAGAATGGAAAGGTCCAGAATGGGTCTCCAGGATCCTTTCTGGGTACCAGGAAGAGTCTCGAGTAAAATCCTTGTCCTTTTTCCTGCTGTGGTACTTTTTGAATAGCTCTCATGTCCATGAGAGCTGTAATTTGTTTTTGTGCCTCTACCCATTGATTTTGTGGCAGATCTGGCATTCCTTTTAGCCTTGGAAAAGTGTGAAAGTGGAACCTGTAACCTTGACACAATATTCAGCACCCATTTGTCTTGGGTGATTGCTTGCCAGTTTTGAGAAAAAAAGTGCTAGTTTCCCCCCTAAGGGAGCTGCCAAAAGGGAAGATTTTGGCATTGGAAGGGGGAAGTCATTGGGACTGTTTCCTGTAAGGTTGTGACCTGTCCTCACCTCCTTTTGGGTTTGAAGCACCCCACTGTCGTGGTCTGTAAGATCCTTGTGGCGGAGATCAGACTCTTTGTGGCCTGACACTGGAAAGGACCAATTCTTTGTAGGCCAATTTCTGCTAAATCGTGGTGGCTGTACCTGTAAGAAATCCTTCACTGTTTGCATAGATTTTGCCTTATCCTCCAGTTTCTTTAATACCTCTTCTGCCTTAATACCAAATAAATTATCTTGCTGCAAAGGAGCATCCAATAGTTTTGCCTTAACATGATCTGGTAAACTTTGTTCTTTTAACCAAGCATGCCTTCGAATCACAGATCCTGTAACTGCTGCTCTACAGGAAGCTTCTAATGAATCAAAACCACATTGCAAAGTATGTTTTCCCACTTGTTCAGCTGCATGCAATAAATCCTGCATTTCCTTATAGTAAAGGTTGTTCTGCACTTCTACTCATTTTCTGTTTTAATTGAAACAGTAAGTATTGTTGATATTTACGCATGTGAAACTGGCAATTTAGAGCCCTCACTGCTAAAGTTGCAGATGTGTAAACTTTCTTCCCCATTTGTCTAATGCTCTAGAGTCCCTATCCGAGGGAACTGGATTCTTAGCCGTGGAAGCCTTAACCCCTTTGGGACCCTGGGAAATAGTTTCTGGGTCAGCAACAGGGTTTTTATAAAGAAATTTGTGAGTCAGGGACTCTGTAGTACCTGTCTGGCTTGACTGGAGCTGGGGGTAAAGAATCAGGATTTAAACTAGATTCAGAGAACACATCATCCACAATGACCAACACTGGCAGAATAGCAAGGGGCCTGTGATGAGGCAGTAAAAGAAAGTCTCTGAGCCGTTTCTTGAATTCTGAGTAATCCTGGCCCTCCCAATGGAAATGCTCCCTCATGGTATGTAAAGTTTCCCCAAAAGAATAATCCTCAGGAGGAGAAGCTGAAGGAATTGATTCTTCAGCATCAGAATCCTCATAGGGGGGTAAAGAATATCCCTGGTCTGAAGAGGAATCAGAATAAATTGAAACCTGGTCAGAGGAATCATAATCTGTATCATGCCTAGGCCTTTTATCGGGAGGGGGATGGGAACCCCTGATCAGAGTTATCAAGTCTTCGGTCATCTTGCGCATCTGTTTTTTGTAAGCATGGACGCCTGTCCAGGTGAATGCTGTACTTGCTTTTTTGTCTTTAATGTAGCTTTAGTCTTGGCTGTAGTTGCAATGGTAAGCTTAGTAGGCCTGAAAACACCCTCAGAAGCCGATGCCTGCTCAGCAGCTCCGGACCCATCTGAAGGGTTGATCTCCGTTGGTCCAACACCTTGAGTATCTAGAGGCCTAGGCACCTCCATGTGGGAGTCGGTGGCGGCCTGAGGTTCTGAGGTAGTGGGTGTCAGGGGCTGCGAAAGCGCCTCAGTGAAAACAGGAGAACTGGCGACCGGCCTAGAAGAGGCTTCACCGTCAGTTTTGGGCCTCAGATGCATTTCCTTATTCTTTGCGTTTTTTGTGCATTCTGGTTGTCGGTTGTTCCAACGGCATTGTATAATTAAACCTTCACCCAAAGTAATGGCGAGCAAAATCAAACAGACATTTAATAGTGTGCTTGTTAAATCTAGCACAAAACTGACAACTAGCGACGTCGTGATCTGGGCCTAGGCATGGAACACAGTAAGAATGAAAATTCTTAAGTATTTGCTTCTCACAAGAAATACAATTATTAACTTTTACTGACATCGGTCTGAGGCAAGAAAAAGTTTTCCCAATGGGGTACTTAGCTTTATTGAAGACTTTGGTTCTGAAATCGAATATGAAATCTCAGGAGTCGGCCAACCGGCACTTGGGAACTGCTTTTGCTTCGGGCACCGCGCGGCAAGAAAGACTGAAGAAAATGGCGTTGGTTGCTTCTTATATACCCCTGACATACTGACGTCAGGGAAGAGGCGACAGCAACCGACGCCAGACCAAGACTTTGGAACTCAGGCCAACTGCGGGCCCGCCTGACGGCAGGATAACCCAAGTGTAATGACTGCAGCAGTGAAACACGAACATCCAATGCTGTCTTGGTCAAAATGGGGTCACCAACAGGATTATGGGTTTGTTCCTCTGTATTTTCAGGAGGACTTTCTGAATCAGTGTGAAGGGAGGGAAGGCATAGAGGTACATTCCCTTCCAAGGAAAGGAGAAGGGGTCCACTTTCCAAGCTTGTGGATGCGGGTCCCTTGTGCAGAATATGGGCATCTGTCTGTCCTGGGGGGAGGCAAAGAGGTCTGCTTGTGGAATATCACTCTGTGAAGCATCCATTTGTGAGAGGGAGCTGAAGTTCTACTGTGTGTGTCTGTCATAACATTCTCTATTCAGGGAATATATACTGCTACCAGGTGAATCTGGAGTGATGATGCTAAGTTCCATATTTGGGTGGCCAGGCTGCACAGAGGATAGGACTTTGTTTCCCCTGCTTGTTTATACATCACAGGACAGTCATGTTGTCCTTGATAACTTTCAGGGTTCCTGGATGAAGAGCCGATTTGAAAGTTTGTAAGGCTAGCAGTAGTGCCCTCATTTCTTTGATGTTGATGTGGTCCTTTTGTCTTAGATCGGACCATTTCCCTTGTATTGTGAATTGTTTCTGGTTTGTAAGTAGCACTGCACCCCAAGTCTGATGCATCTGTGGAGACTTGTTGTAGGGGGGCTGAAACCAGTAGGGGTTCCTTGGTTGAGGTGAGATACTGATAGCCACCCAGTGGAGTTCCCTCTTCAGACACTGAAGTCAGGGAAGGGGCGAGTCCAGAGGCTGTGAGTGCTGGCTCCATAAGTTCTTTAGAATTCCCTGAATTCTTCACATGTGGAGTCCTGCCAGAGGTAACATGGGTGTAAGGGATGCCATGTGATCTAACATTCTTACGAATTCCTGATCTGGCAAGGAGGAGTGAGTGAGGAGTTTGTTGAAGTTTAGACAAAGGTCTAAGATTCTTTGGGCCGGAATGAAGGCTTTCATTCTGTCTGTTCTGATCCTGCATCCCAAGAAAACCAGGTCTTGAGAGAGGTTCAGGTGAGATTTTTCGTGGTTTATGGTAAACACTAATTGAGTTAGGGTGGAAATCACTTGCTGTAGATGGAGTAAGTGCTGGAGTAGAAGGACTTGGTGGTCTTGATGAAGAATAAGCTGGTCATCTAGATATGGGTATATTTGCATACCCCTGTGTTCTGCATGAGCAATGAAGGGTGTTAGGCACTTTGTGAACACTCAAGGAGCAGTGGAGAGTCCAAAGGGCATGGCAGAGAATTGAAAATGCCACAAACCTATTGCAAAGCGGAGGAATTTCTGTAATCTGGATGTATAGGAATGTGGAGGTAGGCATCCTTCAATTCCAGGGCTACCATAAAAACCTGTGTTGGTATGAGTTGTAAGAGCAAGGGTAAGGTAATCATTTTGAAGCTGGGTACCCTGAGAAATAGGCTTACAAAAGAGGTCTAGAAATTGGCCTCCATAGGCCCTCTTTCCTTGGTACCAGAAACATTCTAGTGTAGAAGCCTAGGTTTCTTTGTGGCGAGGGTACCTGTTTTATGGTGCGCTGAGCTAGTAGTTTTTGAATGATGGGTGGGAAAAGGCGAGATTGGTTTTCAAGTAGTTGAGGAATACCCTGGAAGGGGGGGGGGGTAACATCCATCAAGCCATGAAATATCCCCTCTGAATGATGGAGATGACCCATTGTTCTGATGTAATTATCCACCAGGAGAGCAGGGAGAGGGGTGAGATGAAGGGATAGGGGGATGTTTGGGTCTAAGAGTGGTGAGTCACAATGGAGCTGGTCTGGCTTGTTCAAACAGACTCCAAAAGGGTGTGGTGGAAGAGCTGGTGGGAAACCTGGGAGTAGAGCTTTTCCATGGTTGTCTACGTCTCTTCAACTGATGAGCTGGATGTGAGGACCATCTTCTAACAAAAGAAGGTTTTTCTGGGTAGTTTCTATGCCATCTGGGTATAGGGGATACCAATAAATGCTTCAGGTTTTGAAGTTCTTTTCCTTTTTCTTGAAGGGATTTGAGAAGCTCTGCTGAGGCTGGACTAAACAGGGCCTTATTGTCCAGTGGAGCATCAAGCAAATTTGTTTGCACGTCCATAGGGAATGGTTGCAGTTTCACCCAGGAATAAAGTCTCAAAACTGAGCCTGATGTAACGGATTTTGATGAGGCTTCCACAGCATCATAACTGCACTTGGACTGCCTAGTCACTTGGGATGCAGTGGAAAGTAGGGTGTTAATTCAGCTTTAATGGGAGAGTCAGGAGCCTCAGAGAGAAGGGTAGAGAGGCTTTGGTGATGGTGTCCCGGACATACCTAGCCACATGTGTTAGGTAGTTCAGAGCTCTTATCCAGAGTAGAGGAGGTATACAATTTCTTCCCCAATCTGTCCATGGATTTGCTGTCCTTATCTGCTGGGTAGAGAGCAGCAAAAGACAATTATCTGGATGTTTTCTCAGCAGAGACTGCAATAACTGCTGGGTCTGCTGGGGGGTTTTTATAAAGGAACTGGGCATCCTGAGGGACCTTATAGAAATAGTCCGAACGTTTTGAGGCTGGTGGTTGTGAGTCTGGGGATTGAGAAGCAGCCAGGAAGGCATCCTGGAAAGCAGGTAGCAAAGGGGGCACAGCAGGAGGAGATGGCTGCTCCATTTGCAGTAGGTCAAAGTACCTTTTCTTGGTATCGGATACTTCTGATGCCTCCCACTTAAAATGTTCTCTCATGAGGGAGATTGTCTCTCCAAAGGTGAACTCTTCTCCTGGGGACTCAGGAGTAATGGAGTCCTCCTCCTCTGGAGTAATGAAATCCTTGGGGTAGTCTATTTGTGATTCGTAAGTAACAGATTCCTCTGAAGAGTAGTCTTCCTCTAATACCTGTAAAGGAGGCCAAGGAGAGGGAGCAGGTGGTAATTATTGTGTCTACAGGGCGTGGAATAACTTAGAGAGACTTTGTGAAAATACATCCTATCCAGGAACCGGCTGAGGCTCAGGATGCTTTAGTTTTTGTTTTCTCTTCAAGAGGGTAGCCGGTAGAGAAAGAATTGGAGTGGACGTCTGGGTGGGTAGAAGTGTAGGAGTAGGGCCCTCCAACTGAATGAGGCATGGTCTCCCTCCGTCATCAGGACCTGATGGCTAATTAGCCTTAGCAGAAGTACTCAAAGTTTCCCACCATCTCAGCTTCCACTGAGGTTCCCGGGCCTGGTTTGGAAAAGAAAGTCTGAGAAGATCCCGGACTTTCATCAGCCTCAAGAATCTGCTCGGACGCCTGAGGTGCAGTGTGGGATTCTGGCCTGATTTTCTCGGCCTTATTCCTCGGTGGCCAGGCCTACTCCACCTTCCATACAGAGTGCAAGACAATCTCTGATTCTCCAAATACAGTTTTAACGCGGCCAGATGGCTAAGCGTTTTTGGGACAAAAGATTTGCAGCTGGAGCAGGATGTATGGTCGTTAGCCTCGTCTAAGCAAAATATGCATTTTTCTTGCATGTCCTTGTAAGGAATTAATCAAGAGACAAAGAAAAACCTAACAGGGCACTTATCTGTATCAGTAGATTGAAGCGGTCATCTGGTCTGCAGCGACTGCTTAAACCAGTCACCTGAAATTAGCGATCTGCTTTCGGAACTGGCAAACGGGAGTCCTACGTTAACTGCGGAAGAAAAATTCTGAAGAGGGTACGTGCAGACATCATTTTTATACCCTGTGTCGGTTTATGGCCCTGACCAGGGACATCACATGTACCCTCCAGGAGCAAAGACTTTGGTATAATGGCCAGATGGGGGCGCTCAGTCAGCAACCTCTCTAATGTAATGAATACTGCAACATGAGAATAGAAGGAAATGAGGTACAGATACTCTCTGAGGTGGCTTCAAGGCCAAAAAGGCATTAAACAACCCCGGATTAATATCCTGCCATTAACACTGGGGATTGTCAACAGCAAGATAAGTATGCTTGTTTTCCTTGCTTTTTCTTTTGAGGGACATCTGCCTGAAATACCCCAGGTGGTTCGGACCCTTGCCAACATCCAACAATCAAGAACCACAGCAGGAATCTCTTCCCGAACTAGAATCTGCTGTATTTCCCTCAGTCTCTCAGATATAAATCAGCCAAGGTTCCCCTTCAATGTCCAGAACAGACGTTTTTAAAGCTTCCAAGAACGTGCAACAAGTTGTGTCCATGCCGGCCTCTGATGAGGCTGAGTCAGAGGAATCTGAAGCAACAACCAGATGATCCTGGGGAGTTTTGCCAGTCTCGAAAGAGACATCCAGGAGAGGTGGGACAGAAGCCAAATCAGACCTGTGTTTTTTGGCCTTTTTCTTGGCAAGCAACTGATCTTCAGGATGAATGAGAAGGCACTGCCATACTCCGTCACACCAACAATTTTAGACTTTCTTTACATAAATTGATGAGGAGAAACAACTACGTAGGGTCTTAGGGACAAATGCTTGGCAGACAGAACACTGTCTATGGTCGAGAGAAGCACCCAAAAGTACAGTTGTGTACATTTACCATAAATGTTGATGTTAGAGTGTATTCACTGTTGTAATTATCACACTTGGGTTATCTTCCTGCAGGTAGCCCTCAGTCTGCCTGAATATCAGAGTCCTGGGGTTTCTGCGTCGGATGCTGTCGCCTCTTCCATGACGTCAGGTCGTCAGGGGGTATAAAACATGCAGCCAACACCATTACATCAGTTTTTCTTGCCTCAAAGGAGCCCCCAAAACAGGAAGCAATTACATGGTATGGAACACCTCCAGTAAAAAGTAAATACCATATCCATAAGATATGGCCAAAAGGAGGATAGGTAGAAAGCACAGACAAGTCATGGGGCTGGAGGGAGGGTAACCAGGACTGCAACAGTGAATACACTCGAACATCTACATTTACGGTTAAGTGTACACAACTGTACTACGTTCTTCGTGTTTCACTGTTGCAGTCATCACACTTGGGTTGATTCCGAAAGCTGAGGAAGGGTGGAGGCAGTCAAGAACTAGTAGGGCTACCTACCAGGCCTTGAAATCTGCTGTGGCAAATACAGCTCTGGATTTAGAAAAGAGAAGTAAATGGTAATGCTTGGTGAAGGTGTATACAGAAGTCCAGGTTGCAGCTTCCAGGATGTCCCTGGTAGGGACTCCCCTAAGAAATGCTGCAGAGGTTGAGCTAGCCCTAGTGGAATGAGTTATGATCCCCTGTGGGGTAGGTTTTCCATGGTGCTTGTAGCAGAAATGGATGCAGTGTGCTATCCATTTGCAAATGGTTTGCTTTGAAATGGCCTTGCCCACTCCCCCTGTAGCAAAGCTGACTAGCAGTTGGTCAGATTTTCTGAAAGGCTTAGTTCTATCAAGGTAGAAAGTACAGTTGTGTACACTTAACATAAATGTAGATATTAGAGTGCCTTCACTGTTGCAGTCATCATTGTAGGGTTCTTTCTGCTGGCAGGCAGCCCTCGGTCAGCCAGAATCCCAAAGTCTGGGTCCGGCGTCGGCTGTTCAGTCATGCTCCCTGACGTCAGAGCACCATGAGTACAAAGCTACCAGCCGACGCCATGTTCTCCAGTTTTTCTTTCCCCAGATGTCAGGTGCCCAAAAGTGAAGGCTAATAGTAAAATAAAAATGTAACATACAACAAACCCAATACCCTGCAGCAAATACACCTCAGAAGATGGGTTAAGTAGGAAACCACACTAATGGAAGTATGAGAGGGGACAGGAGGGTGGGTAACCCAGACTGCAACAGTGAAGACACTCGAACATCTACATTTATGGTAAGTGTACACAACTGTACTATGTTCATCGTGTTTCACTGTTGCAGTCATCACTGTAGGGTTGAATCCCAAAGCTGAGATAAAGGGTGGTGGTTACAGAGTAGAAGGGGTGGCTAGAAGGCCCTGCAAGACTGCAGAAGCAAAGCCTACCCTAGACTTAGAGTAAAGAGGGAGATTATAGTGCTTAGAGAAAGTATGCACTGAACTCCAAGTTGCAGCTTCCAAAATATCTTTGGTAGGTACTCCCCTGAGAAAGGCAGCTGAAGTAGCAGCAGCTCTGGTAGAGTGAGTCCTAATATTTCCTGGGATTTGCTTTCCATGATGAGAGTAACAAAATCTGATTCCATGAGCAATCCATTTAGTAATTGTCTGTTGTGAAATAGCTTTGCCTTGGGAATTTGTTGCATAAGAAAAAAACAGTTGCTCTGTTTTCCTGATATCCTTGGTTCTGCCCAGGTAAAAATGAAGTTGCCTGTGTACATCCAAGGAATGCAAGATCCTTTCCCCCTTATTTTGTGGATTAGTGAAAAAAGTTGGCAGGTGAATAGTTTGGTTTAAAACCACTTTGGAATCCACTTTAGGCATGAAAGTAGGATTAGTCCTTAAAGACACCCTATCTTGATGAAAAATAATACAAGGTTCCACAGCCATGAGTGCTTGCAACTCCGAGACTCTCCTGGCTGAAGTCAAAGCCAGTAGGATAGCTGTCTTCCATGATAAATACTTAATATCAGATGTGGCAGCAGGCTCAAAAGGAGGCAGAGTGAGTTTTTCCAGAACATAGTTGAGGTCCAAGGCAGGTATGGGTGGTGTCCTAGGGGGCCTTAAATTCTTTGCTCCTCTGACATATTGTTTCAAAAGTGGATGCGAAAAGATTGGAGGATCTGTATTGTAATGTGCAGAGATAGCTGAGGCATGTATTTTTATGGAGAAGGATAAACCCTTATGTAGCATGTCTGTCAGGTAATGTAAAATCAATGGGATATTAGCAATGAGAGGATCCAAATCCTGAGCATGCATCCAGGTGCAAAATCTCTTCCATTTACCTGCATAAGATTTTCTAGCTGAGGCATGTATTTTTATGGAGGAGAAGGATAAACCCTTATGTAGCATGTCTGTCAGGTAATGTAAAATCAATGGGATATTAGGAATGAGAGGATCCGAATCCTGCGCATGCATCCAGGTGCAAAATCTCTTCCATTTACCTGCATAAGATTTTCTAGTGCTAGGCCGTCTGGCTTCTAAGATGACATCCATGACATGTTTGGGAAGGGTAGGATTAATCATAGACCCTGAATACGCCAGGCTGCGAGTTTTGATATGAGAGTGCAGAACCTGGCCCTGGTTTTGGGACAAAAGATTTGGAATCTGAGGTAAAATCCAAGGAGGCTCCTGGGATAGATTCATCAGTGCTGAGTACCAAAATTGACAAGGCCAATTTGGGGCCAGTAAAATCATCTTGGGTTTGTCCTTGTGCAAAAAATCTGTAACTGGTGGTTGAGGGGGGATGCAAACAGATCGATGTCCGGGCAGCCCCAGGCTTCTGTAATCATCTTGAATATTTGGGTGTCTAGCATCCACTCGTGTGGGTCTGACAGGTTCCTGCTCAGGCTGTCTGCCAGAATATTTTGTTTCCCTGGCAGGAACTGAGCTTGCAGATCCACTTTGCAAGCTAGAGCTGTGTTCCATAGAGTCATGGCTAGTCTGCAAAGCGGGTAGGAGTGTGAACTCCCTTGCTTGTTTATGTACCACATAACTGTGGTGTTGTCTGTCCGTATCAGTAGTTGTCCTGGCTGTAGAAGATCGCTGAAAGCCAAGAGGGCATTCTGTACAGCTAACATCTCTTTTAAATTGATATGCAGGTGCTTCTGATCCTCTGTCCAAAAACCTTGCAGGCCTTTCCCCTGCAAGTGGGCTCCCCATGCGTAATTCGAGGCGTCCATGGTTAACACTTGGCCGGCTGGAGGCAGACTGAAGGCTTTCCCTTTGCTGTGAAGACATGCCATGGTCCACCAATGGAATTCCTTTTGTAGGCAAGGCAAGACAGCAATCTGTGTGTCTAGACTGTGGCAATGCTGGGACCATACACTTTTTAGGTACCATTGTATTTTACTCATATGTAGTTTTGCATTTGGTACGAGAAGGATGCAGGAAGGCCATGTAACCCAAAGCCTGCAGGAATTTCCTTGCAGTTATCTGAGACATTAACGCCAAGGTTTTGAAAGTTGAAGACAGCTGTAGTTGTTTTTCAGATGTCAGGAATGCCATCTGGGTTGTTGTGTTTAGAGCACCCAGAAAAGTTATCTGTTGTGTGGGTGTCAAATTTGACTTTTTTATGTTCACAGTGAATCCCGGATACTTGAGTAGATTTTGAACAAATTCCAGGTGCTGGAGTAAGACATCCTTGCTGTCTGCTTGAATAAGGCAGTCGCCCAGATAAGGGTAAATTTGAATTCCCTTGAGTCTGCAATAAGCTACTACTGGTGCCAAGCACTTGGTGAAGACCCTGGGTGCAGTAGACAAGCCAAAGGGCAGCGCAGAGAATTGATGATGTTTCGAGCCGGCCTTGAACCTGAGGTATTGTTTGCACTCCTGTCTGATAGGGATGTGTAGGTAAGCCTCCTTTAAATGCAATGTCACCATCCATGCATTTTTGCTCAACATAGGCAGGAGCTGCTGCAGAGTAAGCATCTTGAACTTTGGTATCTCCAGAAAAGTATTTAAGACTGACAGATCCAGGATGGGTCTCCATGAATTTTGTTTTCTGGGAACTAGAAAGAGCCTTGAGTAAAAGCCTTGCCCAGTCTCTGATTGTGGAACCATTTCTATGGCCCTCGTAGCCATGAGGGATTCCACCTGGTTTAATGCCTCTGCCCATTGGTGTTTTGGTAGGTCTGGCTATCCGTTTGGTCTTGGCAAGGTATGAAAGTGGAATTTGTAACCTCTTGAAACTACATCCAGAACCCACTTGTCTTGGGTTATGCAAGTCCAATTTTGTTGAAAAAGAGTTTTCCTCCTAGGGGGGCTTCCAGGATTCCTGGAGCCATGCAGGGGGAGACATTGAGCCTGTTTTCTGTAAGATTGAGGTCTGTCCTCTCCACCCCTGGGGGTGGAAGCACTCCACTGTCTAGGTCTGTAAGAGGTCTGTGCTTGGGCCCTCCCTCTGGAACGCCTATATCTACCCCTCTGAGGCCTGTCCGAGCTGGGAAAGGACCAACTTTTAGTTGGCCAATTTCTGCTAAATCTTGGGGGCTGAACTTGTAAAAAAATCCTTAACAGTTTGCATGGATTTTGCCTTATCCACCATTTTCTTTATCACCTCTTCAGCCCTAGATCCAAACAAAACATTATGCTGAACAGGAGCATCCAGTAACTTTGCTTTCACTTGATCAGGTAAGTTTTGTTCCTTTAACCAAGCATGCCTTCTAATGACTGTGCCAGTGGCAGCCGCCCTGCTTAAAGCCTCCAAGGCATCAAAACCACAGTGTAAGCCATGCTTCCCCACTTGCTCAGTAGTATGCATCAGATCGTGTAATTCCTTATTATCTGCACATGCAGAAATGGTACCTAGCTTTTGTTTCATAACAGACAGCAGAAATTGCTGATATTTTAGCATATGAAATTGACAATTCAAAGCCCTAATAGATAAAGTAGCAGAAGTGTACACTTTTTTGCCCCATCTCTCCAAAGCTCTAGAATCCTTATCTGATGGAATAGGGTTTTTAGCAGAGGCGGCCTTAATACCCTTAGGAACCTGAGAAATGGTTTCTGGATCAGCAGCAGGATTTTTGTAAAGGAACTGGTGGGAGTCAGGGACTCTGTAATATCTGTCAGGCTTAGCAGGGGCTGGAGGAAAGGAGTCAGGAGTTAAATTAGCCTCAGAAAAGGCATCATCCACAATATTCAAAACAGGAGGAATAGCCAGGGGTCTAATGTTGGGGAAGAAGGAAATCCCTAAGCCTTCTCTTAGATTCAGAGAACTCCTGTCCTTCCCAGTGAAAATGTTCCCTCATGTCATGTAAAGTTTCCCCAAAAGAAAAATCCTCAGGGGGAGAAGCTGATGGAATGGATTCCTCAGCATCAGAATCATCATAAGGAGGGAAATTATATTCCTGTTCAGAGGAAGACACTGAAGAAATAGATGCCTGATCAGAGGATTCATAATCCAATTCTTGCCTTGGTCTTTTGTCTGGAGGGGGATGTGAACCCCTAATCATGGTTAGTAAGTCCTCCGCCATTTTAAGCAGCTGTTTCTGAGATTTGGGTCCCTGATCAGAAAAGGCCTGGGCTGGTGTCTGATTTATGAGTCTTGGCCTTTGTCTTTGGCTTTGCCTTTATCAGAAGCTGTGTAGGCCTGAACACCCCCTCGGAAGCCGGTACCTGCACAGCAGCTCCGGACCCATCCGAGGGAGCATTGTCCGAAGGTCCTGCAGCTGGAGTACTCAAAGGCCTAGTTGGCTCCTCGTGAGAGTCCGTTTCGGCAACTGGTACTGAAATGGCCGACTACAGGGGCTGCGAAAGCGCCTCACTGACGACGGCCGAACCTGAAGCTGGCTCTGCTTGTAAACAGTCGTCCGATTTGGACCTCGGAGCCCTGTCCTTATCCTTGCGTCGTTTGTGAACTCCGGTAGTCGGAAGCGTGTCCGACGACATTTTATAATTAAATCGCCTGCCAAAGTAGTGAAAAGCAAAATCATACCTCCGCTTAATAGTACGTTGGTTAAATCTAGCACAAAACCGACAAATAGCTACATCGTGGACAGGGCCTAAACAAGGAATACAATAAGAGTGGAAATCCTTATGAGGTATTTTGCTTCCCAAAAGAAATACAATTATTAACTTTTTCTAACATCGGACTGGAGCAAGAAGAAAGTTTCCCCAACAGAGTACTTAGCTTTTAGAAGAAGTAAGTTTTCGGAATGAAGCACGAAAAAATATCAGGAGTCAGCCAACTGGCACTTGCAAACTGCTTCCACCGCATGGCAAGAAAGACTGGAGAACATGGCGTCAGCTGGCAGCTTTGTACTCCTGGCGCTCTGACGTCAGGGAGCATGACTGAACAGCCGACACCGGACCCAGACTTTGGGATTCTGGCTGAACGAGGGCTGCCTGCCGGCAGGAAGAACCCTACAGTGATGACTGCAACAGTGAAACACGATGAACATCCTGAGTTATCTGTCCACATCCAAGGAGTGCAAGATCCTTTCCCCTTTATTCTAAGGATTAGGGGAAAAGGTTGGTAATAAGATAGATTGGTTTAGAGCCACAATGGATACCACCTTGGGCATAAAAGGTGGGTTAATCCTGAGGGAAACCCTGTCAGCATGGAAAATAATAAGTTATGTACCTACCATAACGTTCCATGTTGTCTTCTTCTCACCTTCTTTCTTGCTGGATGGGTTCGGAGCCAATCCTCGGCTCCGACTCGGCAGTCTACTAAAGCTCAAGAGCTACTTAGTGGCTCGAAGCCCTCCCTATATCCCACAATGCCAGACGTCAGATCCCCAGATCTCCTTTGGCAGAGCTAAAGTACACTTTTGTACCTACCATAAATGTAGATGTTCGAGTGCTAATACAGCTGCAGTCATAACAGATGTGTTTTCCTGCCGTCAGGCGGGTCCTCGGTTGGCCGAATTCCAAAGTCTAGGTCCGGCGTCGGATGTCGTCGCTTCTTCCCTGACGTCAGTGCGACAGGGGTATAAAAGAACCAGCAGACGCCATTTTCTTCAGTTTTTCTTGCCCCAGATGTCAGGTGCCCCCAGAAGGAAGGCAATACATAAATTTATGTAATAATGCAATGCAATATAATAAAAAAACAGTAGTTGCAAGCAAATACACCATAAAAGAATACCCCAATCAGGTTGTATGAGGAGGTGTTAGCTATTAGGCCTGTCCCAAGAGGGGAAGGAGGGAGGGAAACCTGGACTGCAGCTGTATTAGCACTAACATCTACATTTATGGTAGGTACAAAACTGTACTATGTTCATCGTGCATACAGATGCAGTCATAACAGATGGGTAGAATCCCAAAGCTAAAAAAGGGGTGGTTGGCACTAGGTGGAACTAGGAGGAGCCAGGATGCCCTGCAAGACTGCAGTGGCAAAGCCTGCTCTAGATTTGGAGTATAATGGTAGGTGATGGTGCTTGGAGAAAGTATGTACAGAACTCCAAGTGGCTGCTTCCAAAATATCTTTGGTAGGAACCCCCCTGAGGAAAGCTGCAGAGGTAGCTGTGGCCCTTGTGGAGTGAGATCTGATGCCTGCAGGTACAGTTTTACCATGAAAAGAGTAACAAAAGTGTATGCAGTGGGCTATCCATTTTGAGATTGTCTGTTTGGAAATAGGCTTCCCTTGAGCTCCTGTAGCATAGGACACAAAGAGTTGCTCTGATTTCCTGAAAGGCTTTGTTCTGTCCAAATAATAACGTAGCTGTCTGTGAATGTCCAAGGAATGTAGTAGTCTCTCCCCTTTGTTTTGAGGATTAGGGTAAAAGGTAGGTAAGTGGATAGCCTGATTCAAGGCTACCCTGGATACTACCTTTGGCATAAAGGAAGGATTGGTTCGTAAGGAAACTCTGTCCTGATGGAAAATGATGAAAGGCTGCACAGCCATGAGGGCTTGTAGTTCCGAAATCCTGCGAGCTGAGGTGATAGCCAGAAGGAAGGCTGTTTTCCAGGACAAATATTGCAGTTCTGTTGAAGCAGCTGGCTCAAAAGGAGGCAAGGTCAGTTTTTCTAGAATGAAATTGAGGTCCCAAGCAGGTACTGGTTGTTTCCTGGGGGGGTTTATATTCTTAGCCCCTCTGAGGAACTGTCTTAAGAGGGGGTGAGAGAATAAAGGAGGATCAGTGTTGTATTCTGCAGAAATGGCTGAGGCATGGATTTTGATGGAGGAGAATGAAAGTCCACTGCTTAGCATCTCAGCTAGGTACGGTAACATTTGAGGTAAATTCAGTATTCCAGGATTCTGACCCTTTTTCTGATTCCAGGCACAAAACCATTTCCATTTTGCAGAGTAGGCTTTTCGAGTAGAAGGCCTTCTGGCCTCCAAAATGACATCCTGCACCTCCTTGGAGAGTAGGGTCTGTTGTGAATTTAAGGAATCTTCCATGCGGCTAGATTGAGTGTTTTCAGCTGACTGTGAAGAGTTTTGAAGTTGTGCTGAGTCAGTAGAAGAGGCATTAGAGGCAGGATCTATGGTGGGGAATGAGTCAGGCTCCTCAGGAGTGGATACCAGTGTTGTCTTGGCCAGTCTGGAGCAATCAGAATCATCTTTGGTCTGACTGCTCTGGTTTTTAATAGAACTTTGGGCAGCAGAGGAAGAGGTGGAAAGGCATAAACTGTCATTGTTGTCCAACTGAAAGACAGTGCGTCCACTTTCCAGGCCTGTGGATGAAAGGTCCTTGAGCAGAATTTTGTCAATTGGTGATTTCTGTGGGAGGCAAAGAGATCTATGTCTGGCCTTCCCCATGCTTGAATTATCTTTGTAAAAACTTGAGGATGCAACTTCCATTCGTGTGGATCTGTCATATTTCTGCTTAGGTTGTCTGCCAGCGTGTTTTCCTTGCCTGGCAGGTACTGTGCTTGAAGTTCGATTTGTAGTTCCAGAGACATGGCTAGCCTGCATAGGGGGTAAGAATGGGCTCCTCCCTGCTTGTTTACGTACCACATTACTGTGGCGTTGTCTGTCCTTATCAATAGCTGGCCTGGATGCAGTAGGTCTTTGAAAGCCATAATAGCATTTATCACTGCTAGCATTTCCTTTTGATTGATGTGTAGGTGCTTTTCTTTTTGGGACCATTTGCCCTGAATGCACCGATCTGTCATGTGCGCCCCCCAGGCGTAGTCCGAGGCGTCTGTTGTGATGACTTGATTTGCTTGAGGCTTGCAGAATGGGAGACCTGTGTTTCTTTGGCATGCTTGAGCCCACCACAGAAATTCCTTTTGAAGACATGGAATCAGTGGTATCATTGTTTCCAAACTGTGGCTGTGTTGAGACCATAGGTTTTTTAGGTACCATTGAAGTTTCCTCATATGCAGCTTTGCACATGGGATTAGCAGGATGCAAGATGCCATGAATCCCAGAGCCTGCAGGATTTTCCTTGCAGTCAGCCTGGTGGAAGTTGCCAGTTTTCTGAAGTATTGAGTTAGTTGCCCTTGTTTCTCTGGCTTGAGGTAGGCCGTCTAGATATTTGTATTCAAGCTGGCACCCAGGAAAATTATTGTTTGAGAGGGTATTAGCCTTGATTTCTTTTTGTTGACTGTGTATCCCAGAGAGTTCAACAACATTATTGCAAACACCATATGTTTCAGAAGTATGTGCTTGCTGTCCGCTTGGATCAGGCAGTCGTCCAAATATGGGTATATTTGTATCCCTTGAAGTCTGCAGTAGGCAATTACTGATGCCAGGCATTTAGTGAACACTCTGGGCGCAGTAGATAAGCCAAAGGGCAATGCAGAGAATTGATAATGGGTTGAACCTGCAAGAAATCTGAGGTATCTTCTGCAATCTTGTCTGATTGGGACATGCAGGTATGCCTCCTTGAGGTCCAATGTTACCAGCCAAGACTCCTTGCCCAGTATGGGAAGAAGCTGCTGTAATGTGAGCATCTTGAATTTTGGCACGAGTAAAAATGTGTTTAGGATGGATAGGTCCAAAACAGGTCTCCAATCTTTGCCCTTCCTTGGTACCTGGAATAGTCTGGAATAAAAACCTTGACCCTGTTCTTGTGCAAGTACCTCTTGAATAGCTTTCATGTCCATGAGATCTGAAATTTGTTTTTGTGCCTCTGCCCTTTGATTGTGTGGCAGGTTTGGCATGCCTCTCATTTTTGGAAGGGTGTGAAAGTGGAATCTGTAGCCTCTGTCTAAAATGTCCAGGATCCATTTGTCTTTTGTGACAATATGCCAATTTTTCGAAAATAATGCCAGTTTTCCGCCTAAAGGTGCTGCCATTTGAGCCTTGCTTGGCATGCAAAGGGGAAAGTCATTGGTTCTGCTTTCTGAATGGCTGTGAACTATCCTCACCACCTCTTTGTGTAGGTGTGCTTGCCATTGTCTGCCTCTAAACTATCCTTGAGATTGCCCTCTACCCCTCGGGCGCCTGTATCTACTACCTCTTTCGGGTCTGTCCGTGGCTGGAAAGGACCAATTTTTTGAAGGCCAATTTCTACTGAAACGTGGAGGTTGTACCTGTAGGAAATCTTTCACTGTTTGCATTGATTTTGCCTTTTCCTCCATTTTCTTTAATACCGCCTCAGCTTTAACACCAAACAATACATCTTTTTGAAGAGGTGCATCTAGTAATTTAGCTTTGACATGATCTGTTAAGGTTTGCTCTGAGCCAAGCATGTCTACGTATGACTGATCCTGTAACAGCAGCTCTACATGAGGCCTCTAAAGCATCAAAACCACATTGCAAGGTATGTTTACCCACTTGCTCTGCACTATGTAACAAATCCTGCAACTCCTTCAAATCTGGTTGTTCAGGTTGTGACATTTTGCTTTTCAATTGTGATAACAGAAACTGTTGGTACTTTAACATATGGAACTGACAGTTTAATGCCCTCATGGTTAAGGTGGCCGAGGTGTGTACCTTTTTCCCCCACCTTTCTAAAGCTCTGGAATCTCTCTCTGAAGGTAATGGATTTTTAGTAGTGGAGGCCTTAATTCCCTTGGGACCCTGTGAAATCGTTTCTGGGTCAGCCGCATGGCTTTTGTATAGGAATTGGTGTGAATCAGGAACCCGGTAATACCCGTCAGGCTTAACTGGAGCTGGAGGTAAAGAATCTGGGTTGAGGCAGGCCTCCGAATACACATCATCTAGTATGTCCAAGACAGGAGGTATAGCCAGAGGCCTGTGCTGAGGGAGCAAGAGGAAATCTGTAAGCCTTTTCTTGGAGTCTGAGTACTCTTGGCCTTCCCAGTGGAAGTGTTCCCTCAAGGTATGTAAGGTTTCCCCAAAAGAGTAATCCTCAGGGGGGGAGACAGAGGGAATGTACTCCTCTGCATCAGAATCTTCAAAAGGGGAGTATGAATGTTCCTGATCTTCAGAATGTTCTGAAATAATGGAGGCCTGGTCCGAGGAAGGGGATTCTTCCTCCACTCTGGGCCTTTTGTCCGGGGGGGGGGGGGGGGGTGGTTGAGAACCCCTGATAAGAGTAATCAAATCCTCAGCCATTTTGAGCATCTGCTTTTTAGGCATGGGGCCTTGAGAGGGGCCCTGTGGAGCTTGTCTTTTAGTATGCATGGCTGCTTTAGACTTAGTGAAAGCCTTGATGGAAAAAGAAGAAGGCCTGAAGACACCTTGAGAGGTGGCAGGCCTGTCTAAAGTTTCCCCACCAAGAGTGGCTTCGGTATCTGTAGTCGGGGTGTGGGCCGAAGAGCCTGCGACCTCGGGCACAGAAGACACCGCCAATGAAGTGTCATCGGTAGTCAGGGGCTGCGTAGGCGCCTCGCTGAGAACCGGAGCACCTGTAGTCGGCTTTAGCGTGGTGTCGGTAGAAGTCACGGACCTCGTAGGTCGGTCCTTATCTTTGTGTCTTTTACTCAAAACTGGAGTCGGAGTATCCGACGACATAATGTAATTAAACTTTTTGCCAAAATAGTGTTGGGCGAACTCCGCCCGACGCTTAATAGTGCGTCTGTTTAATGTAGCACAAAAACGACAGGCCGAGACGTCGTGGTCTGGACCTAAGCAAGGAATGCAGAGGGAATGAAAATCCTTATGCAATATTTGCTTCCCACATGAAATGCTATTAACTTTGTCTGACATCGGTCTGAGGCAAGAAAAGTTTCCCCAAGGGGGTACTTAGCTTTCAAGAAGACTTCGGTTGAAAAATATTCATAATCTCAGGAGCTGGCCGACCGGCACTTGCGAACTGCTTCAGCTTCGAGCACCACGCGGCAAGAAAGACTGGAGAAAATGGCGTTGGCTGGTTCTTTTATACCCCTGTCGCACTGACATCAGGGAAGAAGCGACGACATCTGACGCCGGACCTAGACTTTGGAATTCGGCCGACCGAGGACCCGCCTGACGGCAGGAAAACACATCTGTTATGACTGCAGCTGTATGCACGATGAACATCACCAAGGAAAGACTCAAGGACACTTGTCCAACCACAAGGAAAACCATAGTACAAAGACAGAGGAGGAACAATGTACATCAGAGTTGTCCAGAGGAAGAAGACCCCAAAAGGGGACTCTTCTTGGTCTGTCCAGGCTAGGGGGATGGAGGGTGGGACACAAGAAAGAAGGCGAGAAGAAGACAACTAACATGGAACGTTATGGTAGGTACATAACTTCTTAATGTTAAGTTGTCTATCTCGCCTTCATTCTTGCTGGATGGGACAGCGTCCCTAGCCACCTTAGTCCTGGGTGGCTCATCGGAACAGACTCTTGAGCACAGTGGAACCACACTCAGCTCTATTCCTAGAGGCCACATCCAACTTATAATGCGAAATGAATGTATGAGGAGTGGCCCAAGTGGCTGCGGCACAAATAGATTCCATTGGTAGTCTTGCTTGAAAGGCTACCGACATAGCTAACGCTCTGGTGGAATGACCTCTAGGTTTAGCCAGGAGTTGTTTATGTCCGAGTTGATAAATCAAGATAATAATAGAGGACAACCACCTGGATAAGGTTACTTTGGAAACTGGCCATCCTGGTTTGCCCTCAGCACAGGATAAGAAGAGTTGGCCTGATTTTCTTATTTGCTTAGTCCTGTCCAAGTAGAAATGTAATTGCCTATGAACATCCAAGTGGTGTAAATTTTGTTCGGCTTTGTTCGAATAGTTAGGAAAAAAGACAGGAAGATCAATAGTCTCATTCAGATTTATTTCAGAGGTTACCTTGGATAAAAACTAAGGATTAGGCCTAAGTTAAACTCTGTCCTTATGAAACACAAGATAAGGAGGACGAATACAGAGGGCTTGAAGTTCAGAAACTCTCCTAGTTGATGTGATGGCTACCAAAAAGAGTGTCTTCCAGGAGAGCAATTTTAAGGAACAGGAAGCCGCTGGTTCAAAGGGGGGGGGGGAGAATCAAGGAAGCCAATATCAAGTTAAAGTCCCGCGGGGGGATCTCTGACCAGGGGCCTAAGCAATAAAGTTCCTTTAAGAAAGGCCTTGCAAAGCTTGTGGGAAATGATGCTGGTTTCTGACAGGCTAGCATGGAAATTTGCAATAGCAGCTAATTGGACCCTAATGGTGGCAGAGGAGGAACCAGCTTGAAAGAGCTGTGCTAAAAAATCTAAAACATGATGGACAGGGGCTGTAAAGAGGTCAATATTCCTAGACTCTGCCCAGAAGGAGAAACGTTTCCACTTACTAGCATAAGTCTTCCTGGTAACAGATTTGTGCGAAGAAAGGATGATATCACGCATCGGCTGAGAAATTAGCGGAAGCCTGACTAAGGTTGGAAGTGGAACAACCAAGCTGTAAGGTTGAGAGACTGAAGGGAGTGGTGCAGCCCGCCTGACTGATGGACCAAGAGGTCTGGCACTGGGTCCAGATTCCACGGCCGCTCCAGCAGGTGCTGATGCAGGAATGGGAACCAAATTTGTCGAGGCCAGTAAGGGGCAATGAGGATCATCCTGGATCCCAATGCGGTTGCTTTCTGAATTAGCTTGGGAATTAGGTGAAAAGGCAGAAATGCGTACAGAAGACCCCGGGGCCAAACGTGAACTACAGCGTCTCTGGGGGAGTGGCCGGGAAGGGGGAAGAGTGTGAAGAAGTCATCACACTTGCTGTTGAGAGGAGTTGCAGCAAGGTTGACCCCATCTGCGGAAGATTTTGTCCGCTACTGATTGACTGAGAGACCACTCGTGAGGCATGAGAATAGCTCTGCTTAGCCTGTCCGCTATGATGTTGGACCTACCAGGGATGTGCGTTGCTATCAGAAACCGTTGAGAGGAGATCGCCTACTGCCAGAGTCTGAGTGCTTCTCGACATAAGGGATAGAACTTGGTTCCGCCCTGCTTGTTGATGTACCACACTACAGACATATTGTCTGTCTGTCTGAATTGCAATAGTCCCGGTGGGTTGAGAGTCCTGAAGAGCTTGCAACGCCAAAACCACCACTCTCATCTCCAAGACATTTATGTGCAGATGGTACTCTAGAGGTTGCCAGGTGCCTTGGACAGTCCTGCCCTGAAAATGCCTCCCCCACCCGATCAGGGAGGCATCCGTGGTCACTGTGGCAACAGGAGGAGGAAGAACACACGGTCTGCCCTGGAGTATCAGAGGGGAGACCATCCACCAAGCCAGATGGTCTTTGCACGATTGAGTGATTATTATCTTGTGAGACACTGGAAGCTGTTGAAAGGACCATTGAGTAAAAAGCATCCACTGAAGAAGCCGCATGTGAAAACGAGCCAGGGGAACTTGTATGATTGCTGCTGCCATGAGGCCCCAAGGTCTTTAGTACGACTCTGGCCTGAATCCTGTTGCACTGTAGTAAGACTTGCACATGTCGGCGGATTTCTGAAACTCTGTCGAGAGGAAGCCTTGCAGACAGATCTTTTGTATTTAAGCTTGCGCCTATAAAGGTTATAGACTGTCAAGGCGACAATGCAGACTTTTCGAAATTTATTGATATATCTAGCATAGAGTAAGTTTGGATGGTATAATACCTGGCTCGTAGCAGCTGATGCCTGGTGGGAGCAGTGAGGAGCCAGTCATCGAGATATGGAAACACCCGGAATCCTCGCCGTCTCAGGTGAGCCGTAACCACTGCCATGCATTTGGTGAATACCCTGGGGGCTGTGGTGAGACCAAAGGGCAGGGCCCTGAATTGATAGCGACTGGCTCCCAGCTGGAAGCAGAGAAACCTTCTGGAGCGCCTGTTTATTTTGACATGGTAGTACGCATCCTGAAGGTCTATGGAGCACATCCAATTGTCCTGAACCAAAAAGGGTAGAATGGACTGGAGCGTGACCATCTGGAGCTTTGTTCTTTGAACAGACTTGTTTAGCCTGCTGAGATCCAAAAACAGGTCTCCAGTCCCCTGTCTTTTTTGGCACCAAAAAGAACTTGGAGTATATTCCGGATCCTTGCTGGTCTGCTGGGACTGGCTGGATGGCTTGTTTGTCTAGCAGTTTTGAAATTTCTAGCACTGCCTATTCCCTTAGACCGGGTGGAACATCTGGAAGGGACTTGGTTGTTTGTATCGGGGTGTGGGCAAAGGGGATCTTGTAACCCTTGGATATGATAGACCGTACTCATTTGTCTTGTGTGAGGAGATGCCAGGCTTCTGGGTACACAGTGACAATCTTCCCCCGACTGCCTCCGAAGGCGGACGGTCAGGCAGCCCCTCAGGGGTGCTGAAAGGGTTTGTCAGAGAACGATTCTCTGCTACCCTGATTTTGCGGGCCCCCTCTGCCCCTCGAGCGGCGTCTATTATGGTTCCCTCCCCTGCCCCTGGTGGGAAACTCACCACGTGTGTCAGGCACGACTCCCTGGGGTTTCCGAAACCACATTTTTCCACTCTTCTGACCCTTGGGGAATGGTCTTGAGGGAGTGGAAAAACGGACTCCCACGGCAGAGAGAGTCTTGCCTTCCTGCTCACACCTGGTAAGGGTATCTTTCACCTGTGGTCCAAACAGAGCCGAACTATCGAAGGGGGTATTGGTGAAGGACGCCTTAAAGGGGTCAGCAAAGTTGCATAACCGCATCCAGGCATGTCTTCTCACAGCCATGCCTGTACCTGCGGCCCTACTCGCCCCATCGGCTGCATAAGAAATGAGCCGCATGGAGGAGTTGACGACAGAATTAAGGGTCGCCAGCTGGGAGTTAATCTTATCTTGAGCCCCGACAGCTGACGGATCCTGAAGGGTATCACCCAGTTCCTTGAGAAGTTCCCTTTGGAGACGGGGGAAATGGCACAGATATATCAGCGACCGCATAGAAAAGGTCGCTGAGGAAAACAACCACTTCCCGTACCTGTCCATTGTCCTAGATTCTTTATTAGGTGGATGGACAGGCACCGAAGGATCAGCCAGCTCCTTCTTCGTGGCTGCTGCAACCACCATGGCATCAACAGGGACACCCTTTGTCAAAAATTGCTTGTTGGGTGGGGCTGTAATAAATTTAGTGGGCCTACGGGGAGTTGGTTCCACTGTGTCCGGGGCTGACCACGCCTTTCGAGCCACAACTTCCGTTAGCGGGTCGAAAGGTGGACACACACAGGAGGTGGAAAGGCGAGAACCAAACGCATCCAGGTAGACCGACTCGTCCTCCGAAGGGTTAAGGGCAGCCCAGTTCCCCCTCTGCTTAAGGATCTCTAGAATGTCTGAAAAGGAGACATCCTCAGAGGGGGATCTTGGGGACCCTTCTGAATCCTCCAAGTCGGTATCAGACATGACTGACTCTGGGGAGTCTACATGTTTCCTCTTACATTTTCTCTTCCAGGGGGGCTCCTCCGAAGGATCGGGGGAGGCCTCGGAAGAGGAAGATATGCCTAATGGGGTGACCTGGAGCATTTGCTCTCCACGCTTGGGGTCAGGAGGGTGAACAGAGACCGATGCAGGCACCATGGGGGGAGGAGCCGAAGGGGCTGATCGAGGGGCCGACTCAGGAGTCAGCACACTCCTCATGACCTCGAAGGCGCCCCTGTCAGGCAGAGCAGAAGGTCCCTGCTCCGAGGAGATGAGAACCCCTGTCGGCACCGAGAGGGACGGCTCCGAGGCCGATGTCAGGGCCGAGCTCACCTGCGCCGATGCTCAGAGAGGGAGAACGGGGTCGGACAAGTGTCCGATGTCACTCGCCCCCTCAGAGCCGACGAGGGAGTCTCGGCGCCCAGATCCCTCCAAGGACGGAACCAAGGAAGAGATCGGAGATGATGAAGGAGCAGAAAGGTGTGGTAACAGTTCCGACGTTACCAAGATTCGAGCCCCAACCAGCTCTGGCTCCGAACTCAAGGAGGGAGTCGGAGGAGGAACTGCTGTAGATACCGGGACAGCCACAGTCTGATGAGATGGGCTGGTTAACATTTTGGCCAGGGCCTGCGACTTAAGGAGTCTACTGATCACCCTCTCTAGGTCATGATCAGACAGCCTGGAGGACCGGGATGAGTAGGACCTATGGCTTTTCTCAGATTGGAGTAATGGTGACCTCTGAGTCGAGCGAACAGATTCTAGGGAAGGGGACCTAGAACGTTTTCGGCTTGAAGACGGTTCCGACAGTAAGGTCGGAGCCGACTGAGGTCTAGAGGTGTTGGCTCCAGCCGGAGCCGAAGAGGAGGCAGGTGCTCCACCAGGCAACTGCTCCGAACTGGGAGCGACGGCTTGGCGGGTTTAGAGGATTTACCCGACGAAGGCTTGGTCGAGTATCCTTCTGGCTTAAGTAAGCCTCTCAGGTTGAGCTTGTTCCTATGCTCCTGCAGGACTCTCGGGCTGAAGGCATGACAGACCGAGCAAGAGTCCTGCAGATGTAGGGGGCCCAAGCAATAAACGCAAGAAGTGTGACTGACAGAGACATCTTCTGACAGCACGAGTCACACTTCTTAAACCCTGAAACTTTGGTATCCTTAGACATGATTGATACCAAAGAAAATATTCACCAGTGCTTAAACACACAGAAAAAACACACATACACTCGCACTAGTTAAGCTAACAGTATTAGTAACTACACAGTTAACTATATATAAATATACACAAACTACAAACTGTAATAAAGTAAAGGAGCTAAAACTACCCTATTAATACAAGGTAAGGGGGGGGTAAGGGAAGAAACTCTCAACTAAAACGAGTTTCTAAGAGGGAGTAAACAGAGAGTTAACTAACCGGAAAGCTACAAAAATAAGATATGGTTATCGGCAAAAACTTAAAGTTAACTTTTAATATATATATATTAAAAGTAAAGATTAATACGACCTGGAGCCAAGTAAAATCACAACCTAGTAGCTGAAGCGGCAAACGAGATCTAGGGATCTGACGCCTAGCATTGTGGGATACAGGGAGGGCCTCAAGCCAGTCTCTCGAGCTTTAGTAGATTGCCGAGTCGGAGCCGAGGATCGGCTCCGAACCCATCCAGCAAGAATGAAGGTGAGATAGACAACTTAACATTGAAGGGTTCCACAGCAATTAGTGCCTGTAACTCAGACACTCTTCTTGCTGAAGTGATGGCTAGAAGTAAGGCCGCTTTCCAAGAGAGGAATTTTAACTGTGCTGAAGCAGCAGGCTCAAAAGGGGGAAGCTTGAGCTTCTCTAGTACAAAGTTAAGGTCCCAGGTGGGGGGGGGCACTCTAATCGGGGGTCTTAAATTGTTAGCTCCTCTCAAGAACTGTTTGACCAGAGGGTGAGAAAAGAGAGGTGGTTCAGTACTATAATAAGCTGAGATGGCTGAGGCATGCATCTTAACAGAAAAAAAAGGACAGGCCTTTGTGGAGCAGCTCTGCTAGGTAATCTAGGATTTGAGGTAAGGTGGGCACGGCTGTGTCCTTTCCTTGAGACTGGTTGCAAGAACAGTATCTTTTCCATTTTTCAGAATAGGATTTTCTAGTACTAGGCCATCTGGCCTCAAGGTTGACATCCAGCACCTGTTTGTTGAGGGTTGCTGGTGAAGTACTCAGGGAATAAGCCAGGCTGCAAAGTTCAAGGTTTGCAGCTCAGGATGTAAAATCTGTTCCTCCTGCTGGGACAGCAGGGAGGGGGGTCTGATGTAGGTGCCAGGGTAGCACTGCTGCCAGACTGTGTAGGAGTGGGTATCAGTGCTGGCGGGGCCAGTCCAGGGCCATAAGGATTGTCCTTGGTTTGTCCTGTTTGATCTTGAGTAGTACTTTTGAGAAAAGGGGTAGAAGGATGTTATGGGACAAGACCAGCTTATTAAAATGTATATTAATTTCAGCTTATTATAATGATGCTATAATATGACTGTTAAACAAATATAACGTGTATGCAGGGCTGGGAAAAATACAGCTTCATAAGTCACAGTATTACTGTTCATTTTAACTGCATTCTTTTAGTATGTAATGAGAGAATAGTATGTGTTGCATGAAGTGAGACATGTAGTTATACAAAAAGGAATTTGTTAGCCTGACCCCCCCCCCCCAGGCTAGGAGTGCACTGTTGCTAGAGTAGGTTTGAAACATCCAAGGTCAGAAACGAGACCCCTTGGAAGCAGGTGAATCATGTATAGGAAAGTGTTCACGTGAAGTCTGAGGCGAAAATCACGAGGGATGAGGACATTTGCAAAGTTTTCTTCAGGACACAAGTCATAACGTCATGAAATTGCATAAGCAGTTTGATAAGAAAATGTATAAAATTACAGTTTTCGTATGTAAAGTGAGAAGGCTTCATCAAGAATTATGAAGACCAACTCCTAGCGCTGCAAGAATAAAATTTATGTTTGCAAATCCTGAAGGTGTTGTTCCTAACTAGACGCATACAAGGTAAATTCTTAATGTTAACTTTAACAGGGGGAAAGGCATAAATTGAGAGGTTTTCCCATGTAAAGGATAGGGCATCCACTTAGCATGCTTGGCTGTGGGGATTTCTGGTGCAAAATTTGCTCAATTGATGGTTTTGAAGGGAGGCAACGAGGTCCACCTCTGGTGCCCCCCACCTGTGGTTAGAAGTTGGAATGAGTTGGGTTCCAGTTTCCACTCGTGTGGGTCCACTAGATTTCTGCTTGTCGTCTGCCAGTGAATTTTGTTTGCCTGGCAGGAACTTAGCTTGCAGGTGCACTTGGTTGCTCAAGGCTGTGTTCTACAGGGCGGCCATGGCTAACATGCAGTGGGTAGGAATGAGTCCCCCCCCCCCCCCGCTTGTTTATGTACCACATAACTGTGGTGTTGTCTGTCTTTATCAAGGGTTGTCCTGGAAGGATAAGGTTTTTGAAGGGTGCCAGAGCTTTCTGTACAGCTAACATTTCTTTTTGATGGATATGTAGGTGAATTTGCCCTGGGCTCCATTTGCCTTGAATGCATTTGCCAGCCATGTGAGCCCCCCATGCAAAGTTTGATGCGTCTGTCAGGGTTTGGGTGCGAGGGGTTGAGTGAAAGAGAGTCCCTTGTTGCTGTTGCAAGCCTCTGCCCACCAAAGGAACTCTGCTCTTAGACAAGGAATGATAGGAATAATTGTTTCCAGGTCTTGAGAATGTTGGCACCAGAGACTTTTTAAGTACCAGTAAAGTTTCTTCATATGCAGTTTTGCATATGGAATTAGAAGAATGCATGAGGCCATGAACCCTAGGGCTTGCAGTATTTTTCTTGCAGACAGCTGGGTTCTAGTGGCCATTAGTTTTAAGTAGTTTGTCAAATAAACCTACTTTTCTGGAGTAAGGAATGCCATCTGGGAAGTTGTGTTCAAGCTTGGTCCCATGAATACAATCTTTTGGCTGGGCACCAGATGTGATTTCTTTTCGTAGATGGTGTACCCCAGAAAAGTTAGAAGTCTCTTTAAAAATGCCAGGTGTTGAAGTAGCAATTCCTGACTGTCTTCCTGAATCAGGCAGTCATCCAAGTATGGATAAATTTGAATATTTCTCTGCCTGCAGTGCAATGGCTGGAACCAGGCACTTTGTGAATACCCTGGGTGCAGCAGATAAGCCAAAGGGAAGTGAAGAGAACTGATGGTGCACAGAGCCTGCCCTGAAGCGTAGATATTTCCTTTAAGATTCCCTTATGGGGATGTGTAGATAAGCTTCTTTTAGGTCTAGGGTGACTAGCCAGGAGTCACTAGCTAGCATAGGAAGCAGCTGTTGTAGTATAAGCATTTTGAATTTTGGGACCACCAGGAAGGTGTTGAGAATGGACAGGTCCAGGATAAGGTGCCAAGAGTCCTCTTTTCTGGGCACAAGGAACAGTCTGGAGTAGAAACCCTGCCCTCTTTTCTCTATTGGAACAGGTTGAATAGCCCTGATACTGAGAAGAGAAAGTACTTGCTTTTGAGTCTCTGCCCACTGGTTTGGAGGAAGGTCTGGCAACCAGCTTGGGGTTGGCAGTGAGTGGAAGTAGAATCTGTATCCGTGGGATACAATGTTTAGGACCCATTGGTCCTGGGTAATGGACATCCAGTTTTTTGCATGCAGGGCGAGTTTTCCTCCTAGGGGTGCAAGTACTTGGGCATGGCTGGGAAGGTTGATAGACAAGTCATTGCGAATTTTTTCCATAAGGAGGTGGTTTACCACTCCCTGTTTTTGAGTGGGGGGAGAGCACACCATTGTTTAGATATCTACATACCCTGAGACTGTAGCCTTGGTGGTCTGTTGCCCCTGGGCTTGGGCTGAGAAGACCTGGTAGGGACTGGAATGGACCAGTTTTTTGAAGGCCAATGCCTACTGAATCTAAGTGGTTGTACTTGTAAGAAATCTTTTAACAGTTTACATAGATTAAGCTTTTTCCTCCATCTTTTTAAGAACCTCTTCTGTTTTTATGCCAAACAAATGTTCCTGGTTTAATGGAGCATTGAATAATTTTGCTTTGACATGGTCTGGCAAGATTTGTTCCTTCAGCCAGGCATGCCTTCTCAGTACAGACCCAGTGACAGCAGCTCTGCAAGACGCCTGTAAGGCATCAAAACCACACTGCAAAGTATGTTTACTGACTTGGTTTGCAGAATGCAGTAACTTGTAAATCTTTTAGTTATGTACTTACCATAACTTTAGATGTATGGGATCCATCTCGCCTACATTCTCTACAGATGGGTTCGGAGCCGATCCTCGGCTCCGACTCGGCACGCTATACAATAGAACGCAGTCTCTTATTGGCTGAGTCGCCTCATATCCCAGGATGCACCACTACTGCTTCCCCAGATCTTGTTTGTCCGCACACACGCACACACACAGACTGTTGTTATAACATTGCCAGGTGTTTCAAGAGAGGAAAATGTTGAATTCGGATCGTCCGGTCTCTTCTGGCCTACAAGGCAGGGGGAAGGAGGGTGGGTTATTAGGAATGTAGGCGAGATGGATCCCATACATCTAAAGTTATGGTAAGTACATAACTAAAAGATGTAATGTGATCCTATCTCGCCTACATTCTCTACAGATGGGACAGCGTCCCTAGCACCTAATTCCTGGGTGGCTCACTGGAAAACGCTCCTGAGGACCGTGGAACCGAAGGAAGCTCGCCCCCTAGATGCCACATCCAATTTGTAGTGAGAAATAAAGGTGTGTAGAGAATACCACGTAGCAGCCCCACAAATGTCACTAATAGAAAGCTTGGAATGGAAGGCTGCCGAAGTGGCCATAGCCCTGGTAGAATGAGCTTTCACTGGAACTGTAAGCTCCTTATTTGAAATGCGATAAATATGACTGATACAGTCTCTGATCCACTTGGCAATACTGACTTTCGTGATGGCTTTGCCCAATTTACCATCCGAAAAAGACACAAACAGTTGATCTGATTTTCGTGCTTGATGTGTCCTATCCAAATAGAAACTTAACTGTCTGTGCACGTCTAAGCTGTGAAAGGTATACTCAGCTCTGTTTGAATACTTAGGGGAAAAAAACAGTAACTCCAGTGATTGTTGCAAACAAAAATTAGAACAAACCTTTGGTATAAAGGATGGGTTTGGTCTAAGAGATACTCTATCCTTGTGAAATACCAGGTATGGTGGTTTGACACACAGGGCTTGAAGTTCTGAAACTCGCCTGGCTGATGTAATAGCAACTAGAAGAGCAGTCTTCCAAGAAAGAAATTTTAAGTCACAAGTTGCTGCCGGCTCAAAGGGAGGTGAGGTTAATGCACCTAACACCACGTTAAGGTTCCACGGTGGTGCAGGATGAGATATAGGGGGCCGTAGAAGCCAAGCTCCTTTAATAAAAGCTTTGCACAACTTGTTGCTCATTAAAGGTGGTTCTATGCTTTCGTGAAAATTGGAAATAGCAGCCAATTGAACTTTGATGGTAGACACCGAACAACCTTGGTTGAACAGGGAAGCTAAAAACTTCAGAACCTCTGACACCGAGGCTGTCATAGGGTCTAATCCTCAAAGTTGGGCCCAAATAGCAAACCTCTTCCATTTATTGCTATACATCTTTTTAGTAGAATTCTTGTGGGCACAGAACAAAATATGTATGACTTCAGGGATGAAGGAATGGCTCCTAACTATGGTCGGAAGAGGAGTAGCCAAGCTGCTAGCTTCAAAGAATGGAGGGAGTGATGGAGCTGTCCTGACTGATGCATCAAGAGGTCCGGAACTTGGTCCAGGAACCAGGGACCCTCCAATGCATATTTGTGAAGAAAGGGGAACCAGACTTGACGAGGCCAGTATGGGGCGATTAGAATCATTTTGCTTTCCAAGCGAATCGCCTTCTGAATCACCTTGGGGAGAAGGGGAACCAGTGGAAAAGCGTATAGCAGACCGGGGGGCCAAGCTTGGACTAGAGTATCCTTGGGGATCTCACCCGGAACTGGGGTGAGAAGAATTGTTGGCATTTCGCGTTGAGGGGAGTTGCAAAAAGATCGCAACAAGGAGCTCCCCATCTCGTGAAAATCTGTGTGACCACACTGTCGTTCAAGGACCACTCGTGAGGGGAGAGAATAGTTCTGCTCAGTCTGTCGGCTATCACATTGGATCTCCCCGGAATGTGTGTTGCTACTAGAAAATGTTTGGTAGCAATCGCCCAATCCCATACCTTCATGGCCTCTCTGCAAAGGGGGTAAGACCTGGTCCCTCCTTGCTTGTTCAAGTACCAGACTACCGATATGTTGTCGGACTGAATGGCAATCGTACCCTGGGGGAGGTGATCGTGCAGTGCTTGCAACGTTAAAAGCACCGCCCTCATTTCCAGGATATTGATGTGGAGAAGACTCTCGTCGGTGTGCCACGTGCCTTGGACCGACCTGTCCAGATAATATCCCCCCCACCCTGTCTGGGAGGCGTCCATAGTCAACGTGGCCGAGGGGGATGGGGGAACGAAGGGTCGCCCCTGATCCAGGTTGGAGGAAAGAAGCCACCAACGAAGATCCTGTTTGCACTTCTCTGTGATCCATATGTGGTGACTGAGGGGAAGGTCTTGATAAGACCACTGGACTGATAGGAGCCACTGGAGTATCCTCATATGCAACCTCGCCAAGGGGACCAGAAAAATGGTGGCTGACATGGAACCCAACAGTTGTAGGACCATTCTCGCTGGAGCGCGACGTCTGAGGAGTAACGCCCGAACCTGAGACTGCAGCGTTGCTATCCTTTCCGCAGGAAGATAGACTCGCATCTGCCTTGAGTCTATTTCTGCACCAATAAACAGAATACGCTGTGATGGCAGCAATACAGATTTTGTCCAATTGAAGGTGATTCCTAAGGAGTTGCCTAGGGAGATGGTGGCTGCTAGAGTTTTTAAGAGTAGATTGCCTGGAGGTGGCAGTTAGGAGCCAGTCGTCTAGGTATGGAAACACCTGGAATCCTAGACTTCTCAGGTGAGCAGTCACCACCGCCAAACATTTGGTGAACACCCTGGGGGCTGTGGTGAGACCAAAGGGCAGTGCACAGAACTGGAAATGACTGTCTCCTAGGCTGAAGCGCAAGTGTCTCCTCGACGCCTGATTTATCAGAATGTGATAATAGGTGTCTTTGAGATCTATGGAGCACATCCAAACACCTTTCTCCAAAAGCGGGAGAATGGATTGCAAGGTGACCATCCGGAATTTGGACTTTTTCACTGATCGGTTTAATTTGCTGAGATCCAAAATGGGCCTCAAGTCCCCGGTCTTTTTTGGTACCAAAAAGAATCTTGAGTAAGTCCCTGATCCGGCCTGATCTGCGGGGACAGGTTGGATGACTCCTTTTTGAAGGAACTTAGATATTTTGCTGGCTGCCAGATCCCGCTGACTGGGTGGTGGGTCCGGGATTCTTTGGGATGGTGGGGGGGGTTGAGAGAAGGGAATGGTGTAACCTCCGGCGATGATCCTGAGTGATATTCTCCCAGGCCTTTAGGTGCCTCGAAAAACGACCCCCCCGACTGGCTCCGGAGCTGCACAGTCGGGCACTCCTTCAGTGATGCTGGAAGGAGGAGGAGCCACGAAAGGACTCGCGGTCTCCAGTGTTGCGGGGGGCCTCCGCCACCTCTGGGACGGCGTCTCCCTGAAAAATTTCCCCCTCCTCTGCCTCTGGAAGGGGAATCGCTCTGATGCGACGAGTAAGGCTTTTGAGACTTACGGAACCACATTTTCCCTCCTCTTCGAGCCTTGGGATAAGGTCTGAAGGGAGTGGAAAACCGGGCCCCTACGGCAGTTAAAGTCTTACCCTCCTGTTCGCAGCGAGTCAAAGTGTCCTTTACCTTCGGTCCAAACAGAGAGGACCCATCAAAGGGGGCGTCGGCAAAGGAAGACTTAAAGGCCTCCGCAAAGTGACACAGGCGTAGCCAGGCCTGTCTCCGTAGAGCAACACCTGTTCCCGCCGCCCTGCTCGCTCCTTCGGCTGCATAAGAAATGAGCCTCATGGACGAGTTGGATAATGAGGACAGGGTAGCCAACTGGGAGTTGACCGTCTGGGCCAACTGCTCAGGTAAGTTACCGGAGAGGGTATCCGAAAGCTCCTTGACCAGATCCCTCTGCAGTCTCGTGAAATGCGTCAGGTAGTTCAGAGACCTTAGTGTAAAGGTTGCTGAAGTAAGGGTACGCTTCCCGTACCGATCCATGCTCCTAGACTCCTTATTAGGAGGATGGACGGACATTGAAGCCTCTGCCACATCTTGCTGGGTGGCAGATGCCACCACCAAGGCATTTACAGCCACACCTTTCGAAAGAAAGACTTATCAGGGGGTGCCGAAAGGAATTTATTGGGACGAGCTGGCACCGGTTCAACAGAGTCCGGGTGTTCCCACGCCCTTTGAGAGATCAAATCCAGAAGCTCATCGAAGGGTGGAGACACCCAGGAGGCGGAGGGCTGAGCACCGAAGGCCTTGAGGAAAAACGACTCCTCAGCAGAATGGGGTTTGGACTGCCAGTCGCCTCGTTGCTTAAGGATCTCCAAGATGTCCGCAAAGGATACATCATCCGAGGACGACTTGGGGGACCCTTCCGCATCATCGAGGTCGGTATCCGAGGTGAGAGACTCATCAGGGGAGTCTATGTGCTTCCTCTTGCACTGTTTTTTCCTCGGAGGTTCCTCCGAAGACGCTTCGGAGGGACCTCCAGGAAGACGGGAACCCCCGATGGGGGTAACCTCAGGCCCAAGGGCTCCGCTGTCGTGAGACAGGGGGATTGCAAAGGAGCCAGTCTCCATGCCAAGGGAAGGTGGTGGTGAGATAGTGGAAGTGGCCAGAGAGGATTTGGCCAAAGCACTCCTCATGGCCTTGAAGGCGGGACCCCCATTGTCCTGGGATGGTTCAACCCCCAAGGCCACAACAGCAGTTGGAACTCCCGCCGCCGACGCACCAAGAGGGAGGCTCGGAACCGAAAGGATCGGTCCCGAAGTGTCCCCCCCGGGGCTGACAGAGGAGGTCCGCGTACTGAACCCTGACCCGAAGGGCGGGGTTGGAGTTAGGGTCGGAACCGACCCGACATCCTCCACCGGCTCCACCAACACTGACTCCAACGGCGCCGAAGCTGTTGGAGGAGGAACCAAGATAGCAGGGTAGGAAACCGGCTCCGGAGCCGACTGGGCTGGAGCTGAGACCAACTTTTGAAAGACCGGAGACTGAAAAAGCCTTTGAAGCACCCTGTCTACATCCGAATCAGACATCCTCGACGACCGAGAAGAGACCGACCGGGTCCGAGTCGACTTCTCCGCCGGCTCCGAAAGACTGGGGGACCGGCTCCGTATGGTTTCGAGAAGTATCGGCGCCGAGGGAGATTCCACTACTACTGCAATTTCCCTCAGAGCCGATGGGGACTTCGGCACCGAAGGGGAAGAGTCTGAGCGGGCAACCCTCATTGGCTCCGAAGGCAGTGGAGCCGATGGAGATGACTCGCCTCTCGACGCCCGAGCTCTCGACTCCGAAGCCAAAGGAGTCGAGGCTGGAGACATCGAGGCAGACCATTCCGCCCTCGGCTCCGAAGTCCGTGGAGCCGACGGAGAAGCCTGCCTTGACTTTTTTGCTGCCGGATCCGACGGGCTGGTTGTAGCCGAAGATTTTTTGTTCCTCGAAGGGGAAGAAGAAGAAGATAGGGCTTCCTCAAAGGAAGGGGTAATAAGCCCTTTCAAAATCAATTTATTTTTCCTCTCTTGGAGTATGCGAGAGGAAAAAGCGTGGCAAACGCTACAGGATTCCTGGAGGTGCTTCGGGCCCAAACAGTAAACACACAAGGAATGGTCGTCCGTAATGGACATTTTATAATTGCATTTACAACATTTTTTAAATCCTGATGGCCTATGTTCCTTCGACATGGCTATCTACTTCAACTCTAAACCTCAAAGATTTCAACGAAACTAGACACACTACACTCTAACTAAAAACGCCTAGAGTAGGGCAAGGCCCCTCTAACTTAAACGGGATCCTTACGACCAAAAAAAATACAATTTTTCCACAAAATTTTCAACTACACAGTCACACAACAACAAGTAGCTGTTAAAACAGCTTTTGGGTAAGATTTAGCAAAATATCTGACAGAAAATAATTCACTAAGAGGCACTTAGCTCAGCCAAGTCCGAGACCACGTCTATGCTCGAGAAGCGGCAAACGAGATCTGGGGAAGCAGTAGTGGTGCATCCTGGGATAGGAGGTGACTCAGCCAATAAGAGACTGCGTTCTATTGTATAGCATGCCGAGTCGGAGCCGAGGATCAACTCCGAACCCATCTGTAGAGAATGTAGGTGAGATAGGATCACATTACATCTTTATTTTCTGCAAAATCTGGAAGCAACAACATTTTTTGTTTAATTCCATAATATAAATTTGTACTTCGACATGTGAAACTGACAATTTACAGCCCTGATGGCAAGAGCTGTAGCGGTACATACCTTCTTGCCCCATCTGTCCAAAGCCCTCTATTCCCTGTCTGAAGGGGTAGGACTTTTGGCTGTAGTAGCCTTAATATCTTTAGGTCTCTGGGAAATGGTCTCTGTATCCACAATTGTATTTTTAAAGAGAAATTTGTGAGAGTCAGGTACCCTGTAGTACCTGTCAGGCTTTCTAAGAGCTGGTGGTAAAGTATCAGGAGTAAGACTGGATTCCATGAAAACATCATGTACAATATCCAGGGCAGGGAGAATAGCTAGAGGCTGGTGCTGAGGCAAGTCTAAAAATTCTCTGAGTCTCTTTTTGGACTGTGGGTAATCCTGGCATTCCCAGCAGAAATGCTCTCTAAGGTATGCAAGGTTTTACCAAAAGTAAAGTGCTCCGGAGGGGAGGCAAAGGGAATGGAATCCTCTGCATCTGAATCCTCACTGGTAGATAGGGGATCAGAGCCATCGGACTCATGGTCTGTTGAATCAGAAGGGAAATCAATTCCTTGTCTTTTAGAGGGGGAAGGCTGGCTTCCCCTAATTATTGAGTTATAAGGTCTTCAGCCATTCTAAGCATTTGTTTCTATGGCACGGGAGCTTGAGCATGCGCTTTGGTCGGTTTTCTAGGGCGTAGTGCAAACTCTGGGCCTGAGAAACCTGTTCGTTTTAGTCTGAAACGAAGTAGTCTGTTTAATATGAACATCGGAAGGTTGGAATACACCCTCAGATGCCGGTGCCTGCACAGTGGATCTGGACCCATCCAAGGTAGAGACATCCGCAGGTTCCATAACTGAAGAAGCATCTCGCGGCATACCGGACTCAAAATGCATCTCTGCAGCGGCCTGCGAATCTGTAGAAGCGGGTATCAGGGAGCTGCGAAGGTGCCTCACTGAGTAATGGCAGACTGGAAACTAGCTTAACGGAAGCGTCGTCGGCAGTTTTGGACCTATGCGGTCTACGTCTTTATCCTTATGTTTTTTCGGAAAATCGGTAGTTGGATGGCTTACCAAAGCTATTTCGGAATACAGAGAATGACAGCAAAAGAAATTAGCAACAAATATATTCCAACGACGAATAGTTCGGGCATTAAACAAGGCAGAAAACCAACAGTGAGGGGTGTCGTGGTCTGGGTCTAAACAGGTGACACAGTAAGAATGAAAATCTCCGAGGTATTTGCTTTCCACAGGCAAGACAATTGTTAACTTTTTCAGACATCGGTTAGAACAAGAAAAAAGAATCCCAAATGGCTTACTTAGCTTTATAAGACTTCAGGTTTGAAACTCGAAAAATGAAAATTTCAGGTAGCGGCCGACCGGCACTTGCGAACTGCTTCTGTTTCGGGCTCCCGCACGGCAAAAAAGCTGATGTAATGGCATCAGCTGCATGTTTTACACCCCTGATGTCATGGAAGAAGCGACAGCATCTGACGCAGAAATCCCAAGACTGGTATTCGGGCTGACTGAGGATTACGTGCAGGCAGATAACCCAAGTGTGATGACTGCAACAGTGAAACACGAAGAATATCAGAAGAGACTCTGTTCGTGATGGTCTTTATGGAGAATTTGCTTCTCATACTGACATTTTTCCTTTCAAGATGACATGTAAACCCACAAGAATAAAATTGGAAAGATGGGAAACTATCCCACCTTGGCACTTATTTGAAACTGGACTGTAACCAGCACAGAGGGAACATTCAGTTGTTCAATGGCGGCGTTCAGACTGGCAGCAGAGGTTCTACGCACCTTTATGCCCTACTCTTTGCGCAGGATTGTGCATGTGACACACAGCATTTATAAACTCTAAAGGCTTTGGTATACTAGCCAGATGTTAGGCTATCCTTGGCAGGATATCCCTTACGCAAGGAGTACTGCCAACAGTGATGATAGGACATATAGTATGACAGAGACTAGAAGAAATGGAACTTAACCCACTACAGAACACTAAAGTAAGATACGTTATAACATGGGTGTACAAGAAAACACTAGGGAGATAACAAATGAATCATTACTCAAAGACAGACCTGGTTGGCTAAGGCAGTAAAATACAGAAAAAATGATGCCAATCTGAGAAAGTAAATTATCAGCAACAGTCATGGACCAGGGAATCTACACGGACAATACAGATAGTATAAAACAACTGTAAAAAGGATTAATGGGAAGGAAGGGAGAGACTTCTGTTAAATGCCCTTAAAGGACACATGTTAGATGCAAAACAAAACTAATTAAATTTAATGCAACTCTTGCCTACTAGTTCATCTGATGTTTAAACTGTTTGCTTCAATGCATAATCAAAATATTCAAAGACTGGCAAAATCTGAGTAGGGAATGTACCTATAGGCTGTATTCAACAAAAATGAAAACGGTAAGGAAAAAAGGACAGTCTCTCACAGCAAAAAAATTCAGTTGCTGCTGTCGTGGGCTGGGTCATACACTCGAATTTGAACTTTTAGTTATGTACTCACCATAACTTCAGATGTTTGGGATCCATCTCGCCTACATTCTGAATGATGGGTTCGGAGCCGATCCCTCGGCTCCGACTCGGCACGCTTATGCCAAAGAGCGAAGTCTCTTATTGGCTGAGCTTACTATATCCCAGGATGCACCACTACCAGTCCCCCAGATCTAGTTTGTCCGCATACATGCACACACGCATACCCTGCTTATATAACATCGTCAGATGGAACAAGATAAAAACAGTTGAACTCAAAACCGTTCAATCTCTTCTGATCTGCAAGGCAGGGGGAAGGAGGGTGGGTATCAGGAATGTGGCGAGGTGGATCCCAAACATCTGAAGTTATGGTGAGTACATAACTAAAAGATGTTATGTGATCCTATCTCGCCTACATTCTGAATGATGGGACAGCGTCCCTAGCACCTGAATCCTGGGTGGCTCACTGGAAAACACTCCTGAGTACCGTGGAACCAAATGATGCTCGTCCTTTAGATGCCACATCCAATTTGTAGTGGGAAATGAAAGTGTGCGGTTGGACCAAGTAGCCGCAGCACAAATTTCGAAATAGCGAGCTTGGAATGAAAGGCTATAGAAGTAGCCATAGCTCTGGTAGAATGAGCTTTGATAGATGATGTAAGATGTTTATTCAAGAAGAATAGGCCTGAGTTATGCAATCTCTGATCCATTTTGAGATTGTAGCTTTGTAATGGTTTGGCCCAATTTATTATCTGAGAAGGACACAAACAACTGGTCTGACTTACGAAGTTGCTGAGTCCTGTCTAAATAGAAGCGTAATTGTCTGTGAACATCCAATTTATGGAGAGTATATTCTGCTTCATTAGAGAATTTTGGAAAGAAAACTGGTAGCTCTAGAGATTGTTGAAGACAGAAACTAGAACAGACTTTGGGGACAAAGGATGGATTAGGCCTAAGTGATACTCTATCCTTGTGGAAAATCAAGTACGGTGGTTTAATAGACAGGGCTTGAAGCTCTGAGACTCTCCTTGCAGAGGTAATAGCCACTAAGAATGCCGTTTTCCAAGACAGATATTTTAATTCGCATGTAGCAGCTGGTTCAAAGGGGGGAGATGTTAATGCACGAAGCACCAAATCAAGATCCCACGGAGGTGCAGGATGAAAAACTGGTGGTCTTAACAGACTGGCGCCTTTAATGAACGTTTTGCATAGTCTGCTGCTCATCAAAGGAGGATCCGTGGATTCATGGAATTTCGAGATAGCCGCTAGTTGGACTTTAATAGTTGAGACAGAAGATCCCTGATTAAACAGGGATGTTAAGAATTTCAAAACCTCTGGGACAGGAGCAGTGATAGGGTCTAAGCCCTTGAGTTGAGCCCAGATAGCAAACCTCTTCCACTTACTGAGGTACAATTTGTTAGTGGTGGGTTTGTGGGCCGAAGATAAAATGTGAACAACTTCCGGGTCTAGTGTGTGCCTTCTAACTAAGGTTGGAAGTGGAGGAGCCAAGCTGTCAATTTTAGAGATTGAAGGGACTGATGCCAATGTCCCGACTGATGGATTAGCAAATCCGGGATCAGGTCCAAGGTCCACGGATCGTCCACTGCATGCTTTTTCAGGTAGGGAAACCATATCTGACGAGGCCAGTATGGGGCAATCAGAATCATTGAAGACCCCAGATGAGAAGCTTTTTGAATAACTTTTGGAAGGAGTGGAATTGGAGGAAAGGCATAAAGTAGCCCTGTTGGCCAAGGTTGTGCTAGAGCATCCATGGCTGGTACTTCCTGATGTGGAATCAAGGAGAAAAACTTCTGGCACTTGGTGTTTTGTGGCGTTGCAAATAGGTCGCAGCACGGCGTTCCCCATCTCTTGAAACCCTGCGCTGCTAATTTGCGTTTAGAGACCATTCGTGAGGAGAGAGAATTGTCCTGCTTAATTTGTCCGCCAATACATTTGATTTTCCGGGATGTGGGTCGCTACCAAGAAGCGGTTGGTAGCTACAGCCCATTCCCACACTCTCATGGCCTCTCTGCAAAGGGGATACGATCTGGTCCCTCCTTGTTTGTTCAGATACCAAACCACCGACATGTTGTCTGTGTGGATGGCGATGATGCCTTGAGGAAGAAACTTGTGTAAGGCCTGTAGGGATAGAAGAACAGCCCTCATCTCCAACACGTTGATGTGGAGAAGAGCTTCGTCCGGAAGCCAGGAGCCCTGAACTAGCCTGCCCAGACAATGCCCCCACCCTATCTGGGAGGCATCTGTCGTCAGGGTAACTACTGGAGGGAGAACAAAGGGTTTTCCCTGATCCAAGTTGGATGTCTGAAGCCACCAGCGAAGGTCCCTTTTGCATATTTCCGTAATCATGATGTGATGATTGAGGGGAAGATCCTGAAAGGACCATTGAGTTGACAAGAGCCACTGAAGAATCCTCATGTGTAATCTTGCTAGAGGAACTAAAAGAACCGTGGCAGACATTGAGCCTAAAACCTGTAGGACCATCCTGGCTGGGGCTTTGGATCTCGAGACCAGAGCTTGAACTTGGCCCTGTAAGATTCGGATCCTTTCGGCAGGAAGAAAGACACGCATCAATCTTGAGTCTATCTCTGCCCCTATAAATTTTATGCGTTGAGAGGGCAGCAAGACAGACTTTGACCAATTGAATGTAATCCCTAGGGAAACACCCAGGGAGATGGTGGCTTTGAGGTTGTCCATTAGTAGATGCCTGGTGGTGGCAGTCAGGAGCCAGTCGTCGAGATAGGGAAACACTTGGAATCCAAGACTTCTCAGGTGAGCCGTCACTACTGCCAAACACTTGGTGAACACCCTGGGGGCTGTGGTGAGACCAAAGGGCAGAGCACAAAATTGGTAATGACTGACTCCCAGGCTGAAGCGCAGATACCTTCTGGACGCCTGATGTATCGGAATGTGATAATAGGCGTCCTTGAGGTCTATGGAGCACATCCAAACATCCTTCTCCAACAACGGGAGAATGGATTGTAACGTGACCATTCGGAATCTGGATTTCGTCACGGATTGGTTCAGTCTGGTGAGATCCAAAATTGGTCTCAGGTCCCCTGTCTTTTGGCACTAAAAGAACCTGGAGTAATTTCCTGATCCGATCTGGTCTGTGGGGACCGGTTGGATGACTCCTTTTTCTAGCAGCTTTAAAGCTTCTGCGGCTGCTATTTCCCTTTGACTGGGTGGTGGGCCGGGATTCTCTTGGACGGAGGGGGTGAGTCTTTGAATGGGATGGTGTAACCTCCGGCAATGATCCGAAGCACCCATCTGTCCTGAGTGATTGACTCCCAGGCTTCTAGGTGCTTGGCAACGACACCCGACTGGCTCGAGCAGCACAGCCGGGCAATCCCTCATGTCGTGTGGGAGGCTGAAGAGCCACGAAAGGACTCGCGGTCTCCAGAATTGCGGGGCCCTCTGCCGCCTCTGGGACGGCGTCTCCCTGAAAAATTTCCCGCCCTCTGCCTCTGGACGGGAATCTTCCTGCTGTTGGGAGAAAAACTTGCGAGATTTTGAACCACATTTTCCCCTCCTTTGGCCTTGGGGTAAGGCCGAAGGGAGTGGAATAACGGCCCCTACGGCAGATAACGTTTTCCCTCTTGCTCACAGCGGTAAGGGTGTCTTTCACCTTGGGTCCAAACAATGAGGACCCATCAAAGGGAGCGTCGTGAAGGAAGACTTGAAGGCCTCCGAACTGACACAAGCGGAGCCAGGCTTGTCTCACGAGCCACGCCTGTGCCTGCCGCTCTCCGCCTTCGGCGCATAGGAAATGAGCCTCATGGACGAGTTAGAAATTGACGAAGGATAGCCAACTGAGAGCTAACCGACTGGGCTAGCTGCTCAGGTAGGTTACCGAGAGGGAATCTGACAACTCCTTGACCAGATCCCTCTGAAGCCTTGTAAAATGTGCCAAATAGTTCAGAGACCTTAAGGTAAAGGCCGCTGAAGTCAGGGTGCGCTTCCGTACCTATCCATACTCCTAGACTCCTTATTAGGAGGATGGATAGACGTTGAAGCCTCTGCCACGTCCTGTTGTGTAGCAGATGCCACCACCATGGCATCTACAGCCACGCCTTTAGTAAGGAACTCCTTCTCGGGGGGAGCAGATAAGGATTTATTTGGACGAGAAGGGACTGGTTCCACGGTATCTGGATGTTCCCACGCCTTCGACAAACTAAATCCAGAAGCTCGTCAAGGGCGGAGACACCCAGGAGGCGGAGGGCTGAGCCCCAAAGGCCGTGAGGAGCACTGATGCCTCAGCAGAGGGGGGTTTGGATACCCAGCCGCCGCGTTGTTTGAGGATCTCTAAGATGTCTGCAAATGAGACATCATCCGAGGGCGACTGGGGACCCCTCCGCATCATCCATATCAGTGTCCGATGTAATAGACTCGGGGAGTCCACGTGCTTCCTCTTGCACGATCTCTTCCTTGGGGTTCCTCTGAAGATAACTCCGAAGAACCCTCAGGAGGAGGGAACCCCACTGGGGGTAACCTCAGGCCTCGGGGCTCCGCTGGCTACGGACAGGGGAACAGCCAAAGACCCAGTCTCCACGCCCAGGGAAGGTGCTGGTAAAACCGGAGAGATGGCGAAGAGGACTTGGCCAAGGCACTCCTCATGGCCCTGAAAGCCGGACCCCAGAATCCTGGGAGTGTCCGGACTCGAGCCGTGATAGCCGACGGAGTCCCGAAGCACCGAGGGGAGGCTCGGAACGCATAGGTCCCAAACATCACCCCGGTCCAGCCGAAGAAGTCAGCGTACTAAACTGGGACCCGAGGCCGGGTTGGAGTAAGGGTCGGAGCCGACCCTAGAATCTCCACCGGCTCCAACAGCACCTGCTCCGGCGGAGCCGGCGGTCGGAGGAGGAATGGCAACGGGTGGGCCAAGGTCATCGGCTCGAAACCAGCTGGGTCGGAACCGAAACAAATTTTTGGAAGACTGGGGACTGGAACAGTCTTTGGAGCACCCTGTCGATATCAGAATCCGACATCCTCGAAGACCGAGAGGAAACAGAACGGGTTCGAGAAGGCCTCTCCATCGGCCCCAAAGGGCTAGGGGACCGGCTCGGGCGACTCGATGAGTATCGGCGCCGAGGAATACTCACAGCAGATTCCATCGGTGCCGAGGTAGACTTCGGCCGAGGAGGAAGTGTCTGAGCGGCGACCCTTGTCGGCTCCGAGAGCAGTGGAGCCGAAGGTGACCCGCCTCGATGCCCCAGCCATCGGCTCCGACAGAGGAGTCGATACTGGTGGCATCGAGGCAGACCGTTCCAACCTCGGCTCAAGTCTTTGGAGCCGAAGGAGAGGCCTGCCTAAGTTTCTTGGCAGTCGGGTCCGACGGACTGGTCGGAACCAAGCCCTTTCTTTTGGTTGGAGCAGGAGAGGATGCCAAGGCTTCTTCAAAGGAGGGTTTAACTAACCCTTTAAAATCAATTTATTTTTCCTCTCCTGGAGGACCCTTGAGGAAAAAGCGTGACATACACTGCATGACTCCTGCAAGTGCTTTGCCCGAGACAATATACACAGAGCGAATGATCGTCTGTGATAGACATTTTAAACCCACATTTGAACATTTTTAAAACCCGACGGCCTAGCGGTTTGCTACATGTTGGTACACAAACCTAGTCACTCTCACAGGAAAGCACACTAAATTTTTACTGCTGTTAAATTAAAGCTTAGAGTAATAATTAATGCCAACTCTTCCTGTAAAAGAACAGGTAACTCTAACCAATTTGTATAATTACTAGAGACCCTGTAAGTATAAAGGTTAACAGTCCGGAAGGCCCTGGATGGAGGGGCCGAAAACAAACTGAACCCAATCACACACAACAATTCAAAATCCAAATCACACAAAGTTAGCGATAGCGTTAAAACAGCTTTTGTGAGCAAAACAGCAAAAACTGACAGAAAAGTTAGTTTAATAAACTACTTAGCCTAGCCAGCTCGAGACCACGTCTTGCAGGGAAGCGCAAAGCGAGATCTGGGGGACTGGTAGTGGTGCATCCTGGGATATAGTAAGCTCAGCCAATAAGAGACTTCGCTCTTTGGCATAAGCGTGGAGCCGAGGGATCGGCTCCGAACCCATCATTCAGAATGTAGGCGAGATAGGATCACATAACATCCTAGACATCTGCCAAGTGAAAAGCAATCCACATTAGAAAGAGAATCAGTATTTGACATGGACAGTTCCAGATACAAAAATAGAAACATAAAAGTAACTGTTACAAGGTGAGAAGTAAGCTGCATGACATATGACTTCTAAACCTACAGCTGTGGGGTTAAAAGCTCTGTAATTATACCTCTGAAATCTCTCTTGCTGTTCACGCTGCTTCCGTATTTCTGGAAACTGCTTCTCGTAGTATTCTCTGGTTTTACTCTCTTTTGCTTTCCTGCGTGGGTTGTTTTCAATCCTGTCTAATTTCTTCTCCCAGGCTTCCATTAACTGGTCATAGCGTTGGCAGATCTTCTGTTCCTATTAAAAGCCAAAAAAAAAAAAAAAAAAAATCATCACCACATTGTCATAACCTTAAAGTATGGGAAGGCTAAGCATAAAATGCAAAAATTACAGCAAAGACTCTGCACAGAGTAAAAAGATCCTGACAAATAATTGCTGGAAAATGAAAGGTATAACTTGAGATCCCCAGATGTTGAAAAATATAAGATTCAGGGAATGCAGTATCATTCGTTACCTATGTGAATTACCCAGACAGAAGTGGGGTTTTTTGGGGCCTAGACTCCAGAGATTTTAGATGTCCCCAGAATGGAGAGCTCCTGCTCCTGTACAAGTCAGTCTAATGTCATCCAGAAGGGAAAGCAGCCTAACCAAGCTTCAGTTCATTTCTGGATAAACACAGAAGGAGATAGAGAAACATACCTCAGAAGGGCCAAAGTCTCTGAGGAATACAGTCATTATAGGGTGGAGTAAAACAAGACATGCACAGTCTCAGACCATTGGAGAACAGAGGTCATTACAGTGGACGCAGTGCATTTATGTTTTAGGTCTTCTGTGCAAGTTATTCTTGGAGATGAATGTTAACTCGCCTTTTTAGTCGAGAGTTAGCGAAGAAGGGAAAAATCCTTAGAAACAGATTTAGTAAGGTAAGGAGAGTACGCAAGTGATGTACAGCTGCATAATCTTCAGAAACTGAAATGCAGCAGCAGAACTGCAGCAACCTCCAGAGGAAAGTGACAACACACACATCCAGTAAGAAAAAAGGAAAAACAGAATTTAATGGGGGGGGGGGGGTTCAGAATACCACAACAATGAGAAGTAGGATATCTACTGTTATGGAAGATCTTGCACAACTATACTATGTTCTTCCTTACCACTGCTGCAGTATTCCTTACTCCTGGGAAAGTACAGCAGCTACTATAAAGTATGGGAGGAGGAAGCCACAGAAGATCCCGCCAAAAATCCATGAAGGATGGCCCTGGCAAAACCCACCCTGGTCCTAGAAATGACATCCAACTTGTAATGTTTGGTAAAAGTGTGAACTGAACACCAAGTAGCAGCTACCAAAGTGGCTCTAGTATCCAGACACCTAGAAAAAAAAGCACCAGAAGAGACCACTGCCATGGCAGAATGAGCACAAGAACAAGAGGAAAGCTACTTGCCATAAAAAGAATAGCAAAACAAAAAAGCCTTAGAAATACAGGTCAAAATGGTTTCCTTAGATACTGACAAACCCAACTTTTTATATGAATGGAAGCAAAAGGCTGCTCAGATTTCCTGATATGTTCTGCCTTGACCAAGTAAAATCTGAGTTGTCAGTGTAAAATCCAAGGTGCGATGAATCCTCTTCACTAGAATTCTATGGAGAAGAGAAAAAAGCTGAATAGACTGATGTAAGGATAAATCATTAACTACCTTGGGCATAAAAGGAATTGGTACAAAGATACCTAGTCCCTGTAAAAAGCAAAACAAAAAAAGGTAGAACCACTAAGACTGCTTCAAATTCAGAGGCCCTCTTGGTAGAAGAGCCACCAAACACTACAATCTTCCAAGTGCAATGTTCTAAGGACTAAAACTGCAGACTCAAATGGAGACTGGGTCAATTTCTCAAGAACAAAATTAAGGTCCCATAGAGAAGGAATAGGCTTTCTTGGAGGCTAAATATGAAGGACACCTTTCAAAAAAAAATGTTTTACTTCAAAACAAGAAGCCAAAGGTGGATTCAGGGGCAGACAAAAGGAAATGACTCACAAATTAATTTTAACAAATGAATATGGCAAGCCAGAATTGTGCAACTCATGTGGCATACCAGACTCCGAAAGGGTCTCTGTAGTGGCCTGCAAAGTAACTTAAGCGGGCATCAGGACTGCGAAAGCGCCTCACTGAATTCCGGAAGACTGACTACCAACTTGATGGTAGCGTCGTCAGAAAGTTTGGTCCTGGGCAGTCTATCTTTTTTCGGAAGATCTGCTGTCGGACGGCTTACCGAAGCCATATCAGAATTTGAGGACTGTAAACAGAAATATCTGGTCATGGTCTGGGCCTAGACAAGTGACGCAGTAAGAGTGGAAGTTCCGGTGTGGTATTTGTTTTCCACAGGCAAGACGATTAACTTTTTCTGACATCGGTTAGTGCAAGAAAAAAGGATCCCCAACGAGGAACTTAGCTTTCTAAGACTTCAACTACAACTCAGAAACAAAACTCAGGTAGCGGCCGACCGGCACTCATGCGAACTGCTTCTGCTTCGGGCTCCACAGCAAGAAAGACTTATGTAATGGCGTCGACTGCCTTCCTATATACCAGTGACGACCTGACGTCAGTCCTCAAGCGACAGCAACCAACGCAGAAATACTAAGTCTCTGGTATTCAGGCTGGCCGAGGGCTACCCTGGCAGGGATAACCCAAATGTGATGACTGCAACAGTGAAACAAAAGAACATCCAATGCTGCCTGGGCCAAAAAGGAGAAAGCAAGACTTTTGGTGTGTCCCACGTGATACTGTGCAGGACCTTTGGCAGTAAAGAAAGAGGGGGATAGGCATAAAGAAACATCTCCTTCCATGAAAAAAAAAAAAAACATAGGTTCATAGTGTCTACTTTCCAAGCCAGAATACTTGGCACTCTGTAACAGAACTAGGGAAGTTGTCTGCACATCAGTAGAGTACTCCTCAGGTAGATATTTTGCCTCCTCTATGAACAAAGTACACACACACGTCAGCATCCAACTTGTGAGGATTTGTCCTGGACTGCTCAAAGAGTCTAACTCAACACTTTGCACTGAAGGAAAGAAGACTGCCTGAAGAAACAAAGTGATAGCAGACTGCAAAATCCCAAGCCTGAACAGTCAGCCTGCAAAGAAAGTAAGATTTTGTGTCCCCTTGTTTGCTGGTGTACCACATGACTGCAGTACTGTATGTAAAAACCTTTAAGATCAGGAACCCAAAGGGAATAAAAAGCCCAGACAGATAAAAGTAGAGCCCTCATTTCCTTGATGTTGATATGGTCTGCCAGTTGTTGATGGGACCAAAGACCCTGAACTTTCAGGTTGCTGGGGGAGGCTTCCCAACCATAGTCAGAAGCAGTGTACAGCTGAGTAGGGAAAGGAACCTGAAAAGGGACACCAGTGCAGCTCAAGCTTGAATAAGGCAAGAGAAACCAGATACTCCACAGGGTGGCATTGCTGGAGCCAAACAGTCTTGATACACCACTGAAATTTCCTCATGTGGAGTTTGGCAAAAGGAACCATGGGAATGGCGTATGACATGTACCACAGACCTCAGAGAAATCCCCTTGCAGGAAGGACAGAAAGAGGAAAGTACAGTTCTGTACATACCATAAATGTAGATGTTCGAGTGTATACACTTCTGCAGTCATTACACTTGAGTTATCTTGCCGTCAGGCAGTTCCCCAGTCGGCCTGAGTTCCAAAGTCTTGGTCCAGCGTCGGTTGCTGTCGCCTCCTCCCTGACGTGCGACAGGGGTATATAAGATGCAGCCGACGCCAGTTTCTTCAGTTTTTCTTGCCCCAGATGTCAGGTGCCCCCAAATAGGTAGGCAATTCAAATTGCTAATAAAACATACATAAGAAAAGCAAACAACTTTCAGCTACCAGCAAATACTCCCCATAGGCAGTAAAGGGTAGAAGACAAAGGTACGTACCAGCAAGTAAGAGGGGAAGGAGGGAGGGTAACCCGGACTGCAGCAGTGTACACACTTGAACATCTACATTTATGGTAGGTACAAAACTGTACTATGTTCATCGTGTTACATTGCTGCAGTCATTACACTTGGGTACAATCCCAAAGCTGAGGTAGTGTGGCTGGTTCTATAAGGCATTAGGGGTGGCTATAAGGCCCTGCAGCACTGCAGTGGCGAAGCAAGCTCTGTATTTAGAGTATAGAGGCAGATGGTAATGCTTGGTGAAGGTATGTACAGAACTACAAGTTGCTGCTTCCAAAATATCCTTGGTAGGTACTCCTCTAAGGTAGGCAGCTGAAGTGGCTGTTGCCCTAGTGGAGTGAGATCTAATGCTGCTAGGTACAGGTTTCCCATGGTGAGTATAGCAGAAACATATATAATGTCCTATCCATTTTGAAATAGTCTGTTTTGAAATGGCTTTTCCCTGTGCTCCTGTAGCATATGCTACCAATAATTGCTCAGATTTCCTGAAAGCTTTGGTTTTGTCCAAGTAGTGCCTGTGAATGTCCAAGGAATGCAGTAGTCTCTCCCCTTTATTCTGTGGTTTTGGATAAAAAGTTGGCAAATGAACAGTTTGGTTTAGAGCCACACTGGATACCACCTTTGGCATAAAAGTAGGGTTAGTTCTTAAAGACACCCTGTCCTGATGGAAAATGAGGAACGGTTCCACTGCCATTAGTGCCTGTAATTCTGAAACTCTTCGTGCTGATGTTATTGCCAGGAGCAGAGCAGTTTTCCGGAGAGATATATTTTAATTCTGCTGTGTTAGCTGGCTCAAAAGGAGGTAAAGTTAATTTTTCCAAAACAAAGTTGAGGTCCCAAGTTGGAGTAGGTGCTCTACGGGGCGGTCTTATGTTTTTAGCCCCTCTGAGGTACTGTCTTAGCAAAGGATTAGAGAAAATCGGTGGATCAGTGTTGTAATGAGCAGAGATGGCAGAGGCGTGGATCTTGATGGATGAGAAGGAGAGGCCTTTGTCCAGCATCTCCGTTAAATATTGCAATATCTGAGGAATGTTTGGGACTTGAGGGTCAAGGCTGTGAGCTTAGTTCCAGGCATAGAATCTCTTCCATTTATCTGAATAGGCTTTCCTGGTACTAGGCCTTCTGGCCTCCAGAATGACATCCATAACAGCTTTGGAGAGCGGCATTGCTTGCTTGACTAAGGAATCTTCCATGCAGCTAGGTTTAAGGTCTTTAGCTGGCTGTGTAGTATCTGATTGTTGTGCTGAGTCAGCAGATGTGGGATTTGAGGCAAAATCCAAAGTGGTCCTTGTGCTAAGTTCTTTAAGATTGGGTACCAGTGCTGGCGTGGCCAGTCGGGTGCAATCAGGATCATCTTTGGCTCTTCTTGCCTGGCTTTTATGAGTACCTTTGGCAGGAGAGGTAGTGGTGGGAAAGCGTATACTTGTAGGTGTTTTCAGCTGAATGAGAGGGCATCCACTTTCCATGCTTGTGGATGGTAACTCCTTGTGCAGGATTTCTGTAGCTGGCAGTTCATTGGGTATGCAAACAGATCTATGTCCAGGCTCCACCATTTCTGCGTTATCATTCTGAATATTTGTGGATTCAATTCCCATTCGTGGGGATCCATGATGTTTCTGCTGAAGTCGTCTGCCAGTGTGTTTTTCTCTCCTGGCAGGAACTGTGCTTGCAGATGAACTTGATAGTTTAGAGCTGTGTTCCACAAGGTCATGGCTTGCCTGCAGAGGAGGTAGGAGTGAGTACCGCCTTGCTTATGTACCACATAACTGTAGTGTTGTCTGTCTTTAGTAGTAGTTGTCCTGGATGCAGCAGGTCCTTGAAAGCTATAAGGGCATTTTGTACAGCTAGCATCTCTTTGATTGATGTGAAGATGCCTTTGTTCTGCGGGGCCACTTGTCCTGAATACAGTTGCCTGCCATGTGTGCTCCCCAAGTGTAATCCAATGCATCTGTTGTCAGTGTTTGCATGGCTGTGGGTTGAGTAAAAGGCTGTCCCTTGTTGAGGTGACAAGCTTGAGCCCACCACTGAAACTCCTGTTGAAGGCAAGGAATTAGTGGTATAACTGTTTCCAAACTTTGACAGTGTTGAGACCATACATTCTTTAGGTACCATTGTAGTTTCCTCATATGCAGTCTGGCATATGAAATTAGTAGTATGCAAGATGCCATGTAACCAAAGGCCTGCAGAATTTTTTTTGCAGGGAGATGGGTCTTTGTTGCCATCAATTGAAAATATTGAGTCAGTTGTCCTTGCTTGTCTGGTGTGAGATAAGCCATCTGGGCCGTTGTGTTCAAGCTGGCACCCAGGAATATTATCTCTTGTGAGGGCACTAGTTTTGATTTATTTTCGTTTACTGTGTACCCCAGGCAACTTAATAACATTTTTACAAACGCCAGATGCTTTAGAAGAACGTCCTTGCTCTCTGCTTGAATCAGGCAGTCGTCCAGGTACGGATAAATTTGAATTCCTTTCTGTCTACAAAATGCAATTACTGGTGCCAGGCACTTTGTGAAGACCCTGGGCGCAGTAGATAAGCCAAATGGCACTGCAAAGAATTGATAGTGCATTGAACCAGCTATGAATCTGAGGTATCTTCTGCAGTTTTGTCTGCTAGAGACATGCAGGTATGCCTCCTTGAGGTCCAATGTCCCGAGCCAAGCTTTCTTGCCCAGCATGGGAAGAAGCTGCTGTAGTGTCAACATTTTGAATTTCGGAACATCCAGGTAAGTGTTTAGAGAAGAAAGATCCAGAATGGGCCTCCAGGCTTTGTCCTTTCTGGGGACCAGAAAGAGTCTTGAGTAAAATCCTTGTCCTTGCTCCTGTGGTGGTACCTTTTGAATAGCTCTCATATCCATGAGTGCTGTAATTTATTTTTGAGCCTCTGCCCATTGATTTGGTGGCAGATTTGGCATTCCTTTTAACCCTGGCAGAGTGTGAAAGTGGAACCTGTAACCTTGAGATACAATGTTGAGAACCCATTTGTCTTTGGTGATCATATGCTAATTGTGATAGAAAAGTGCCAGTTTTCCTCCCAAGGGGGCTGCCAAGAGAGAGTTGTTTGGCAGCTGTAGTGGGAAGTTATTGGGGCTGCTTTTTATATGGTTGGGGCCTGTCTTCCCCTTCTTTCTGGCCCGATGCAACCCATTGTCGAGGCCTGTAAGGACCTTGTGGTTGACCTCTACATCTTGGACGTCTGTATCTGCCCCTTTGAGGTCTAACTAGAAAGGACCAATTCTTAGTTGGCCAATTTCTGCTAAATCTAGGAGGCTCAACCTGTAAGAAGTCCTTCACCGTTTGCATAGATTTTGCCTTATCCTTCATTTTCTTTAATACCTCTTCTGCCTTAACTCCCAACAGCACATCCTGCTGCAAAGGTGCATCCAATAATTTTGCTTTGACATGATCTGGTAATAAGAAGTTATGTACCTACCATAACGTTCCATGTTAGTTGTCTTCTCTCGCCTTCTTTCTTGCTTGATGGGTTCGGAGCTGATCCTCGGCTCCGACTCGGCACTTGCTAAGCTCGAGAGTCACTTTTACCAGCTCGAGGCAGCCCCATATCCCATGATGCAAGGCGGTAAGTACCCAGATCTCGTTTGATGACAAAGGGCAGTAGCACCAAGCATAAAACACTTCCCAAAGGAAGAAAGAAAGAAAGAAAGCTTACAGGATGTAAAAAAGACCAGGACTGAAAGGTCTTCAGCATAATAACTCCTTAGAGAAACAAGGTCTGTCCAGGCACGGGGGAAGGAGGGAGGGTCGCAAGAAAGAAGGCGAGAAGACAACTAACATGGAACGTTATGGTAGGTACATAACTTCTTAATGTTAAGTTGTCAATCTCGCCTTCATTCTTGCTTGATGGGACCGCGTCCCTAGCACCTCTATCCTGGGTGGCTCAATGGAACAGACTCTTGAGGACTGTAGAGCCAAAACTGGCTCTATCCCTGGAGGCCAAGTCCAATTTGTAATGGGAAACAAAAGTATGAGGAGTGGCCCAAGTGGCGCTGCACAAATAGTGTCTAAAGGAAGTCTAGCTTGAAAGGCTGTAGAAGTAGCTAAGCTCCTAGTTGAATGTGCTTTAGGTTTTGAGCACAGCTGTTTTCCCCTGAGCAGATAAATTTCAGAGATGACCGAAGAAAGCCATCTAGACAAGGTCACTTTAGAGACAGGAAGGCCTTTCTTGTTATCCGCATAGGAAACAAAAAGTTGATCAGATTTCCTAAATTTTTTAGTTCTGTCCAAATAATATCCGAGTTGGCGGTGGACATCAAGATAATGTACTTTTTGTTCGGCTCTGTCTGAATAGTTTGGGAAAAATACAGGGAGATCAATGGATTGATTCAAATTGGTCTTTGAGGCGACCTTAGGCAAAAAGGTCGGATTAGTTCTCAATGATACTCTGTCTTTGTGAAAAACCAAATAGGGGGGTCGAACCGATAGAGCATGAAGTTCAGACACCCTCCTGGCCGATGTGATAGCTACTAGGAATAAAGTTTTCCAAGAAAGAAATTTAAGGGAACAAGAAACAGCTGGCTCGAAGGGGGGAAGAATCAAGGATGTCAGCACTAAATTTAGATCCCATTGAGGAGGAGGATTCCTGATTGGAGGCTTTAGCAGGAAAATTCCTTTCAAGAAGGCCCTACAAAGCCTATGGGACATAATATTGTGATCTGCAATCCCGACATGAAAGTTCGAGATAGCAGCCAATTGAACTCTGACTGTGGAAGAAGAGGAGCCTGCATGAAAAATCTCTGCTAAGAAGTCCAGGACTGCCTGAACAGGGGCAGTGAAAGGATCAATATTCTTGGCATTAGCCCAATAAGAGAAACGTTTCCATTTGCTTGCATAAATCCTCCTGGTAGAGGATTTTAAAGAAGCTACTATGATGTCTCTAACAGGGTTAGAGATCAAAGGAAGCCTGGCTAAGGAAGGAAGTGGAGCAACCATGCTGTGAGGTTGAGAGAAGGGATAGACTGGTGCAGCTGACCGGATTGGTGAATCAGAAGATCTGGCACTGGGTCCAGATGCCACGGCTGCACCAAAAGGTGACGATGGAGGAACGGGAACCAAACTTGTCGAGGCCAGTAAGGAGCAATGAGAATCAATTTGGCTCTCAAAACGGTTGCTTTCTGGATAACTTGAGGGATCAGAGGAAATGGAGGAAAGGCATAAAGAAGTCCCTGGGGCCAATCCTGGGTCAGAGCGTCTCTGGGGGGATGGCCTGGAAGAGGGAAGAGAGAGAAGAAGTCTGGGCATTTGCTGTTTTGGGGAGTAGCAAAAAGATCGCAACATGGATGACCCCATTCCAGAAATATCTCTTCCGCTATAGATTGCTTGAGAGACCACTCGTGAGGCATGAGAATAGCTCTGCTCAATCTGTCCGCTACAATGTTGGTTTTCCCAGGGATATGCGTTGCTACCAGAAACCGATGAGAGGAGATTGCCCATTGCCATAGTCTGAGCTTCGACACAAGGGTAGGACTTGGTTCCGCCCTGTTTGTTGATATACCAAACTACAGACATGTTGTCTGTGTGGACTGCAATTGTCCCTACGGGAAGAAAGTCGTTGAGGGCTTGCAACGTTAAAAGCACTGCTCTCATCTCCAGGACATTTATGTGCAGGTGGTACTCGAATGGCTGCCACGTCCCATGAACCATCCTGCCCTGATAATGACCCCCCCCACCCGATCAGGGAGGCATCCGTGGTGACAGTGGCTACCGGGATGGGGGTACAAAGTGTCTGCCTTGGTGAACCTGGGGAGATGTGATCCACCAAGCAAGATGATCTTTGCAAGTCTGTGTCACCAGAATCTGGTGACGCATTGGAAGTTGTTGGTACGACCACTGTGTGAACAGCATCCACTGAAGAAGGCGCATGTAGAAGCGAGCCAGGGGAAGAAGAGTAATGGCCGCAGCCATGAGGCCTAATACCTTTAGAACCATTCTGGCCTGTACTTTCTTGTTGGCTAGAATGATCCTGACATGACTCTGAATGTCTGAAACTCTTTGATCTGTAAGGGTAGCTGACATCCGAACAGTGTTTAAGTTTGCCTATGAAAGTAATAGACTGGCAGGGCGATAAGGATGACTTTTCAAAGTTGATCGAGATGCCCAAAAGAGTACAAAGCTTTATTGTGTAATCCCTGGCTTGAATAAGCTGATGCCTGGTGGTGGCTGAAAGGAGCCAGTCGTCGAGATAAGGAAACACCTGGAATCCTTGACGTCTCAGGTGAGCCGTGACCACTGCCATGCATTTGGTGAACACTCTGGGGGCTGTAGTGAGACCAAAGGGCAGGGCTCTGAACTGGAAATGACTGGACCCCAGCCGAAAGCGGAGAAATCTCCTGGAGCGTCTGTGAATTTTGATGTGATAGTACGCATCCTGAAGATCTATTGAGCACATCCAGTTGTCCTTCTGTAAGAAGGGCAGAATTGACTGAAGAGTGACCATTCGGAATCTTGTCTTCCTCACAGACTTGTTGAGTCTGCTGAGATCCAATATTGGTCTCCAGTCTCCAGTCTTTTTGGGACCAAAAGAACCTTGAGTAGATTCCGGCTCTGAATGGTCTGTTGTAACTGGCTGAATGGCTCTTTTTGCAGTAGTTTTGAGACTTCTAACTCTGCAATTTCCTTAGACCGGTGGTACATCTGGAAGGGAATTTGAGGGGTAGAAAGGACTTTCCTCAAAAGGAATTATGTAACCCTTGGATATGATCGACTGTACCCATCTGTCTTGAGTGAGGGAGTGCCAGGCTTCTGGGTACAGTGATAATCTTCCCGACTGCCTCCAAGGAGGGACAGCCGGGCAACATCTCAGGGATGCTGAAAGGGCTTGTCAGAGAGAGCTCTCTGTTTCCTGGTTTTGGACCCCTCTGCCTCTAGAGCGTCTGTTGTTGTTACCCCTCTGCCTCTAGGGGTAAACTGACCACGTGAATCCGGCGTGACTCCTTGGGATTTTGGAACCACATTTTGCCACCTTTCTGTCCTTTGGGGTAAGGTCTAGAAGGGTGGAAAAACGGACTCCTATGGCAGAAAGAGTCTTGCCGTCCTGCTCACACCTGGTCAAAGTTTCCTTCACTTGAGGGCCAAACAAAGCTGACCCATCAAAGGGAGAATTTGTGAAGGACGCCTTAAAGGGATCTGCAAAGTCACATAGCCGCATCCAGGCTTGGCGTCTAAGAGCCACACCTGTACCTGCGGCTCTACTCGCTCCATCAGCAGCATATGATATTAGCCGCATGGAGGAGTTTGCAATGGAATTAAGGGTTCCTAGCTGCGAAGCAATTTTTTCCTGAGCCCCTGCAGCTGTAGGATCCTGTACAACATCACCTAGCTCCTTAAGGATATCCCTTTGGAGTCTGGTGAAGTGACATAGGTAATTCAGCGAGCATAGCAAAGGTCGCGGAGGAAAACATCCGCCACTACCTATCCATGGTCCTAGAGTCCTTATTAGGAGGATGGACGGTGCGGAAGGATCTGCAAGTTCCTTCTTGGTGGCAGCAGCCACCACCATGGCATCAGCGGACACCCTTAGTGAGGAATTGCTTATCACACGGCGCAGTAATAAATTTTGAAGGCCTCCTAGGGACTGGCTCTACAGAGTCAGGAGCAGCCCACGCCTTTCGGGCAATAACCTGCATAAGGGGGTCGAAAGGCGGAGACACCCAGGAGGTGGAGGGCCGAGATCCAAACGCCTCTAGGTATACTGACTCATCCTCAGAGGGATTATTAGTGGGCCAGTTTCCCCTCTGTCTAAGGAGTTCTAGGATGTCTGAGAAGGAGACATCCTCAGAGGGGGATCTTGGGGATCCCTCTGACTCATCTAAGTCAGTATCTGAAGTGATAGACTCGGGGGAGTCTACATGTTTCCTCTTACAGGTCCTCTTCCTAGGAGGATCACCCGAAACATCGGGAGAATCCTCGGAAGAGGGGGATATTCCCAATGGGGAAACCTGAGGCGGAGGATCTCTGGGTCCTGTAGCAAGAGAAGTGGCAGAGATGTCAACAGGCACTATAGAGGGAGGAGCTAAGGGAACAGACTGCTGGCTGATACCCGTGGCCAGCACACTCTTCATCACCTCAAATGCTCCCCTCCCAGGAAGGTCCGAGAGAACCCGTTCCGAAGAGCTAGGAACTCCAGGGACCACCAAAAGGGAAGTCTCCGAGGCAGATGTCGGAGCAGAGCTCACCAAGGCCGAGGCTCCAAGGGGAAGAGCGGGTTCGGACAAGGGTCCGATGCCACTCACCCCCTCGGAGGAGACCATGGAAGCCCGGCCACCGAATCCCTCTAAGGAAGGTCTCGAAGAGAAGATAAGAGTAGAGGCTGAAGGAACAGAAGGGGTATCTGTCCCTCAGCCGTAGCAGTAACCATTCGAAGACTCCAACTCCAAGCTCTGGGGTAGAGTTGAAGGAGGAACTGCAATGGGGTGTGGACCAATAGCCGTCTGTTGAGACGGGCTATGTAACATTTGGGCCAGTGCCTGTGACTTAAGTAATCTACTGACCACTCTCTCTAAATCATGGTCAGAAAGCCTGGATGACCTTGAAGATCGGCTCCGATGGCTCCGTTCCGAGAGGAGAGGTGAAGCCGGGCGAAGTATCGGCTCCAAGGAAGGAGACCTAGACCTCTTCCTCGAAGGAGCCATCGGAACCGATGAAACTATTGAACCTGTCGGAGCTGACAACTTATCGGAGCCGACAGGTAGCTTCGATGCATCGGCTCCAGCCGGAGCCGATACAGCCACAAAAGTAACGGTGTCAGAGCCGATCGGAGCCGACACCGATGCCTGAGCCACATGGTGGTCGGAACTGATCGGAGCCGACACCTAAGTGGTCGAACCAGAATCGGCACCGATAGCCATCGGTGCCGAAGGTTTAGTTAACCCAGAATCGGCTCCAGCCGGAGCCGATCTAGACTCTGAATGAGTCGGAGCCGAGGCCGCAGGCTTGGACACAGAAGCCTGGGCCTTGGAAGACTTAGAAGTCTTGGATGGAGCCGACTTAGCCGGAGAGCCCTCCGGCTTAAGAAGGCCCCTCAAAATCAGCTTATTTCTTCTTTCCTGCAGGACTCTCTGGCTGAAAGAATGACATATAGCACAGGAGTCCTGCAGGTGAAGAGGCCCCAGACAGTACAGGCAAGAAGTGTGACCGTCTGTCAGAGACATTTTCTGACAGCACGAGTCACACTTCTTAAAGCCTGAGACCCTTTCTTTAGACATGGTGTAAAAAACACAGACACACACACCAGTCAAAGAAATTAACTTAAATATACCAAAAGGTATAACTAGTAAACACACACACACACCCTAACAGGGGGGGGGGATGGGTTGGGTGAAAGTCTGTCTAAAAAAATAAGAAGAGACAGAGAATTTTCTGTCAGAAAAGGTTTAAAACTGATATAAAACTAACAATTAAGGGTTTTTTTTGTTAAAAGGGGCTAAAATAGCAAAGTAGCAAATCACTTACCAGGAGCTGGTAAAAGGAGGACCTCATCAGCGAAGCGGCAAACGAGATCTGGGTACTTACCGCCTTGCATCATGGGATATGGGGCTGCCTCGAGCTGGTAAAAGTGACTCTCGAGCTTAGCAAGTGCCGAGTCGGAGCCGAGGATCGGCTCCGAACCCATCAAGCAAGAATGAAGGCGAGATTGACAACTTAACATCGTATGTTCTTTTAACCAAGCATGTCTTCTAATGACAGAGTCTGTAACTACTGCTCTACAGGAGGCCTCTAAAGAATCAAAACCACATTGCAAAGTATGTTTTCCCACCTGTTCAGCTGCATGCAATAAATCCTGCATTTCTTTAAAAGTAGGAGGATCTGAATCTGGAAGCATTTTTTGTTTCAACTGAGACAGTAAAAATTGCTGACATTTTAGCATGTGAAACTGGCAAGTTAAGGCTCTCATTGCTAAAGTTGCAGACGTATATACTTTCTTTCCCCGTCTGTCTAATGCTCTGGAATCTCCGTCAGAGGGAACTGGATTCTTGGCTGATGAGGCCTTAACCCCTTTGAGTCCCTGAGAAATAGTTTCAGGGTCAGCAACAGGGCTTTTGTACAGAAATTTGTGAGAGTCAGGGACTCTGTAGTATCTGTCAGGTTTAACTGGGGCTGGAGGTAAGGAATCAGGATTTAAGCTGGATTCAGTATACACATCATCCACAATATCTAACACTGGCGGAATAGCAAGGGGTCTGTGTTGAGTTAATAAAAGGAAGTCTCTGAGCCTTTTCTTGGATTCTGAGTAATCCTGGCCTTCCCAATGGAAATGCTCCCTCATGGTATGCATGGTTTCCCCAAAGGAGTAGTCGTCAGGCGGAGAGGCTGATGGAATTGACTCCACAGCATCAGAATCCTCATAAGGGGGTAAAGAATATCCTAGGTCTGAGGATGAATCTGAAGATATGGACACCTGGTTGGATGAGTCATAGTCTGCATCCTGTCTAGGCCTTTTATCAGGAGGGGGATGGGACCGCCTAATCAGAGTGATTATGTCTTCGGCCATTTTGAGCATTTGTTTCTTAGGCATGGAGGCCTGTGCTGGAGAATGCTGCATTTGTTTCTTTGATTTCAAAGCTGGTTTAGACTTAGCAGAGGGTTTAATGCTTAGCTGAGAAGGTCTGAAAACACCCTCTGAAGCTGCGGGCAGCTCGGCTACTCTGAATCCCTCTGAAGGGTTAGTCTCGGTAGGCTAAACAACTTGTGCATCCGAAGGCCCAGCCATCTCCACGTGGGAGTCAGAGGCGGCCTGTGGTTCTATAGAAGCGGTCAGGGGCTGCGAAGGCGCCTCGCTGAAAACCAGAGAACCGTCGACTGGCCTAGAAGAGGCTTCGTCAGTTTTGGGCCTCGGATGCCTATCCTTGTCTTTGCGCTTTTTATGTATTCCGGTCGTTGGAAGTTCTGACGGCATGATATAATTGAATTTTCTACCAAATTAATGTCAGGCAAAATCAAACAGACGTTTAATAGTGCGCTTGTTAAACCTAGCAAAAAACCGACAACCAGTGACGTCGTGGTCTGGGCCTTGGCATGGGATACAATAAGAATGGAAATCCTTATGAGGTATTTGCTTCCCACAAGAAATACAGTTATTAACTTTTACTGACATCGGTCTGAGGCAAGAAAAAGTTTCCCCAATGGGGTACTTAGCTTTGTAGAAGACTTCGGTTCTGGATTCGGAATGAAAATCTCAGGAGACAGCTGACCGGCACTTGCGAACTGCTTTTGCTTCGGGCACCACACGGCAAGAAAGACTGAAGAAAATGGCGTCGGCTGCATCTTGTATACCCCTATCACACTGACGTCAGGGAAGAGGCGACAGCAACCGACGCCGGACCAAGACTTTGGAACTCAGGCCGACTGGGGAACCGCCTGACGGCAGGATAACCCAAGTGTAATGACTGCAGCAGTGTAACACGATGAACATCTGCAAATAAGCCATCAAACAGAGGATCTTGGTAGGCAGTAGAGAAGCCAACACTGGATTGGTCTGAATCCTGCAACCCAGAAACACCTTGTCCTGAAAGGGAGTCAAACACTGTTTTTGACAATGAGGGTGAAAGTACAGTTTTGTACCTACCATAAATGTAGATGTCCAATAGGTATGCATCTGCAGTCCTTACATATAGGTTGTCCTGCCTCAGGCAGCCCTTCGGTCGGCCGGATTCCAAAGTCTGGGTCCGGCGTCAGCTGATGTCGCCCTCTCCCCAACGTCAGAGCGCCTGGGGTATAAAAGCATCAGCCGATGCCATCTTCCTCAGTTTTTCTTGCCCCAGATGCCAGGTGCCCTCTAAGGAAGGCTAAATTTGGAGAGATGCAAAAAATTGCAAACATGCACAGTAATATAAAACAAATACACCACAATAGATAACCCCAGCTAGCTATAAGAGGGATAAGTACCCAGGAAATACCACAGAGGGGAAGGAGGGAGAGTAAACCTGACTGCAGATGCATACCTATCGGACATCTACATTTATGGTAGGTACAAAACTGTACTATGTCCTTCAAGGATGCATCTGCAGTCCTTACATATGGGTAGAATACCATAGCCAAGCTGGGGGTGGTAGGATCTAAGAAAGGGATGGTGTAGCTAAAATGCCCTGCAGGACTGCCGTAGCAAAGCCTGCTCTGGATCTGGAATATAAGGGTAAGTTGTAATGCTTGGAAAATGTATGCACGGAGCTCCATATAGCAGCTTCTAAAATGTACTTAGTAGCCACCCCTCTTAAGAAGGCTGTGGAGGTGGCTGTGGCTCTGGTGGAATGAGGTCTAATGTTAGCTGGCACGGTTTTGCCATGAAAAGAGTAACAGAATCGAATGCAATTCCCTATCCATTTTGAAATTGTCTGTTTGGAAATTGCTTTTCCTTGTACACCAGCAGCATATGCTACAAATAGCTGGTCAGTTTTTCTGTAAGTCTTAGTTCTGTCCAAGTAGTAACGCAACTGTCTGTGAATGTCCAGGGTATGTAGAAGTTTCTCCCCTTTGTTTTGTGGATTTGGAAAGAAGGTAGGCAAGTGAATAGCTTGGTTCAGTGAGACCCTGGATACCACCTTTGGCATGGATGAAGGATTGGTTCTCAGTGAGACTCTGTCCTGATGAAAAATAAGAAATGGTTGTACTGCCATGAGGGCCTGCAACTCAGATACTCTTCTTGCTGAGGTTATGGCCAGACGGAAGGCAGTCTTCCAAGACAGGAACTGTAGTTCTGAAGATGCTGCTGGTTCAAAGGGAGGTAGAGTTAATTTTTCCAACATGAAGTTAAGGTCCCATGTAGGCACTGGTGGTTTTCTTGAAGGATTGATTTTTTAATTCCCCTTAGAAACTGCCTTAGGAGAGGATGAGAGAAGACAGGTGGATCAGTATTGTATTCTGCTGAAATTGCTGAAGCATGAATTTTTATGGAAGAGTAAGAAAGGCCATTGTGGAGCATTTCTGCCAAGTATTCCAGGATATGTGCCAAGTTCATCACTGTCGCATCTAGGCCCTTTGTGGTGTTCCAAGTGCGAAATCTTTTCCATTTTGCTGAATATGCCTTTCTTGTGGAAGGCCGGCGAGCTTCCATGATGATGTCCTTCACGGTCTTGGATAGCTTATCCTGGTGAGGAGTCAAGGTATTCTCCAGGCTGTCAGCTGCAAGGTTTTCAGGCTGGAGTGCAGAGTTTTGTAATTGTGTTGTGACAGAAGTGGCCATTGTGGTAGAGGCCACGGCTTCGTGCGTGACATGCTCCTTAACAGTGGGTACCAGTGTTGTCTGGGCCAGTCCGGAGCTATCAGAATCACTTTGGGCTGCTCTGTCCTGATCTTCAGTAAGACCTTGGTCATTAATGGAAGAGGTGGGAATGCATACACTGTTAGAGTATTCCAGCTGAAAGAGAGGGCGTCCACTTTCCATGCTTGTGGGTGGTATGTCCTTGAGCAGAATTTCTTCAGCTGATGGTTGTGGTGGGAGGCAAAAAGATCTATGTCCGGCCTCCCCCATGATTGTGTTATCTGAAGGAAGATGTCTGGGTGCAGCATCCATTCGTGTGGATCCATGATATTTCTGCTTTGGCTGTCCGCCAGTATATTGTCTTTTCCTGGCACAAACTGGGATTGCAGCTCTATATTGATTTTTAGGGAAAGTTCCCAAAGATTCATTGCCAGCCTGCAAAGAGGGTAGAAATGGGTACCTCCCTTGCTTGTTTATGTACCACATAACTGTGGTATTGTCTGTCCTTATTAGCAGGTGTCCTTGATGCAGAAAATGTTTGAAGGCCTCGACTGCATGTATCGCCGCCAGCATTTCCTTTTGGTTTATGTGCATGCGCAATTCTTTCTGTGACCATAGTCCTTGAATGCATCTGCCCTCCATGTGTGCTCCCCATCCATGGTCTGAAGCGTCCGTTGTAATGGTTTGGCTGATTATTGGTTTGCTGAAGGGCAGACCCCTGTTTGACTGGCTTGCTTGAGCCCACCACAGAAATTCCTTTTGAAGGCATGGAATGAGTGGTATCAAAGCTTCTAGGCTGTGACTGTGCTGACACCATAAACTCCTTAGGTACCATTGTAGTTTCCTCATATGTAGCCTTGCTTGTGGAATCAGAAGAATGCAAGATGCCATGCAACCCAGGTCCTGCAGGATTTTCCTTGCAGTCAGCTGAGTTTGTTTTGTCAGATTTTCGAAATAATCCGGTAGTTGTCTTTGTTTTTCTTCCGTGAGAAAAGCCATTTGGGTGGTTGTATCTAGTTTCGCACCCAGAAAAATTATCCTTTGGGATGGAACAAGTTTTGATTTGTGAATGTTGACTGTATATCCCAAAGCCTGAAGTAGGCGGATGGCATAATTCAAGTGTTTTACCAAAGTTTGTTGGCTGTCCGCTTGTATAAGGCAGTCGTCCAGATATGGGTATATTTGAATCCCCTGAAGTCTGCAGTGTGCAACTACTGACGCCAGGCATTTTGTGAATACTCTGGGTGCAGTAGATAAGCCAAAGGGCAATGCTGAGAATTGATAATGCTCTGAACCTGCAAGAAATCTGAAGTGTCTTCTGCAACTTTGTCTGATAGGGACATGCAGGTATGCCTCCTTGAGGTCTAGAGTTACCAGCCAAGACCCCTTGCCCAGCATGGGAAGGAGTTGCTGTAGGGTCAGCATTTTGAATTTTGGCACAATGAGATAAGTATTCAGTGCGGACAAGTCGAGAATAGGCCTCTATTGTTTTTCTTTTCTTGGGACAAGGAATAGTCTGGAATAAAATCCTTGGCCTTGTTCTGTGAGAGGAACCTTTTCTATAGCTTTCATTTGCAATAGGTTGGAAATTTATTTTAAAGCCTCTGCCCTTTGATTCGGTGGCAGGTTTGGCATGCCTATTCTTTTTGGTAATGTATGAAAATGGAACCTGTATCCTTTGTCTATTATTTGCAGTGTCCATTTGTCCCTTGTAATACTGTGCCAATTTTTTGGTGCTTCCAATTGAGCCCTGGTTGGCGGGGTCAAGGTAAAGTCATTGAGTCTGTCCTTGTGGAGCAGTTGTAGGTCCTGCACTACCTCTCTGGTTAGGAGGCTGCCATTGACATCCTCTGTATGAGCCTCTAGCTTGCCCTCTACCTCTGGCACGCCTGTTCTTGCCTCTTTGAAATCTCTCTGTGTCTGGAAAGGACCAATTCTTAGAGGGCCAATTTCTGCTGAATCTTGGTGGTTGGACCTGGAGAAAATCTTTGACTGTTTGTACAGATTTAGCCTTTTCCTCAAATTTCTTTAAGACCTCCTGAGCAGTGGAGCCAAATAACTTTTGCTTTTCCAGTGGCGCATCCAGAAGCTTTGCTTTAACATGATCTGGCAGAGTTTGTTCCTTCAGCCAAGCATGCCTACGTATGACTGCACCTGTAATTGCTGACCTACATGAAGCTTCCAATGCATCATAACCACACTGCAAGAAATGGTTGCTAACCTGTTGGGAGTTATGTACCAGATCCTGAAGTGACTTGCGATCTAGGGGTTCAGGTGAAGACAGTTTTTTATGCAATTCATCTAACAAATACTCTTGGTACTGTATCATATGGAATTGACAATTTAATGCCCTCATAGAAAGAGTGGAAGTAGTATACACTTTTTTACCCCATCTCTCTAAAGCCCTGGACTCCCTTTCAGAGGGGAGTGGATTTTTAGTAGTGGCAGATGCAACCCCTTTAGGGCCCTGGGAAATGGTTTCAGGGTCAGCAGAGTGGGCCTTGTAAAGGAAATGATGCGAGTCCAGGACCCTGTAGTACCTATCGGGTTTGACAGGAGCCGGAGAAAGGGAGTCAGGGGTAATGCTAGACTCAGAGTACACATCATCAATGACATTCAAAACAGGAGGAATAGCCAAAGGTATATGCTGAGGTAAATGCAAAAAAGTCCTTAATCTCTTCTTGGAATCAGAGAATTCCTGGCCCTGCCATTTGAAATGCTCTCTCATGGAGTGAAGGGTCTCCCCAAAGGACAGCTCTTCAGGAGGGGAGGCAGAGGGAATAGATTCCTCTGCATCAGAATCCTCGTAGGACATAAAGGCCTCCTCCTGGTAGTCTGAAAGAGCAGAGCCATCTGAGGCCTCATCAGAGGACTGGGGATCAGTGGGCTCAACCCTGGGCCTTTTGTCTAGAGGAGGTTGAGAGCCCCTAATTAAGGAAATAAGGTCCTCAGCTAAACTTAAAATCTGTGAACCTGTAGTGGATCCCTGAGGAATAGCCTTGGGAGGCAGAGATTTTGGCTGTTTAGCAGCTTTAGCCCTTGTGAATGCCTTTATGGACATGGATGCAGGAGGCCTGCCTGCTCCACGTGCTGGCGTAGTTTTGTCTAGGGAAATGGTGTCGGATGTTTCCGGAACACCGGTTTCTGAGGGAAATTCTATAACAGACTCAGAAGAGGCCTCCGGGGCCGAGGTTGTCGGTTGTGCGGTTTTGACAGTCGGAAGTACCAAGGACTCTGTTTCAGCCGAGACCGAGACACTCGCGGTAGGCCTAGGCATGGTTTCAGCCGAAACCACGGTCCGCGTGTGTCGGTCCTTGTCCTTCCGTTTTTTGGTTAAATGAGAAGTCGGAATCTCCGACGGCATATTGTAACAGTAACTAGCCCCAAAAAATTCCTCTGCAAACTCCGCCCGACGCCTAAGAGTGCATCAGTTGAAGGAGGCACAGGCTGTACAGGCCGAGACGTCGTGGTCTGGGCCTAGGCAGGGGAGGCAGTAAGAATGGAAATCCTTATGAGGTGTTTCTTTCCCACAAGTTAAGCAATTATTAACTTTAAGCGTTTGATCTGACATCGGCTGAGGCAAGAAAGAGTCCCCAACGGGGTACTTAGCTTTTGAAGTCTTCGGTAGCTGAAGTTACAGGAGCTGGCCGACCAGCACTTGTGAACTGCTTCTGCTTCGGGCACCACGCGGCAAGAAAGACTGAGGAAGATGGCGTCGGCTGACGCTTTTATACCCCAGGCTCTGGCGGGAGAGGCGACATCAGCCGACGCCGGACCCAGACTTTGGAATCCGGCCGACCGAAGGGCTGCCTGAGGCAGGACAACCCATATGTAAGGACTGCAGATGCATCCTTGAAGGACATCCCCACACTGTCCAGAAGCAGCATAGTGAAGTACAGATCCTGAAACAGGACTTGCTGAGAAGGGGCTTGAATCAAAAGGTCATCCAAATAAGTGAATATCTGAATTCTAGTAAGTCTACAGGAGGATATCACATGGCCAGACATTTGGTAAAGATCCTCGCAGTTGTAGAAAGACTAAAATGGAAAGCAGAGGAATGATGAGAGGAAAAAAAAGTAAAATTTTCCTGAAGAGAGGGTGAATAGGAATGCAGAGGCAAGAGTGTTTCTAACCCAGGGATAGATTGAGGCAGCAACAGAGGGAAAAGTGCCTGAAGAGACCACATCCTGAAAGCAGGAACCTTGAGAAAGATGCTGAGAGAAGAAAGGACTAGAATGGGACTCCAAAACCCCTCCTTCCTGGGAGCCAGTAACATCCTGGAACAAAAAAATTGATCCTTGATGAGACATGAGACAGGTTGGATGGTTCCCTGTGCAACTAGATCTTACAGAACCAAAAGAAAATAAGGGAGCTGACAAGGAGGCTGTGGATGGCCTAAGAATGGAGTAAGGGACGTCTAGATAATGGAAAGTATCCAAGTACCTATTATCTGTTGCAACAGGAAAGGAAAGAGTCACAGGTTATTAAGCTAACAGCCATAGAGCCTTTTAAAGCCTAGCCAGTCATACCCCAATTTTCCTAATCATCAATGACAGGATAGAATGGCTTTGGTATATGCTGGTGTCTTATGGGATCTACAAACTGCCCTTGCCCTAAGGGCCAAAGGTGATAAGTCAAGGATAAATCTGTGATTTCCCATCCATTGGCCCAAACCGTGTTTGAATAGGCTCAGGGGAAAAAAAAAAAACTCCCAACCTGACAGACAGAGGAATCTGGTTGAGGGGTTGGAGAGGATGAAAGTCAAATAGAAGTAGATCTGTCATGGAAACGAGGCTTTTGTCTGTTAGCACGCTAAGAAAACTTGTCTGGAAACAGTCTCCTAGAAGTCCTCTTGCCCCCAGAAGGTTGTTTAGGCTGCTTACAAAGAAAAGGGTTAGAAGGATAATTTCTCTGAAAGTTAGGAACAGGAAAGACAAAGATTTGTTTCAAGTCCCACATAATTTTACCATTACCCTGAAGGGTCTTAATTCAGCTGCAGCAGTGCCAAAGAGATTCTGGTTATACAAGGTACAGTCTAATAATTTGGTTCTGATGTCTTCTGGCAGGGCCTACACGAGTAACGCAGCATACCTATTCATAACAGATCCAGATGCAACTGCCTAAAGAGGCATCGGCAGCATCACAACTACATTTAACTCATTCCCTCCTGTACAGCTCTTGAGCGTGAACTTTTAAATCCCAGTGGGTGTGGCTTGAGCCTTTAAAAATATGAAGTTATCACCTTACAGTTCATAGGTGTGCACTAGGCTAATGGCCCTGGAGCCTTTACAAGCCTAACCCATAGGATTACCCTGGCATCGTGCCACCCAACCTTAGTTTCCAGTACCTCTGTTGAGTAGAGCCACTGGAGTGATCCCCAGGGTGAATTTTCTATTTCCCAACCACTCATCAAGATTTCTCTTGAAGAGGGCAAGTGAGGTGCTCTGTTTGACATGTATGGGAAGTCTATTCCATAGCATGGGCAGTCTCTGGGTTATGAATCTGTCCCTCTAGCACGTTCGAGGTTGAGGTCTCTGGAGCATTATGGTGCAGAGGGATTGGGATTTATTTAGATGTAACATTTCTAACAGAGCTGGGCCAGACATGGCTTTGTAAGTCAAGCAGAGATTGCCTGTAAGTAGGCCATATGAGAGAGAATAGCTGGAGTTTTTTTTGAGAATGTCCATATAGGACAAGTGTTTAAGGCCTAGCATCCTCTGTGAGAGGTACTTTTGTGGCCTCTCCAGTTGTTGCAGGTGTCTAGTGAGGTACATGCCAAAATGGGGCATAGTACTCTATGATTAGCCTAATGAGAGAAGAGTAGAGGGAGACAATGACCTTTCTTCCTGGATGCAAAACCCTTAGTAATGAGATATGCCACATAGGACTTTCTGACCACAGCGGCAGTGTGGTGGTCAAGAGAGAGGTTGCTGTCAACCTGTGTTCCCAGATCTCTTATAACACCTTCTGTGTTCAGTGGTCTACCATCGATGTAGTTCATGGGAACTGGGTTTTTCCCAAAGGGGATGACAACACTTTTTGGCATTTGCCATGGTTCTGACACCAGTTGTTGGTCTCAGTGAGGGCTTTCTGCAGGATGTCACCATCACTTGGGGAGCTAATAATGGCTCCCAACTTGCAATCGTCTGTGAAACTGGTCAGCTAGAGTTCCTTCGTGTTGGACTGGACTTCTGAGAACTAGATACCAAACAGGAGAGGACCCAGGACCGATCCCTGTGGGACTCCACTCGTGACTTGTCGGCAGTCTGACTTGGAGTCAGCTACTTTCACACTGTGGGTTCTGTGAACCAGTTTGCAACCCACCTAGCGATATAGGGGTTGATGCCTAGCTTAGTGAGTTTTTTTATGATCCCCGAGTGGTGAAGGGTATCAAAGGCCTTGGCCAGATCAAGGTAGGCTGTATGAACCACCTTGCCTTTATCCACAGCTCTGATGATTGACTCAAAGAAGTCGACCAAGTTGAGCAGGCATGATCTAACCTTCACAAAACTAAACTGTGCGGGATCCAGAGTTTGGGGATTCCCTATATCCTTGTTTATTAGGTCCATGATGATGCTTTGCATATCAGACTTGTCAGGCTAATGGGGCGATAGTTCCCACGGTCTGTAGTCGCTCCTCCTTTGGGGAGAGGGATGACTATAGCAGTGTGCCATTCAGTAGGGACAAAGCCTGAGGTGAGGCTGTGATTGAAGACAGCACACAGGTGAGGTGCCAGTTCACTCTGTAGTTAATGTAGAACGCAGCCAGGGATATTGTCAGGTCCCACAGAAGATGAATTCCTGACCTTGGAGAGTGCTGTTTTAACCTGTACAGCAGTAACACTGCGGGCCTGGCAATCTACTGGTATTGTGATTGGTTCTTTGGGGGAGGGAGAGAGGGGTAAAGTTGGCACTGAATCTGTCGGCCAGTATATTGACTATCTGTTAGCTCTGTACAGGATGTACCATTGTGCAGTAGCTCAGAGCAAATCTGGGTATTGCTGTGGAGGTTCTTTACATAACTATAGAAGGCCTTGGGATTGTCTTTACTATCTGCTGCAATTCTGTTTTTATAGCTAGCTTTAGAGGATTTGATAAGGGATCTCAACTTTTTTGTTCAGCCTAATGAGGGAGTTTTTCCAGTCTTTAGACTTCACCTTATTCCACATCAGTTTCCTCCTCCTGTTGTAGTGTTTATGGCAGGGGACCAACAGACTGGCTTCCTTTTTCTGGACGAGCGCGTCTTGGTTCTACTGGGTATGGCAAGATCCATGCATTTGTGTACGTGTTCGTACAGTGCACTGGTGTATGATTTGGCAGTCATGCAACTATTCTCTATTTACATGGGTGCTGTGAAGTTAGCCACCTCTGTTCTTAGGGGCCCAAAGTTAGCTTTGGAGAAGATTTTCATGGTGGTTACCTTTGCGGGAGGGGGGGGGGGGGATTTCCAAGGTGATTAGTTTGTGGTCGGATCTAACCAGGAAGGAGTTGACTATGGTGTAGAGCAACAGTCGGTCATGTTAGTAATGACCAGGTCGAGGATATTGCTACCTCTAGTGGGGTAAGAACGAGCTGGTCCAAGGCACTGGAATTAATGAATTCCAGGAAACGTTGGGCAAGTGTATTGGTACATGACTAGTTTTCTCAGTTAATGGAGGGGTACTTGAAGTCACCCAGTAGGTGTGTGTTAGGCTGGACCCTAATATTCTCCAGAGTGCTTAGGAACGTGGAGTGAGTGTCATGGGACATGGTTGGGGACCTACAACAGGCTAAGACCTGTATCACTGTCTTACCCAATGTTAGCTGCACCTTAAGTATCTCTGATGAGTTATGTTGGGCTACCAGTCTGGAGGTGTGCACATCCTTTATGAATATGGAAACACCACCACCTTTGGAGCTTCGGTACAAGTTCTGGGGCCGAAAGGTGTGGAATGAATTACAGCCTGATAGTGCAGGGGTGCTTTCTGCTGCCTTGAACCAGGTCTCTGTTACAGCACAAATGTTGATGTTCTCCATTTTAAGGAGTGCTTCGAGTGAGTGCCTTTGGAGATATGGACTTTTAGCATTGAGCAGCATGACCCTCAGATTGCTTTTGTAGCTGTTAAGGTGGTAATTTGGTCTTTGGAACACTGCCTAAAAAAGGCACTATAAAGGTGGCAAGAGCCTTGGCCAGTATCTGAAATCCCAGGGGTGACAGATGCAGGCCATGTCTGGCAAAGCATCGAGGTCTGTCAATCATATCATCCCAGGCAGATACTGGATCCCCTTAAAATGATACTAGAAACTTAGCCAACTGTTGAAATCAATCAATTTCTGCTTGTACTGTGGTATCATTCTGGGTGATGGTAGGATGCTGCTCAGGGCTAGGGTCGTACTCGCCTGGGCTACATAATTTAAGAACTCCTCCATGTCTCTTCTCATGTAGCCCAGGGAGGTACGTCTCAGGTCATTCACACCCACATGTACAATGAGAGTCATACTTGTACCTGCTGTTGAGGGACCTGAGTGCATGTGTTACACGGCAGATCCTGGCACCTGACAGGGAGCTGACTGTTACTTTCTCCTTATTCAACCTAGTGAGTGGGACATCAGTGTGCCTCACTATCGAGTCACCTATGACTAGTGTGCTGGGCATGCCATTTTGCCTTAGAGGCTTTGGTTGAGTGGCACACTGTTTGGGAGAGTTGTGTGTCTCGCGATTAGTGTTGTGTTGTGGTGGTAGAGTGCGCTTCTGCCTTGGAGGCCTCTGCTGTTTGGGTAGATTTTTACTGAGAGCCTCCTAGAAGGTGGGTGTGTGGTTTGTATTTTTATGTGAAAGCAGTGCTGGTGTGTGTTCTGGAGGGCTGTGTGTTCCATGTGGTGTGGTGCAAGTGCTGATCTTCTCCTCTTGACCAGTTATTCCAGTCTTTGCTGGAAAGTGTGTGGCTTCCAATTTGGATACACAAGTGCAGCTCTTGCAAGTCTAAGAACTGGGAACTGGGAGGTAAGAGGAGTTCAAACAAATATTCATATCTCTAGATCCATTAGTGTTACTCGAAAACTGTAAAGGGCAAACTATTCAGGATAAATTAATCTTTACATTAGTGGCATTTACTCTGATGCTTGAAACTGGACTTTAAGCCAAAATAAAGGAGTGAATATTAATGTTGTAATGCTGTATAAACAGCTTACGGTATCTCGGTAAAGATTCAAGCAAGACATACTGCCAAGCATGGTTTTCTTCATACATCTGTGAGCTTTCATATGAGGGATGCAGTTCTGTCTGTGTTACCTGAATGTTGAGATAATCAGAGAAATATGAAAATTATTACAATACTAATAGTAAACAAATACTCAATATCTCTTCAGCTGCATTAGACATAGGTTAAGTATGAATACAACTGTGTTAGCCATTATGTATGCTTTAAGATTAAATCTTCCGATACCTTATATGTAGCACTGTTTTGGAATTAATGAATATATGAAGAATCAATACTTGACGCCTAGAGATGTCAGGAGGAGTTAACTGCACCTGGCTGTAATGTTAATAGAGTGAAAGTAACCTAAGAAGCAGATCTCAAAAGGGAAATGGCAGAAGTCTTACCCCTCAATCAGGCAAATCAGTCAGAATGCCCCCAAGTTAGGAGAGAAAGGACATACCTAGTCATACGGGTCTGGTAATTAATAGTCTTGAAGGCTAAGTTAACAGAGGTACATACTATTTTCCCACACCAGTCCATGGCACAACTGTCCTCATCAGAAGGTAAAAGCTTAGAAGACAGCAGTAACTTGGATGGTTCATCAGTATGTACAAAAATAGCAGGACAGAGAAAGGGCTTTTACATAAAAATGGCTAAGCTTCAGGAACTTTACAGAAAGGGCAGGAGGTTAAGAGTCAGGGGCCGGAGAAGCTACTGTACTAGTATCCAGGAGGGCAGCCAGCACTGAAGGACTGCAGAAGGCTGGGGAGAATCTATTTTCAAGAGTGCATAGTATATTGTTTTGATCATCAGAAACCTGGGCACAGTCCCACGTAAACTGTTCAGTCATAAAAACCACTGTATCCCCAACAGAAATCCTCTACAGGATAGTCAAGAGAAAGGGAATCCTGTTCTCCTCCATCAGATACCAGGGAAAGTGTAGAATGGATCTGAGAGGAGAAAGCAAATGACCCTTTCCAACAGTCTAACTCCTCATTAGAGGAGCCAGAGTCCGTAGGGCATTGCTAAAGAATGCAAGACCAAGTAGCACAGCAGAAGCAGAAAACGGCCAATCCTTAGGGAGGGTTAATCGCCATAAAAACTCTGAAAAGTACCCCCCAGTAAAATCCTGCCATCCCTTCTGTAAATCCTTAGCTATAGAAGCCACATATTAGTTTTCCGCCTCCTTTTTAAAGGAACATCAAGCTTTAACAAATCTAGGAGGTTCAGAACCATGCCTAGACTTAAGGAGTGTTCTAAGCACCTTTTTCCCCAACAAGAATTTAAACTGGACGAAAGAACACTCTTATTGGAATAGTTGTTACTCCTGGAGGTCCAAGTCTAAGTCCTGAAAAGGACTTGGTAATTTGTATGTGGTTTCCTCATACAGGTTTAACTTGTCTTTCTTCTTCTAGTTAAAGTTTCAAGGTTTAAACTTGCATTTTAGCAGTTACAAGTCCAAATTAAAATAAAAATACAAACAAATTAATGAAATGTATTTTAATTTTAATTTGGACTTGTAACTGCTAAAATGTAAGTTTAAACTTCGAAACTTTAACTAGAAGAAGAAAGATAAGATAAATCTGTATGAGGAAACCACATACAAATTACTAAGTCCTTTTCAGGACCTAGACTTGGACCTCCAGGAGTAACAACTATTCCAGTAAGAGTGTTCTTCCGCCCAGATTTATTCCCACCACACAAGTGGGTTAAACTCCAACAGGAAGCGGATACCACTCACTATTTTGTTGGTTTACCCAACAAGAATTTAAGGAATCCCTTAGGCTCCTTCAAAATAATCATCCGTGGTTCCCCCTCCACTTCTGCAGGGACACAAGCATCGCCTCCACAGACGTGCAGGTAGGTAGCTCCATGCTGACCGCCAACTGGGTCGCAGCAGAGGGAGTTGACAGTAGCATCAAGCAGTCCTCAGGTTCTTCATACAACCCGATGGAGAAGTGCAGTGCAGGCTGGATGGCAAAAGTATCAGTTAGCTCCCTTTTTGGCTGTTTTTTAAGAGGCAGCTGAACATCGAGGTGGGTGGCTTTAGCCATGGTATTTTGAGCCAAAAACTTCAATAACTGGTTCTATAAGTAAATGAATAGCAACAACAGAACTCCTGAGTGCCTTAGGGGCAAACATTTGACAAACCCCACACCATGCTGCCATTCCTTCCAAATGCCCTAGGGACGCTGGTTCCTCTGATAAGTTAATCAAATGTCAATAAACAAATGTATGGTTGTGGGTAGCACCCAAACAAAAAAGGCACCATTTGTGTCTATATTTATGGGGAATCTGCCTCCCACACTCACATTTTCCCTTCCTGGATGACATGTAAACATAAGGTAATAGGTCGAAAAAAGAAAACAGAACTCAACATGGTACTTATGCATAGAAGGCTCGGTAGAGGAACCATCTCTGTGAATGGCCTGAAGACCAAATTCAGAGTGCTCAGACTGGTAGTAAAGTTCTCAGGACTAGGCACTCATGTCATATATGTACCTTATGTCATGCCTGTAGGGCAGGCATCTGGCATACATCCGGAAGATGTAAAGGTTTTGATATGGTAGCCAGACATTCGGCTATCCTCAGTAGGATATCCCAGGAGTAAGGAATACTGCAACAGATATGGAACAGCAGCACAGACTTCCTTAAACTTTCAGCAATTCTTCCTGTGCTAGATGCTCTGCAAAACACCAGCCTGCATCTGTAGCATCAGATTAACAGCCACCTGCACAGGAGGAGACAGGTTTACAAAGTGCCAGATTCTCACAAATGTGAGAACCCCACTCCTCTGCCCCAGCCGTGATATCAGTGGAATACAATAAGGCCTGCAAACTTTTGTCATCTACTAATGGACTACCAAAGGACAGACAGTAGATGGGTACAGAAAGAAGATGTGCACCTCTACTATTCTTTCAGCCTCAAATTACCAAACCAATATGACTAGATACTTATGTCTGACAGCATGAATAAGCTTATTTCTGACATCACCAAACTTTGACAAAGAATAGTTGCGTAAAATCTTACTATAGACCTCCTTTTCTATGTCTCAGTATTCATAACCTGAGGAGTTCCCCACCTAGGTGACCCAAACATCCAGACAATATACAAAAGACATTTACTACTGCATGGTATGTGCGACGTTGCACACAGCAAGGCAGCCAACGTAGGCCATAAAGGTGATGTCGGCACATATTCCTCAGAACTGAATGCCCCAGCCTGAACACCATTGCAAGGATATGAGGTATTCATCATCATCCAAGAAACAAGTACCAAGGGGGTAGGAGCCTGGGAGAGAATGCTGCAGCATGAAAGAGAACATCTATGGTTATGGTAAGATTTTACACAACTATTCCATGTCCTTCTACTCCTATACTGCAGTATTCATAGCCTGAGGGAGAACACCACAGCTCATGGAAGGGAAAGGGAGGATGGAGCAGAGGAGTTTAAGAATCCATGCAAGGCTGCCCTAGCAAGTCCTGCTCTGGACCTGGAAATAGTGTCCAGTTGGCAATGTTTGGTGAAGGTATGGACAGAGGACCATGTAGCCGCTTCCAGAATAGATGCAGTACCCACACCTTTGAAGAAAGCCCATGAAGAGGCTACTGCTCTAGTGGAGTGAGCCTTTACAGAGGTAGAGTGCGTCTTCCCATGTCAGACGTAAATGAATGAGATTACCTTAGAAATCCAAGTAGAAATAATTTGTTTGGAGACAGATTTTCCAACTCCCTGGGATATAAGGAAAGAATTGCTCTGATTTCCTAATAGGTTTGGTTTTGTTCAAATGAAACCAGAGTTGTCCGTGCACATCCAAAGAATGAAGAACCCTTTAAACAGGATTATTAGGGTTAGGAGAAAAGGTGGACAGATGAATGGATTGGTTTATGGACAAGTCAATAACCACCTTAGGCATAAAGGAAGGGTTAGTACAAAGAGATACCCTGTCCTTGCGGAAAAAGAGAAAAGATTGGCAAGTCATAAGGGCTTAAAGTTCAGAAACTCTTCTCACAGAACTAATGGCTACTAACGGGATGGTTTCCCATATGCAAAATTTTAAAGAAGCTGATACAGTAAGGCTCAAAAGGGATCCTTAGTGAGGTTTTCCACAACAAAATTTAGATCCCAAGCAGAAGGAACAGGTTTCCTGGGAGGTCTAATGTGAAGGACACCTTTTAGAAACCACTTAACTTCCAAGCTAGAAGCTAGAGGAGGAGATAAAGACAGACATGCTGAAATGGCTGGCAGATGGGCTTTCATGGAACAGTAGGCCAACCCAGCCTTAAGTAGCTCACACAAAGGAAAGGACCAATGGAATGTCCCCTGAAAATGGATCAAGGCCCTTCTTTAGACACCAGATGGAGTAAGTGCAGTTGTGTACACTTACCGTAAATGTAGATGTTAGAGTGTATTCACTGTTGCAGTCATTACACTTGGGTTATCTGCCTGCAGGTAGCCCTCAGTTGGCCCGAACACCAGAGTCTTTGAATTTCTGCATTGGTTCCTGTTGCCTCTTCCATGACGTCAAGTCATCAGGGATATAAAACATACAGCTGATGCCATTACATCAGGTTTTCTTGCCCCAGATGTCAGGAGCCCCCAAAATAGGAAGCTATTACTTGGTGTGGAACACCTCCAGCAAAAAGTAAATACCCCTGCTATAAAAGATGGCCATAAGGAAGACAAGTAGACAGGATATAGAAAACCAGGGGGATAGAGGAAAGGAAACCAGTGAATACACTCTAACATCTACATTTATGGTAAGTGCACACAACTGTACTATGCTCTTTGTGTTTCACTGTTGCAGTCATCACACTTGGGTTGATTCCCAAAGCTGAGGAAGAGGGGAAGCAGTCAAGAGGTGTTAGGGCTGGCTAAAAGGCCTTGTAAGACAGCTGTAGCAAATCCAGCTCTGAATTTAGAAAAAACAGGTAAGTGGTAATGCTTGAGGAAGGTGTGTACAGAACTCCAGATTGTAGCTTCCAGGATGTCCCTGGTAGGGACTTCCCTGAGAAATGCTGTAGAGGTTGAAGCAGCTCTAGTGCAATGAGTTATGATCCCCACAGGGGTAGGTTTTCCATGGTGCTTGTAGCAGAAATGGATGCAGTGTGCTATCCATTTGTAAATGGTTTGCTTTGAAATGGCCTTGCCCTCTGCCCCTGTAGCACAGCTGACTAGCAGCTGGTCAGATTTTCTGAAAGGCTTAGTCCTGTCGAGGTAGAACCGGAGATGTCTGTGCACATCCAAGGAGTGCAGGATCCTTTTCCCCTTTATTCTGAGGATTAGAGAAAAAGGTTGGCAAAATGGATGGATTGGTTTAGAGCCACATAGGATACTACCTTGGGCATAAAGGAAGGGTTAAGTCCAGAGGGAAACCCTGTCAGCATGGAAAATAATGAAGGGCTTCACTGCCGTTAGTGCCTGTAACTCAGACACTCTTCTTGCTGAAGTAGTAGCTAGAAGTAAGACGGTTTTCCAAGAGAAGAATTTTAACTCTGCTGAAGCAGCAGGTTCAAAGGGGGGGGGTGTGTGTGAGCTTCTCCAGTACAAAGTTAAGGTCCCAGGTCGGGGTGGGAGCTCTCCTAGGGGGGGGGGTCCTTAAATTGTTAGCTCCTCTCAAGAACTGTTTGATGAGAGGGTGAGAAAAGAGAGGAGGCTCAGTATTATAATGAGCCAAGATAGCAGGGGCATGAATCTTAATGGATGAGAAGGATAGGCCTCTGTGGAGCAGCCCTGCAAGGTAATCAAGGATTTGAGGTAAGTTGGGCACAGCTGTGTCCTTTCCTTGAGACCGACTCCAAGAACAATATCTTTTTCACTTTTCAGCATAGGATTTCCTAGTACTAGGCCTTCTAGCCTCAAGGATGATGTCCAGCACCTGTTTGCTGAGGGATGCTGGTGGTGCACCTATGGAATAAGCCAGGCTGCAAGGTTTAGGGTTGGCAGCTGTGGATGTAAAATCTGTCCCTCCTGCTGAGACAGCAGGGAAGGTGTGTGATGTAGGTACCAGGGTGGCACTGCTGTCAGACTACGTAGGAGTGGGTACCAGTGCTGGAGTGACCAGTCTGGTGCAATAATGATTGCACTTGGCCTGTTCTGTTTGATCTTGAGTAGTACTCTTGAGAGGAGGGGCACAGGAGGAATGGCATAAATTGAGAGGTTTTCCCATGTAAAGGATAGGGCGTCCAACTTTCCAGGTGCTGCTGTGACGGTTCCTAGTGTAAAATTTGCTCAATTGGTAGCTTTGGAGGGAGGCAAAAAGGTCCACCTCCTGTGTTCCCAACATCTGGGTTAGACGTTGGAATGAGTTGGGGTCCAGTTTCCCCTCATGAGGGTCCAGTAGATTTCTGCTCAAGTCATCTGCCAATGAATTTTGCTTGCCTGGCAATAAATTAGCTTGTAGGTGCATCTGGATACTCAAGGCTGTGTTCCACAGAGTGGAATAAGAATGTGTTCCGCCCTGCTTGTTTATGTACCACATAACTGGTGTTGTCTGTCTTTATCAGGAGCTGTCCTGGAAAGATAAGGTATTTGAAGACTGTCAGAGCATTCTGTACAGCCAGCATCTCTTTTTGACTGATATGCAGGAGAATTTGTTCTGGGATCTATTTGCTTTGAATGCATTTGCCTGCCATGTGAGCACCCCATGCATAGTCTGATGTGTCTGTTGTCAGGGTTGGGCGGCGAGGGGTTGAGTGAAAGGAAGTCCCTTGTTGTGGTTGCATCCTTCTGCCCACCAAAGGAACTCTGCCCTTAGACAAGGTATGATAGGAATCACTGTTTCAAGGTCCTGAGAATGTTCACACCAGGCACTTTTTAAGTACCACTGAAGTGTCCTCATATGCAGTTTTGCATATGGAATTAGCAGAATGCATGAGGCCATGAACCCTACGGCTTGCAGTACTTTCCTTGCAGATAGCTGGGTTTTGTTGGCCATTAGTTTGAAATAGTTTCTTAAATGGACTTGCCTTTCTGGAGTGAGGAATGCCATCTGTTAAGTTGTGTTCAAGCTTGCTCCCAGGAATACAACTTGTTGGTTTGGCACCAGTTGTGATTTCTTTTCATTGATAGTGTATCCCAGTGATGTTAGAAGTCCTTTTACAAATGCCAGGTGCTGAAGTAGCAATTCCTGACTGTCCACCTGAAGTAGGCAATCATCCAAGTATGGGTAGATTTGAATATTTCTCCGCCTGCAGTATGCAATGGCTGGAGCCAGGCATTTTGTGAATCCTCTGGGTGCAGTAGATAAGCCAAAGGGAAGTGCAGAGAACTGATGGTGCATAGAGCCGGTCCTGAAACCTAGATATTTCCTGCAAGACTCCCTTATGTAGATGTGCAGATAAGCTTTTTTAAGTCTAGGGTGACTATCCAAGCATCCTTGGCTAGCATAGGAAGAAGCTGTTGCAGTGTAAGCATTTTGAATTTGGTAACCACCTGAAAGGTGTTGAGAATAGATAGATCCAGGATAGGGCACCAAGAGCCCTCTTTTCTGGGCACCAGGAACAGTCTGGAGTAGAAACCCTGTCCCCTTTGTTCTACTGGACCAGTTTGAATAGCCCTGATATGGAGAAGGGAAAGTAACTGCTTTTGAGCCTCTCCCCACTGATTTGGAGGAAGGTCTGGCAACCTGCATGGAGTTGGCAGTGAGTGGAGGTAGAATCTGTATCCCTGGGATACAATGTTTAGAACATATCGGTCCTGATTAATGGGCATCCAGTTTTTTGCATGAAAGGCGAGTTTTCCACCTAGGGGTGCAAGTACTTGGGCATGGTTGGGAAGGATAATTGGAAAGTCATTGTGAACTTTTTCCAAAAGGGAGTGGCTTACCAATCCCTGGTTTTAAGGTAGAAACACTCCATTGTTTAGATCTCTGCATACCCTGAGACTGTAGTCTTGGTGGTCTGTTTCCCCTGGGTTTGGACTGAGAAGGCCTGAGAGGGACTGGAAAAGACCAGTTTTTTGAAGGCCAATGCCTACTAAATCTAGCTGGCTGCACCTGTAAGAAATCGTTGATGGGTTGCATAGATTTAGCTTTTTCTTCCATCTTTTTAAAAACAACTTCTGCTTTTATGCCAAACAAACGCTCCTGATTTAATGAAGCATCTAGTAATTTTGCTTTGACACGGTCAAGCGAAACTTAATTTAGCCAAGCATGCCTTCTCAGCACAGACCCAGTGACAGCAGCCCTGCAAGATGCTTCTAAGGCATCATACCCACACAGCAAAGTAGGTTTACTAACTTGATTTCAAGAATGCATTAACTCTTGTAAATCTTTATTTTCTGCACAATCTGGAAGTAACACCATTTTTTAATTAGTTCCATAATATGTTGCTGGTACTTCAACATGTGAAACTGGCAATTCAAAGCCCTGATGGCAAGGGTTGTAGAGGTATATACCTTCTTACCCCATCTGTCTAAAGCTCTAGAATCCCTGCCTGAAGGGACAGGGTTTTTGGCTGTAGTAGCCTTAATGCCTTTAGGTCCCTGTGAAATTGTCTCTGGATCTGCAGTAGGATTCTTAAAGAGAACTTTCTGAGAGTTAGGTACTCTGTAGTACCTGACAGGTTTTCGAGGAGCTGGTGGTAAGGTGTCAGGAGTAAGACTGGACTCCAAGAAGACATCATCTACAATAACCATGACAGGGGGTATAGCTAGAGGCCTGTGTTGAGGCAAATCTAAAAATTCCCTGAGTCTCTTTTAGGACTGAGGATAGTCCTGGCATTCCCAGCAGAAATGCTCTCTTAAGGTATGCAAGGTTTCACCAAAAGAAAAATCCTCTGGAGGGGAGGCAGAGGGAATGTATTCCTCTGCATCTGAGTCCTCATAGGTAGATAAGGGTATGTCCTGGTAATCAGAAGGGTCAGTCATCAGACTCCTGGTCTGTAGAATCAGAAGGAAATTCAATTCTTTGTCTTTTGGAAGGGGAAGGTTGCCTTCCCCTAATTAGAGTAATAAGGTCTTCAGCCATTTTAAGAATTTGTTTTTGTGGCATGGGAGCTTCAGCATGCACTTTGGACATCTGTTTTCTAGGCATAGTGTGAATTATGGGCCTGAGAAACTGGGTAGTTTTAGGTGGAAATGAAGCTGTCTGTTTAATATGAATATCGGTAGGTCGGAATACACCCTCAGAAGCCGGTGCCTGCACAGCAGCTCCGGACCCATCCAAGGTAGAGACATCCGCAGGTTCCATAGTCGAAAAAGCATCTTACAGCATACCAGACTCCAAATGGGTCTCAGAGGCCTGTGAATCTGTACAAGCAGGCATCAGGGGCTGCAAAGGCGCCTTACTGAGTACCAGCGGACTGGCGATAAGCTTAATGGAAACGTTGTCTGCAGTGTTTGACCTATGTGGTCTGTCTTTCTCTTTGCACTTTTCTGGAAGATCTGTAGTCAGATGGCTTACCGAAGCCATTTAGGAATATGGAGAATGACAGCGAAATAATTTAGCTACAAAAATACCCAGATGAATGGTTCAGGCGTTAAGGCACGAAACCGAAAGCTAGGGACATCGTGGTCTGGATCTAAACAGGTGACGCAGTAAGAATGAAAATCTCTGAGGTATTTGCTTTCCACAGGCAAGACAATTGTTAATTTTTTTTTACATCGGTTAGAGCAAGAAAAAAGATTCCCCAACGGAGTACTTAGCTTTAGAAAACTTCAGGTCTGAAACTGGAAAAAAAAAACGTAACTTTCAGGTAGCAGCCGACCGGCACTTGCGAACTGCTTCTGCTTTGGGCTCCTTCTCAGCAAGAAAGACTGATGTAATGGCATCGACTGCATGTTTTATACCCCTGATGACCTGACGTCATGTAAGAGGCGATTGCATCTGATGTAGAAATCCAAAGACTCTGGTATTCGGGCCGACTGAGGGCTAACTGCAGGCAGATAACCCAGGTGTGATGACTGCAACAGTGAAACACGAAGAAAGTACAGTTGTGTACCTACCATAAATGTAGATGTTCGAGTGTATTCACTGTTGCAGTCATTACTCTTGGGTTATCCTGCTGGCAGGCTACCCTCAGTCGGCCAGAATTCCAAAGTCTAGGTCCGGCGTCAGTTGCTGTCGCCTCTTCCCTGACGTCAGTGCGCCAGGGGTATAAAAGATGCAGCAGACGCAATTTTCTTCAGTTTTTCTTGCCCCAGATGTCAGGTGCCCCCAAATTGGTGGGCTGAAAAACATGCCAATAAAAATGCATGCACAAAAACAACATTTCCTTCAACTACAAGCAAATACACCAAATAGGTTGTATAGGATAGAGAAGTGCAGTTAAGTCCCAGCAAAGAGAACGGGGATGGTGGGAGGGTAACCTGGACTGCAACAGTGAATACACTTGAACATCTGCATTTATGGTAGGTACACAATTGTACTATGTTCATAGTGTTTCACTGTTGCAGTCATTACTCTTGGGTTGAATCCCAAAGCTGAGGATGGGTGGCTGGGGTAAATAGGATTAGGAGAGGCTACGAGGCGCCCTGCAGAACTGCAGTAGCAAAGCCTGCTCTAGACTTAGAGTAAAAAGGTAAGTGGTAGTGCTTTGTGAAAATGTGCACTGAACTCCAAGTTGCAGCCTCTAAGATATCTTTGGTTGGTACTCCTCTGAGGAGGGCTGCTGAAGTGGCTGCTGCTCTGGTGGAATGAGGCCTAATGCCCTTAGGCACTGATTTGCCATGTTGAGAATAGCAGAAACGGGTGCAATGGCCTATCCATTTAGAAATAGTCTGTTTTGAGATAGCCTTTCCTTGTGATCCTGCAGCATATGACACAAAGTTGCTCAGTCTTTCTGAAAGCTTTAGTTCTGTCCAAATAGAAGCGTAACTGCCTGTGTATGTCCAAAGAATGCAGAATTTTCTCACTCTTGTTCTGTGGATTTGGATAAAAGGTACACAAGTGAATGGTTTGGTTGAGGGCCTCACTGGATACCACCTTAGGCATAAATGTAGGATTTGTCCTCAGAGACACCCTGTCTGGATGAAAAATGATAAAAGGTTCCACAGCCATGACTGCTTGTAACTCCAAGACTCGCCTTGCTGAGGTTATTGCTAGGAGAAGAGCTGTTTTCCAGGATAAGAATTTTATATCTGCTGTTGAAGCTGGCTCGAATGGAGGCAGTGTGAGTTTTTCCAAAACATAATTGGGGTCCCAGGCTGGAATTGGTGCTCTCCTTTTTTGGCTCCTCTGAGGTACTGCCTTATTAAATGATGAGAAAAGATAGATGGTTCCGTATTGTAATGGGCTGAAATGGTAGAGGCATGAATCTTAATTGATGAGAAAGAAAGGCCTTTGTTCAGCATCTCAGTTAGGTATTGTAAAATCTGAGGTATATTTGGTACACACATGTCAATGCCTTGTTCCTGGCTCCATGCAAAGAATAGTACAGTTTTGTACCTACCATAAATGTAGATGTCCGATAGGTATGCATCTGCAGTCATAACATATGGGTTGTCCTGCCTCAGGCAGCCCTTCGGTCAGCCGGATTCCAAAGTCTGGGTCTGGCCTCGGCTGATGTCGCAATTTCCCCGACGTCAGAGCGTCTGGGGTATAAAAGCATCAGCCAACGCCATTTTCCTCAGTTTTTCTTGCCCCCGATGCCAGGTGCCCTCTAGGAAGACTAAATTTGGATAATGCAAAAAAGTTGCAAACATTTGCAAAATTATATAAATATATACATGTATATACAAACAAATACACCATAATAGATTCCCCCAGCTAGCTAAAAGAGGGGTAAGTACCCTAGGAATACCACAGAGGGGTAAGAGGGAGGGTAAACCTGACTGCAGATGCATACCTATCGGACATCTACATTTATGGTAGGTACAAAACTGTACTATGTCCTTCAAGGATGCATCTGCAGTCATAACATATGGGTAGAATACCATAGCCAATCTGGGGGAGGAGGTACTAAGAAAAGGATGGCGTAGTTAAGATCCCCTGCAGGACTGCAGTAGCAAAACCTGCTCTGGATCTGGAATATAAAGGTAGATTGTAATGTTTGGCAAATGTATGCACGGAGCTCCAAGTAGCAGCTTCTAAAATGTCCTTGGTAGCCACCCCTCGTAGGAAGGCTGTAGTGGTGGCCGTGGCCCTTGTGGAATGAGGCCTGATGTTTTCAGGAACTGTCTTTCCATGAAAGGAGTAACAAAATCGAATGCAATTTCCTATCCATTTTGAAATTGTCTGTTTGGAAATTGCTTTTCCTTGCACCCCAGTAGCATATGCCACAAATAGTTGGTCAGTTTTTCTGCTAGTTTTAGTTCTGTCCAAGTAGTAGCGTAATTGTCTGTGTATATCCAGGGTGTGCAGAAGTTTTTCCCCTCTATTCTGTGGATTTGGGAAGAACGTAGGCAAGTGAATAGCTTGGTTCAAGGATACCCTAGATACCACCTTTGGCATAAAAGTAGGATTGGTTCTTAGTGAAACTCTGTCCTGATGGAAGATAAGAAATGGCTGTACTGCCATTAATGCTTGTAACTCAGATACTCTTCTTGCTGAAGTTATTGCCAGAAGGAATGCAGTTTTCCAAGACAGAAACTGTAGATCCGCTGATGCTGCTGGTTCAAAAGGAGGAAGTGTTAGTTTCTCCAACACAAAGTTGAGATCCCAAGCAGGTAGAGGGGGTTTTCTTAGAGGTTTAATATTTTTGATCCCTCTCAGAAATTGCCTGAGGAGAGGGTGTGAGAAGATAGGTGGATCCACACTGTATTCTGCTGAAATTGCTGAGGCATGAATCTTAATGGAAGAATAGGACAGGCCATTGTGGAACAATTCTGCTAAGTATTCCAGAATATGTGTCATGCTTGCCACTGTCACATCTGAGCCCTTTGATGTGTTCCAAATGAGGAATCTTTTTCGTTTAGCTGAGTATGTCTTCCTTGTGGAAGGTCGGCGAGCTTCCAAGATAATGTCCTTCACTCTCTGTGATAAAACATTTTGATTGGGATTTAAGGAATTTTCCAGGCAGTTAGCTGCAACATTTTCAAGTTGGGATGCATGATCCTGAAATTGTTCTGCATCAGAAGAAGAGGCCATAGGGGGAGAGGCCATGGTTTTGCCTGTGACATGCTTCTCAATAATGGATACCAGTGTTGCCTTGGCCAGTCTAGAGCCATCAGAATCACTCTTGGCTGTTCCTCCCTGATTTTCAGTAGAACCTTGTACATTAATGGTAGAGGTGGGAAGGCATATACTTTTAGAGCTTTCCAGCTGAAAGAGAGAGAGTCCGCCCTCCAAGCTTGTGGGTGGTATGTCCTTGAGCAGAATGTCTTCAGTTGATGGTTGACGGGGGAGGCGAACAGATCCTTCTCCGGCATTCCCCAAGCCTTTGCTATGAGTTGGAAGATGTCTGGGTGCAGCATCCATTCGTGTGCATCCATGGTAGCTCTGCTTAAGCTGTCTGCCAGTGTATTCTCTTTCCCTGGCACGAACTGGGACTGTAGTTGGATACTGAGTTTCAGGCATAGTTCCCATAGAGAGTCATAGCCAGCCGGCATAGAGGGTAAGAGTGTGTGCCTCCCTGCTTGTTTATGTACCACATGAACGTGGTGTTGTCTGTCCTTATTAACAGGTGGCCTTGATGGAGTAAGGGTTTGAAAGCCTCGATTGCATGTATCACTGCCAGCATTTCCTTTTGGTTTATGTGCATGCGTAGCTGTCCTTGAGACCATAGGCCTTGGATACATTTGCCCTCCATGTGTGCTCCCCATCCTTGGTCTGAAGCGTCCGTGGTGATGGTTTGTTTTGTTGAAAGGCAACCCTCTGTTGGACTGGCAGGCCTGAGCCCACCACAGAAATTCCTTTTGAAGGCAAGGAATGATTGGTATCAAAGTTTCTAAACTGTGACTGTGTTGAGACCATACACTCTTTAGGTACCATTGTAATTTTCTCATATGCAGCCTGGCCTGTGGTATCAGAATTATGCAGGATGCCATGTAACCCAGGGCCTGCAGGATTTTCCTTGCAGTAAGCTGAGTTTGTCTTGTCAGAATCATGAAGTAATCTGGAAGTTGTTTTTGTTTTTCTTCCGTGAGAAAGGCCATTTGGGTGGTTGTATCCAGATCTGCCCCCCAAAAAGTTATCCTTTGGGATGGCACAAGTCTTGACTTTTGGATGTTGACTGTGTATCCCAAGGCCTGTAGCAGGTGGATGGCATAAATCCAAGTCCTTTATCAAAGTTTCCTTGTCCGCTTGTATAAGGCAGTCATCCAGGTATGGGTAGATTTGAATCCCCTGAAGTCTGCAGTGTGCAATTACTGATGCCAGGCATTTCGTGAATACTCTGGGCGCAGTAGATAAGCCAAAGGGCAATGCTGAGAATTGATAATGCTCTGATCCTGCAAGAAATCTGAGGTGTCTTCTGCAACTTGGTCGAATAGGGACGTGCAGGTATGCCTCCTTGAGATCTAGAGTCACCAGCCAAGACTCCTTGCCCAACATGGGAAGAAGTTGCTGTAGGGTCAGCATCTTGAATTTTGGCACAATGAGGTAAGTATTCAGTGTGGACAGGTCGAGAATAGGCCTCCATTGATTTTCTTTTCTTGGTACAAGGAATAGTCTGGAGTAAAATCCTTGGCCTTGTTCTGAAAGTGGTACCTTTTCTATAGCTTTCATTTGAAGCAAGTTGTTGATCTGCCTTAAAGCCTCTGCCCTCTGATTTGGTGGCAGGTTTGGCATTCCGTTTCTTTTTGGCAAAGTGTGGAAGTGGAACCTGTATCCTTTGTCTATTATTTGCAGTGTCCATGTGTCCCTTGTAATATAATGCCAGTTTTTTGAGAATAGAGCCAGCTTTCCGCCCAAGGGTGCCTCCAGTTGATCCCTGGTAGGCGGAATCAGAGTAAAGTCATTGAGCCTGTCCTGGTGTAGTAGTAGTTGTTGCTGCTGTTGCACTACTCCTCTGGTTGGCAGGCTGCCACTGACGGCCTCTGTAGGAGCCCTTCGATTGGCCTCTGCCCCTAGGGCGTCCGTTCCTGCCTCTCTGGGCTCTGTCCGAGTCTGGAAAGGACCAATTCTTAGTAGGCCAGTTTCTGCTGAATCTCGGTGGTTGTACTTGCAGGAAATCCTTAACTGTTTGCACAGATTTTGCCTTTTCTTCAAACTTTAAGACCTCCTGAGCAGAGGAGCCAAATAAATTTTGTTTCTCCATTGGAGCATCCAGGAGTTTAGCTTTAACATGGTCTGGCAAAGATTGTTCCTTCAGCCAGGCATGCCTACGAATAACTGCCCCAGTCATAGCTGACCTAAATGAAGCCTCCAATGCATAATAGCCACATTTTAAGAAATGGTTACTAACCTGCTGTGAGTTGTGTACCAAATCCTGTAGGGATTTACGGTCAAGGGGTTCAGGAGAATAAAGCTTCTTATTCAGTTCATCTAACAAATACTCTTGGTACTGTATCATATGAAATTGACAATTTAATGCCCTGACAGAAAGAGTTGCAGAAGTATATACCTTTTTACCCAATCTCTCAAGCTCTAGACTCTCTTTCAGAGGGTAGAGGATTTTTGGCAGAGGCGGCCGCAACCCCTTTAGGGCCCTGAGAAAGTTTCTGGGTCTGCAGAATGGGCTTTATACAGATGGAAATGAGAATCCGGTACCCTGTAGTATCCATCAGGTTTGGAAGGGGCCGGAGGGATAGTATCAGGGGCTGTACTGACATCATTGTACACATCATCAATTACATTCAAAACAGGAGGTATAGCTAAGGGCCTATGTTGAGGCAAATGTAAAAAGGTCCTTTAATCTTTTTCTAGAATCAGAGAATTCCTGACCTTGCCATTGAAAATGCTCTCTCATGGAGTGTAGAGTCTCACCAAAGGAAAACTCTTCAGGAGGGGAGGCCGAAGGGATAGATTCTTCAGCATCAGAATCCTCATAGGGCGAGTAAGCCTCCTCCTGGTGGTCTGACAACTCAGATCCATCCGTGGACTCATCTGAAGAGTGTGGGTCAGAAGGGTCAGTCCTGGGCCTTTTGTCTGGTGGAGGGTGAGAGGCCCTGTCTGGGTGAGGTTGTGAACCTCTAATTAAAGAAATAAGGTCCTCTGCAAGGCTGAGGATCTGAGAACTAGAGGAAGGCCTCTGGGAGGTAGTTTTGGGAGGCAAAGCCTTAGAAAGTTTAGCAGCTTTAGCCCTAGAAAAAGCCTTAATGGACATGGAAGCAGGGGGCCTAGCTGCCCCACGTGCAGGAGTAGAAATGCCCAAAGGTATGGTGTCGGACATTTCCTGGACACTGGTTTCGGTAGGTAGCTCGGTAGCCGACTCAGCCGGGGCCTCCCGGGCCGCGGTGGTCGGTAGAATGGATTTGGAAGAAGGAATCACCGAGGACTCTGTTTCGGCCGAAACCGAGACACTTGTGGTAGGCCTTACCGTGGTTTCAGCCGAAACCGCGGGCCGCGAGTGTCGGTCCTTGTCCTTCCGTTTTTTCACCAAATGCGAAGTCGGAGTCTCCGACGGCATTTAATATGCAAAAGTGGCCCCAAAAACTCCTCTGCAAACTCCAACCGACGTCTAAGAGTTCATCGGTTGAAGGAAGCACAGGCTGAACAGGACGATACGTCGTGGTCTGGGCCTAAGCAAGGAAGGCAGTAGGAATGGAAATCCTTATGAGGTATTTGTTTCCCACAAGTTAAACAATTATTTACTTTGTCTGACATCGGCTGATGCAAGAAAGAGTCCCCAACGGGGTACTTAGCTTTGTCGAAGTCTTCGGTAGCTGAATTCACTGGATCTGACCGACAGGCACTTGCGAACAGCTTCTGCTTCGGGCACCGCGCGGCAAGAAAGACTGAGGAAAATGGCGTCGGCTGATGCTTTTATACCCCAGACGCTCTGACGTCGGGGAAAGTGAGACATCAGCCGAGGCCAGACCCAGACTTTGGAATCCGGCCGACCGAAAGGCTGCCTGAGGCAGGACAACCCATATGTTATGACTGCAGATGCATCCTTGAAGGACATCTCTTCCATTTTTCTGCATAAGATTTTCTGGTACTGGGCCTCCTGGCCTCCAAGATAACACCCATAACAGCTTTTGAAAGAGGTGTGTTCTGAATGGTTACATTATCCACCATGCTGCCAGATTTAAGGTCCTGAGTTGGCTGTGCAGGATCTGATTGTTTTGTTGGGTCAGCAAGTGAGACGTTTGAGGCAATATCCATGCTGGACCTTGAAACAAGCTCTTTAGGACTGGGTACCAGTGCTGTCGTGGCCAGTCTGGTGCAATCTAACATTTTTGGCTTCTCTTGTCTGACCTTTAGGAGTACCGTGGGAAGGAGAGGCAGTGGAGGAAAGGCATATGTTAGGTTTTTCCAGCTGAAGGCTAGGGTGTCCACTTTCCATGCTTGCTTGTGATAAATCCTCGTGTAAAATCTCTGCAAATGGTAGTTGTGAGGGGAGGCAAATAGATCTATGTCTAGGCATCCCCTTTTCCTTATGTTGAATACTTGTGGATCCAGTTTCCATTCATGGGGATCCATGAGGTTTCTGCTTAGTTAGTCTGCCAGAGTATTTGTTTTTCCTGGCAGGAAAGTACAGTTTTGTACCTACCATAAATGTAGATGTTAGAGTGCTAATACAGCTGCAGTCATAACAGATGGGTTCTCCTGCCGTCAGGCGGGTCCTCGGTCGGCCGAATTCCAAAGTCTAGGTCCGGCGTCGGTTGCCGTCGCTTCTTCCCTGACATCAGTGCGACAGGGGTATAAAGGAACCAGCAGACGCCATTTTCTTCGGTTTTTCTTGCCCCAGATGTCAGGTACCCCCAGAAGGAAGGCAATACATAAATTTGTGTAATAAAGCAGTGCAATATAATCAAAATACAGTAGTTGCAAGCAAATACACCATAAATGAATACCCCAATCAGGTTGTACGAGGATGTGTTAGCCTATAGGCCTGTCCCAAGAGGGGAAGGAGGGAGGGAGGGAAACCTGGACTGCAGCTGTATTAGCACTCGAACATCTACATTTATGGTAGGTACAAAACTGTACTATGTTCATCGTGCATACAGCTGCAGTCATAACAGATGGGTAGAATCCCAAAGCTAAGAAAGGGGTGGTAGGCACTAGGTGTAACTAGGAGGAGCCAGGATGCCCTGCAAGACTGCAGTGGCAAAGCCTGCTCTAGTTTTGGAGTATAATGGTAGGTGGTAGTGCTTGGAGAAGGTATGCATAGAACTCCAAGTGGCTGCTTCCAAAATATCTTTGGTAGGAACTCCTCTGAGGAAAGCTGCAGAGGAAGCTGTGGCCCTTGTGGAGTGACATCTGATGCCTGTAGGTACAGTTTTGCCATGAAAAGAATAGCAAAAGCGTATGCAGTGGGCTATCCATTTTGAGATGGTCCGTTTCGAAATTGGCTTTCCTTGAGCTCCTACAGCATAGGACACAAAGAGCTGTTCTGATTTTCTGAAAGGTTTTGTTCTTTCCAGATAATAACGGAGTTGTCTGTGGATGTCCAAGGAATGTAGTAATCTCTCCCCTTTGTTTTGAGGATTAGGATAAAAGGTAGGCAAGTGTATGGCCTGATTCAAAGCTACCCTGGATACCACTTTAGGCATAAAGGATGGGTTGGTTCGTAAGGAAACTCTGTCCTGATGGAAGATGATAAAAGGCTGCACAGCCATGAGAGCTTGTAGTTCTGAAACTCTACAAGCTGAGGTAATAGCCAGAAGGAAAGCTGTTTTCCAGGACAAATATTGCAAATCTGATGAGGCAGCTGGCTCAAAGGGAGGCAAGGTCAGTTTTTCCAGAATGAAATTGAGATCCCAAGCAGGTATTGGTTGTTTCCTTGGGGGTCTTAGATTCTTAGCCCCTCTGAGGAACTGTCTTAAGAGAGGGTAAGAGAATAAGGGTGGATCAGTGTTGTATTCTGCAAAAATGGCTGAGGCATGGATTTTGATGGAGGAGAATGAAAGTCCACTGCTTAGCAGCTCAGCTAAATACTGTAGTATTTGAGGTAAATTCAGTTTTCTAGGATCCTGGCCCTTTTTCTCATTCCAGACACAAAACTGTTTCCATTTTGCGGAGTAAGCTTTTCTAGTTGACGGTCTTCTGGCCTCCAAAATGACATCCTGCACCTCCTTGGAGAGTAGGGTCTGTTGTGATGCTAAGGAATCTTCCATGCGGCTAGATTGAGTGTTTTTAGCTGGCTGTGAAGAGTTTTGAAGCTGTGCTGAGTCAGAAGAGGAGGCATTAGAGGCAGGGTCCATGGTGGGGAATGCGCCAGGCTCCTCAAGAGTGGGTACCAGTGTTGTCTTGGCCAGTCCGGAGCAATGAGAATCATCTTTGGTCTGTCTGCTCTGGTTTTCAATAGAACTTTGGGCAGCAGAGGAAGAGGTGGGAAGGCATAAACTGTCATTGATGTCCAACTGAAAGAGAGAGCGTCCACTCTCCAGGCCTTTGGATGGAAAATCCTTGAGCAGAATTTTGTCAATTGGTGATTTTTGTGGGAGGCAAAGAGATCTATGTCTGGCCTTCCCCATGCTTGGATTATTTCTGTAAAAACTTTGGATGCAACTTCCATTCGTGTGGATCTGTCATATTTCTGCTTAGGTTGTCTGCCAGCGTGTTTTCCTTGCCTGGCAAGTACTGTGCTTGTAGTTCGATTTGTAAGTCCATGGCCATGTTCCAAAGTGACATGGCCAGTCTGCATAGGGGGTATGAATGTGTTCCTCCCTATTTGTTTATGTACCACATAACTGTGGTGTTGTCCGTTCTTATCAATAGTTGACCTGGTTGCAGAAGGTCCTTGAAAGCTATAATAGCATTTACTACTGCTAGCATTTCCTTTTGATTGATGTGAAGGTGCTTTTCTTTTTGGGACCATTTGTCCTGAATGCACCGATCTGTCATGTGCGCCCCCCAGGCGTAGTCAGAGGCACCTGTTGTGATGACTTGATTTGCTTGAGGCTTGCTGAATGGAAGACCTGTGTTTGTTTGGCATGCTTGAGCCCACCACAGAAATTCCCTTTGCAGACATGGAATTAGTGGTATTATTGTTTCCAAACTGTGGCTGTGTTGAGACCATATGTTTTTCAGGTACCATTGAAGTTTCCTCATATGCAGCTTTGCACATGGGATTAGTAAGATGCAAGATGCCATGAATCCCAGAGCCTGCAGGATTTTCCTTGCAGTCAGCCTGGTGCAATTTGCTAGTGCTCTGAAGTATTGAGTTAGTTGCCCGTGCTTCTCTGGCGCGAGGTAGGCCATCTGGGTGTTTGTGTCCAAGTTGGCACCCAGGAAAATTATCTTCCGAGAGGGTATTAGCCTTGATTTCTTTTTGTTGACTGTGTATCCCAGAGAGTTCAACAACATTATTACACAAGCCAGATGTTTCAGAAGAATGTGCTTGCTGTCCGCTTGGATCAGGCAGTCCAAATAGGGGTATATTTGTATCCCTTGAAGTCTGCAGTAGGCAATTACTGATGCCAGTCATTTCGTGAATACTCTGGGCGCAGTAGATAAGCCAAAGGGCAATGCAGAGAATTGATAATGGGTTGAACCTGCAAGAAATCTGAGGTATCTTCTGCAATTTTGTCTGATTGGGACATGCAGGTATGCCTCCTTGAGGTCCAGTGTTACCAGCCAAGACTCCTTGCCCAGCATGGGAAGAAGTTGCTGTAGAGTGAGCATCTTGAATTTTGGTACGAGTAGAAATGTGTTTAGGATGGATAGGTCCAAAATAGGTCTCCAATCTTTTCCCTTCCTTGGTACCAGGAATAGCCTGGAATAAAAACCTTGACCTTGTTCGTGCGTAGGTACCTCTTGAATAGCTTTCATGTCTATGAGATCTGTAATTTGCCTTTGTGCCTCTGCCCTTTGATTGTGTGGCAGGTTTGGCATGCCTCTCATTTTTGGAAGGGTGTGAAAATGGAATCTGTAGCCTCCGTTTATAATGTCCAGGATCCACTTGTCTTTTGTGACAATATGCCAATTTTTTGAAAATAATGCCAGCTTTCCTCCTAAGGGGGCTGCCATTTGAGTCTTGCTTGGCATGCAAAGGGGAAAGTCATTGGGCTTGCTTTCTGAATGATTGCAAGTTATCCTCACCACCTCTGTGTGTAGGAGCTTGCCCTTTGTCTGACATCGGTCTGAGGCAAGAAAAGTTTCCCAACGGGGTACTTAGCTTTCAAGAAGACTTCGGTTTCAAAATTTTCGTAATTTCAGGAGCTGGCCGACCGGCACTTGCGAACTGCTTTTGCTTCGGGCACCGCGCGGCAAGAAAGACTTAAGAAAATGGCGTTGGCTGGTTCCTTTATACCCCTGTCGCACTGATGTCAGGGAAGAAGCGACGACAACCGATGCCGGACCTGAATTTGGAATTTGGCCGACCGAGGACCCGCCTGACGGCAAGAGAACCCATCTGTTATGACTGCAGCTGTATGCACGATGAACATTTGTGCTTGCAAGTGAATTTGAAAAGCCAATGCTGTGTCCCATAATGTCATTGCTTGTCTGCAGAGGGGGTAGGAATGTGTACCTCCCTGCTTGTTTATGTACCACGACCGTAGTATTTGTCTGTCTATCAGTAGCTATTGGGGTACTTAGCATTAATGAAGACTTCCGGTTCTGAAATTCGAATTTGAAAATCTCAGGAGTCGGCAGACCAGCACTTGCGAACTGCTTTTGCTTCAGGCACCGTGGCAAGAAAGACTGAAGAAAACTGCGTCGGCTGTATCTTTTATACCCCTGGCGCAGTGACGTCAGGGAAGAGGCGACAGCAACCGACGTCGGACCTAGACTTTGGAAAGGATAACCCAAGAGTAATGACTGCAACAGTGAAACACAAACATCATACAACTGTTTTAGACTTGAGGAGGTCTCAACAGGTTTAAGTGTCCTAGAACTGGGGGGGGGGGGTGGGGGATGAAGAAGAGGAAGACCTGGAAGGTTTTCTAATTACAAGAGTTTTAGCAGGGAAGTTCCCATGAAATTTAGGAACTGGAGAAATAATAGCTGCTTTAAATTCTGGTGCTCCTTCCCTTTTTCTTTGAGAGTCTTAAAGAGCTCTGTAACAGCTTTTCCAAAGAGAGCAAAATTATCCAATGGCACATCAAGCAATTTTGCCTTGATGTCATCTGGAAGTGCCTGTAGACACTGCCAAGAGTACCACCTCAGTACAGAAGCAGAAGCTGCAAACCTGAGGAAGCTTCTACAGCATCATAGTTGCATTTAATGGAATGCCTAGAAGCCTGAGGATGCAGATGAAAGAGAATGAGCCAAGGACTTAGCTTCTGAATCTGGCAGTTGAGACAGAGCCAGCCTGGGATAGCAAAGCTAGATAATACCTAGACATACGAGTCTGCTAATTAATGGCCCCTGATTGTAAGGGTTGAAGAAGTGTAGACCTTCTTACCTAACCTCTCTAAAATTTTACTTTGTCTGAGAGAAGTAATTTTGTAGAGGGGACAACCACAGAAGATTTGTCAGAAGTGATGAAGACTACAGCTGGGTCAGCTGAAGAACATTTTTAAAAAAATTTGAAATCCTCAGGGACCTTACAGAAATGGTCATGTCTTTTGAGAGCTGGTGCTTGTGAATCTGGGGTTTTGGAAGATGAAGCAAAGGCATCAAGGAAGGCTGGAAGCACTGGAGGGCCAGCTGCAGGGGCTTTCACCTGAATAAAGTCATAGTATCTCTTTTGTTCCTCTGAAATTTGAGAACAGTCCCACTTAAAGAATTCCCTCATCTTACTGACTGTCTCATCAAAAAGAGTCCAGTCAACTCCTCCTCTGGGAAAGCATACTCCAAGGGGGAAGGTTTCTGGGTGGAATATGTTAAGGAGTCTTCATCTGAGGAAGACCCCTGAGTCAAAATCCTGGGCCGGGATAGCAGAGAAAGACTCCTGAGAAAGTACAGTTTTGTACCTACCATAAATGTAGATGTCCGATAGATATGCAACTACAGTCATAACATATGGGTTGTCCTGCCTCAGGCAGCCCTCGGTCGGCCGAATTCCAAAGTCTGGGTCTGGCGTCGGCAGTTGCATTCTTGAAGGACATCCCAATGGCAGCACAGGGGAAAAGGAGGCAGGGCCAGAAACAGAAGAAACTACTAAGAAAAACAAAAAAGTACTGCAGCTAACACAGCTGAAGGTAAAACAATAAACAAAAGAGAGTAATCGCTTTCACTGTGTGCTCTCACCGCTTCATCATACTGCTCTAAACTGGTAACAAATGCAGTTAAATACCATAAGTTAATTAGTCAAAGCAGTGATAAAAGCATCAATTATCTAAGAGAAGAATGACACAAGAAAGCAGGCAAATGAAACATATAAAAAAGATAAAAAAAATATATAAAAAATATGTATAGAAAGCAATCCTATACTCAGCGTTTGAGAGGTCTAGCTTTTAAAAAAGGCTTGAGGGAGACAACTTAATTAAGACCTGGCATTTTATCAGCATTAAGAGACAGAATCCATTTTTGCTCTGCAGATTCTGTGTGATTTCTGCTGCGGTAGCATTGTCGCCTCACAGTTAAACGTTGCATGTTTGATTCTCAGTTACAGCGTCTTCTGTGTGTCGACATGTGTGAATGGGCGTTACTTCGTTGAAGGTTGTGCGTTAGGCCCGGCAAGCCAGCATGTAAAAATCTACTGCCAATCATTAGCGGACCGGAGTTCCGCTGTGGCGACCCCTAACCAGGAAAAGCCGAAAGAAAGACAGATTCTGTGTGATTTCTAAGATCTCCCCCCTCAAACTCTCAGGAATGATCTCTAGCACAAGGAATTTAAAATTATGTTCCTGTCCATGGCACATAATATACTTAGCAAGGGCATTGGTGCCTTTCTTGTTTCTAATGTCTCTCTAATGTTCCAGCACCCTGTCTTTGAGTTGTCGGTTACTCATGCCTACATAAAAAGCATGGCAGAATGTTCTTAGTCCTGCAATCAACATAAAAGTTTGTGTCTATTTTAAAGTGCATATGGGGGTGCATGTAAGTAGGACTAGAGTGTTTAAACTTGCAGGCTGTGCACTTCCTGCATTTTAAAAGTACCATGCCTCTCTGACTGCAAAACCTTGTTAAAAGTAGAAGTATTGTAGCACAGATGCCTTTTCAAGGATCTTTATTTTTAAAAGAAAAGTGTGGAACAGTATCTCTGGCATTTCTTAATTCATCTACAGTACCCAAAATGCCCCAGCTCCTTTGGACAATATCACATATACTACTAACATCAGAAGAATATGAGAGAGGAAACCTAATCAATCCTGTCCTTTGTTCTGTAGCTATGGCTTCAGTGTTAGGTGCAGCAGCATAATAAGGCCTGCATTTGCCCCTTCTCTCCTTATATGCATCAGTAATACAACTGTCAATATTCTTTTCCTTGTAGCCTCTATCTAGAAAGTCCATTGTCAAGGTCTCCAGGGCCTCTGGAAGCTGTTGGTCATTATTATGGAGTTTCACGACTAAGCAGGAGTAAGAACATTGTTTATTTTACTTACTGCCATGCTTTTTATGTAGGCATGAGTAACAGACAACTCAAAGACAGGGTGCTGGAACATTAGAGAGACATTAGAAACAAGAAAGGCACCAATGCCCTTGCTAAGTATATTATGTGCCATGGACAGGAACATAATTTTAAATTCCTTGTGCTAGAGATCATTCCTGAGAGTTTAAGAGGGGGAGATCTTAGAAATCACACAGAATCTGCAGAGCAAAAATGGATTCCGTCTCTTAATGCTGGTAAAATACCAGGTCTTAACGAAGTAGTCTCTCTTAAGCCTTTTTTAAAAGCTAGACCTCTCAAACACTGAGTATAGGATTGTTTTCTATACATATTTTTTATATATATATTTTATCTTTTTTATATGTTTCATTTGCCTGCTTTCTTGTTGTGACATTCTTCTCTTAGATAATTGATGCTTTTATCACTGCTTTGACTAACTTATGGTATTTAACTGCATTTGTTACTAGTTTAGAACAGTCTGATGAAGACAGCACTCCGTGAAAGTGCTTACTCTCTTTTGTGTGCATTAAAGTTTATTGTTTTACCTTCAGCTGTGTTAGCTTCGGTACTTTTTGTTTTTCTTAGTAGTTAATTGAAACTGTACTGATCTATTTTTATTCTCAGCATACTTTTTACACCAGAAACAGAAGAAGCTGAAGCCGGAAGCCTGAGGGCCATCAAGGCCTCAAGACCTTGAGAGAACTCTTCCCAGTTTGACATAGAGGTAGAAGGTACTGCAGAATGTTTAATCTTTTATCTCTTTGAAGCAGGAGCAAGGCCTGCCGTAAGCCGAATGGCCGAAGTTTCCTCTTGCAAGGAAACCGGAGCAGTTCCAGAGTCCTCAGAAATCAATGGCAGAGGTTCCCCCAAACTGTCCAAACTGGATGTCTGCATGGCCTCAGGACATGTTTACATCCACACTCCTGACTGCCTCCAATGCGGTTCCCGCTAAAGAGATGGACCCTTCCTCCAAACATACCACCGGGTTTTCACCAACCTCAGGGGTACCTCAGAGAGAGGAGGTGCAGCCAAAGAAGATTCGGGCCTAGCTTTGGCCACATTCCTCCTCACGGAGGGCTCAGAAGAACTTGCAAAACCCAACATCAATTCCTTAACCAGATGTTTAAACCTCTGTCTACTTTAAACTTGTACTTTGAAAACCAAACAACTATGGAAGGTTTTAGGGATGAAGGCCTGATAGAATAGGACCAATGGTCGTGGGTAGGCCCTAAACAAAACAGAGCTCGAGACTATCCTTATGTGGAATATCCCTTCCACACCTACACTTGCCCTTTCTGGATGACATTAACAATAACAAAAGGCAGACGCAAGCACATAAATCCCCAACAGGGTACTTATCTGAAGCTGAGGAACAAAACGTAGATTCCAACAGCAGACCGAATGTACAAGTCATCCTTTCCAAATGTCAGTGAAAAAAGGTCTAAGGATGCAACGTGCGGACGTCCCTTTTATTGCGGGTGTTCCCTGAGCCTACGTGCGATGTCCCATGTACAAGCAGTAGCTTGAAGCTTTTGTATACAAGCCGGCTGTCGGGACAATAACAGAATACAATCCATATGTAAAGAATACTGCAACAATGAGTAGGACATATTCAGGGGTACTGTTAGTATGGAGGAATAAAAGCCGTGGAGTACAAAGATCAAAGCTCTCATTTCCTTTACACTGATATGCTGCTTCTTGATTGAGGGAGACCAAAGGCCAATGACTTTTAAGTGACCCACAGTAGCTCCCCACCCCAAGTCTGAGGCATCTGTGTAGAGTTCCTGAACTGGAGCTGTCTGTTGAAAAGAAAGGCCTGGGTTCAGTTGAATCGGTTGAACCCACCATTGTATTTCTCTCTTTATGCATGGGAGAAGAGGGAGTACAAATTCCAGATAATGGGCATGCTGGTTCCAATGTGATTTTAGAAATTACTGGATTTTCTGCATGTAAAGTCTGGCTAGGGGTAACATAGGAATAAGTGATGCCACATACCCTAGGATACACAAGTACTCTCTGGCACAGATGGGTTAACGGGAGTAGTTGGAGAAATAGATGAGCAGAATTTGCACTTTCTGAGGAGGGATGAAAGCTATCAGATCTGTCCTTCGTCTGCATCCTAGGAAAATCTGATCCTGGGAAAATTTGAGAAGACTTACTGGAGTTTACAGTGAACCCCAGGCCTTGGAGAAGAGACAGTGAAGCCCAGGTTTTCCTTTAGGGTGCCTGGAAGGACTGCTTGAATTAGTAGGTCATCCACTTAAGAACAGATCAGTATTCCTTGGAGCCTGCAGAAGGCAATGACAGGAGCTAAGCATTTTGTGAATACCCTTGGTGCCGTAGTCTCTCTAAAGGGCAAAGCATAGAACCGAAAATATAAGGAAGTAACAGAAAAGCATAAAAACTTTCTGTATTGAGGATAAATGTGGGTATGCATCCTTGATGTCCAGAGGGACGAGCAAGGCCTGGGGTAGCAGAACAGGGAAGAGAGTCTGAAGAGTGAGCATACAAAAAATTGGCACTTTGAGGAAAAGGTGAAGATGAGAGAGGTCTAAGATGGGGTCACCATGGACCATCTTTTTTGGGAACTAAGAACATCCTCGAGTAAAACCCTCTTCCTTTTTGTATTGGTGGGTCTTCTTGAATGGTTCTTTGATTTAGTAAGTCCTCTAGGATATGAGGGAACCTGATCCAGTGGTGGTTGTGGAATGCCCATGAAGGGAGGGAGAGATTTCCATACCATGTAGTAGCTATTTTGGATAATGAAAAGGACCAACCTGTCAGTGGAGACACTTGTCCAAGAGAGAAAAGAAGAAGGGTGCTGGGAAACGGGGGTGTCTAAGAGATTTGCCAGGTAGTCACGGACTACCTGGCCTTTCTGGGAAGGTGGCCTTTGATGACGGGGTTTCAGAGGTCTAAAGATCCCTGTCTAGGAGCACCTTTCTTATGGGAAGGAGGGGAATGGTGTTGTTTCCTTCTGACAAAGGATAATTTATGTGGTATTTAGGAAATGGAGACACATACAGTTTAGTTTCTTAACCTCTTTCTCTTTATCATGTATGGATTTGAAAAGGGCTGCAGCATCAGCACCAGAAAAAGAATCACTGTCCAGAGGTGCATCCATAAATTTAGCCTTGACATCATCAGGCAAAGGTGGGTGTGCTAACCATGTGTACCCCCCAAGGACAGAACCTGAAGCTGTTGATGTAGCAGAAATCTCAGTCTGCTTCATAACTGCATTTAATTGAATGTTTAAGCACCTGGCCAGACGTAGACAGGTACGAGGCACCTTGGTTGGAGAATTGGGTGTGTCGAATACCAGTTGAGAAGCTTGGGTAAGCAAGGCCAGAACATATTTAGACATGTGGGTCAGGTATAGTTGATGGCTCTGAAAGCCAGGGTAGAGGATGAATACACTTTTATCCATCCTCTTCATTATTTTGCTATCCTTGTCAGAAGGGAGCAGATTACAGGGAAGAAGTCTAGGTTTGTCTGCAGAAAGGGAAATAACTGCGCGATCTGCTGGAGGACATGTAAATAAAAACTTGCTCTCCTGAGGGACTTTATAGAACCCGTCAGGCCTTTTAGGGGCCGGAGGTTGAGAAAATGGATTTTTTGACAGTGAGCATCCACAAAAGCAAGGAGAATAGGAGGGATGGCCGAGAGAGATGGAGAGCTCATTTGTAATGGATCATATCTCTTTTTAACTTCTGATACTGGACTACTTCCCCATTTGAAGAAATCTCTAATTTTAGAAATAGTTTCTCCAAAGGACAGATCTTCCTCTGGAGAATACTCACTGCTAGAATCTAGTTCAGGGGAAGCATAACCTAGAAATGACTATTTGAGATGTGTAAATTAATGAGCCATCTGATGAAGTTTCTTCTTCTCCAGAACCACCTCCTCCTCTTCCTCTACTGATCTCCTACGAGTGGCGGAAGGAGCAGTAGTGGAAAGGCTGAACAGTGAAAGGATTTAAAGCAAGAAAGACATTAAGGATTCCCTGTGAAGCCTGCCAATCTGGGGAAGGATCCTGGGAAGATGTAACATTTTGTTTTAATTTCTTCTTACAAGGAAGATCCAACCCACCCCCCCCCCAAGGTTGTAAAGAAATGGCAGACAAACTTAGGTTCTTGGGTGGGCATTGGGATAACGTGAAGGAGAGGAGCTGGAGGGGCACTGCAAGGGACAGCCAAAATAGTGGGCTGTGGTTCCCCCTAACCACCCTGAATGTTGTCTGCTGTGCCTCTGTGGATGTGCTAGCAGCACCCTCACTAACTGCTTCCAAAATGGTACCCTCTGCAGGTTGGGAACAAGAGAGTGAATGGGCATCTGGGCCTACATCAGCCTCGAGAGGAATGCCCAGATCCAGAGGTGCGGTCAAAGATTTAGGTCAGACCTTTTTTGCCTTTGGTGGTTCACCAGACGGACCTGCAGTGCCCTCCATACCAAAACCTAGCCTTTTAAACCGTTGATTCTAGATGTAAATATTAAGAATTGACAAATGACTATGAAGTGTTTTGGGGAAGAATGCCCTACACATCCAGCAAGACTTACAATCGTGCTCGGACCCTAGGCAAAACAAACTGTGATCGTGGCTATCTGTGTAGAATCTGATGTCCACAAAAGTACTTGCCTTTCCTAGATGACATTAACCTCAAACATGCAGCAGCAAAAAAGAAACAAAGCTTTTCCCCAATGGGGCACTTACCTGAAAACAGCAAACACTTGGCTATAAGACGAATGATGGAAGCTGGTGCTTGGACTGGCAGCAGAGAAGTTGAGGAATGGTACGTGCTGTCACCTTTATGGACTATGCTGGCTGTCTTGCTAAGTGCAACATCATACGTACCATGCAGTAGCAAAAATCTTTTGTACACTGGCTGGAAGTTCGGGTCGCCTAGGCATGGAATCCCTCAGGTTATGAATACTCAGCCCAAGAATAGGACAACATAAATGGTTTACAAAGTATGCTAAGTTCCACAACAAAGAAGAAATTCCATAAAATGTGGCCATGAAGCTGCTGATGCTTCTTTCAGAACAAGAAGTACTGAGCTGGTCATTAGCAGGTATTCCTGGCTTTATCTACTGTACTTGCCAGATAATGTTAAAGTTTTAGGATAGGTTCATAGCGTGCAGTCCATGGGACCACGGAAGAGTCTAGATCAAATTCCCAGATGCAACCATGCACTGTCTGGTTAAGTGATTTGCTCAAGGTCACACAAGGCTGAGAGTATCAAGCCCCGTACTTTAGGAACTATAGCTCACAGCCTTAACCCTCTGCGCTGACCCCTACACAAAGAAAACCTGCTTGGAATAGCTTCTGATGAAATTTTAAAAAAATGCAAGAAGTGGGAAATTATGCAGGATTGCAAACACCTTTATCTACCTCCTTCAACCTTAGCCAAGCAGCTGCTATCCTTATAGGAAGACTCTCTGAAAACCTTCACCTTTGGAGAACATTAAAATTGGACACCTGGGTAGTGATCATCATTCAGAACACCTACAAGCTTATCTGGAATTCCTCTCTGGTTCTATCTGACATCCCCCAAAGCCACCAAGTTCTTCCAATCTTTAAAGTTAATCCCATCGGGGAATCACAGAATCGGTTATTGATTACTAAAATGGAAAGGATGCTTCATTCCATGCTCTTCCTCGCAGCAAGAAAACAAGGCACAGGGATACATTTTGAACTAATCTACCTTAAACACATTTCTAAATAGTCCACAATTTATGAGGTTCTCTCTCCAAAGCTCATTTCCTATGACTTTTCTACAAGGCTTATTTGGCTTTCTTGAATATGAAGGACACATACCTTCACATTTTTATCCATCCAAATTACAGAACATTTTTAAGATTTTTTCTGTTTTGGAGTAAATTTTTTCAGTTTTTTGGTTTGCTCTTTGGTCTCCTTACAGCTCCAATGGTTGTCAAATAACTCCTAGCCCTTGTGGTAGCATTTTGCAGACTCCCAAGGCATCCACATCTACCCTTAGATGATCTTTTGATCCAGGCGACTTTAGTTCAAAAACACTCTACAGGGCTTACAGTTTGTAACCTATCTTATTTCGCACATACACTTCTTTAAACTTCAGAAAGTCTACCCATCATCTGTCTCAAAGCCCAGCGTTTCTGGGTTGCCTTCTGAAGACTTCCTGCATGACTTTTCTCGCAGTTTTTTTGCTTCCTACTTTCTATCCCCCTCAATCTGGAAGTGACCTCTGCAAGAATTTTTTTTTTTCTGAGAGCTCTGGCATAAAAGACAACAGAGATAATTCCCCTTTAACTGACTCCATAGTTGTACCTAAAGTTGGTTTGGGCACAAAACTGCCAACCTCTAACTTTCACAGATTCCCTCTTGCCTTTTGTAAAGCACGAACTCCAATGGGGAGCACATCAAGCAAGATGCTATCCAGGTCTTCCCATTCTGGTTCCTTCTACATTCCAGGCTGTCTCAACAGATTCTTCGCCTTGGCTTGATAAGTTGTTTCAATATGCAAAGTCCAAGCTACCTGGTCAAAGCAATAAAGGCGCAAGCACAAAGGAAATGAAAGCACTAATCTTTGCATTACAGACTCTCCACCAACTCTGGCGCCGATGAACTTGCAAGTCCTTTACGACAACGGACCTCCTCCAAAGTCAACATACAAGCTTTGAGAAGCTTCCCAACTGTCAGTAATACAGCAATAGTGACTGAATGAAGAACAAAGTACATTTTGTGTAAGAGCTTACTTTAACAGTAAATGTTCAAACATCACTGTTGCAATATATGCACCCCTCCTTCCCCCAATTTTTTTTACTACTTTCTGGATTTCCTTGACTGAGACGGGCCATTAGGTACCTTAGCCCCCCCCCGCTGCATCTCAGATCCTTTTTTCCAAGTGTATTAGCTTAAAACTATTGTTCTTCTGAAGACTTACATGCCCATATGCCCCCCTGCATGTAGTATGTACAGATCATAGGTCAACTATACGGCACAACAGGAAGGTGCCCAAGCTTCATAAATTGACCATGCATATGGTATCCTTGAAAGAGTACTTCCCAGGTGTCAGCAATACTGTCAGAGTGATCAACCTGAACATAGAATAGCTGTGTAAAATCTTACCATAACCATTGATGTCCTCTTCCATGTTGCAGTATTCTTGGTGTGGGATTTTCCCCCTCAGGCGACCTGTACGTCGGTTCCTATACAAAAGCTTCAGCTTGGCTGTTGTAGTTGCATTGGACATCACACATAGGGCCATAAACCAGGGACCTTAAATATGACATCTACATGCACAGACCTCAGAAACAGTAAGCCCAGCTGGAGTAGAGTACCCAGTGATTTAAGTCATAGGATCAAGGAGCCATTTTGTGGTTAAATAGGTCACAGGGTAGGGTATAACCCCCGAGAGACCCAAGACAGATCAGTAATGAGAGAGAGAGAAAGGATAAGGGGGATACGTGCGTGGGAAGAAATACTGCAACATGTAACAGAAGGACATCTATGGTTATGATAAGACTTTACACAACTATTCTATGTCCTCCTATACCTATGTTGCAGTACCTCTGTGTGGGAGAGTACCACAGCTTAGTTGGAAGGAAGGAAGGGAGGAGGTAGAAGAGGCCGATTCCATAAAGCCCTGCAGGATTGCTCAGGCAAATCCTGCACGTGCTCTGGAGACCATGTCTAACTTGTAGGGTTTGGTGAAAGTGTGAATGGTAGACCATGTGGCTGCTTCCAGTATGGAAGCAGTGTCCAGGACTTTTAAGAAGACTTTGGAGGCTGCCACTACCTTGGTAGAGTGAGAGCTTTAACTCCACCTGGGAGTTTACTGCCATGGTATGAACATAGGCAAACAGCTTTTCTAATCCAACATGCAATGGTTTGTTTGGAGACAGTCTTGCTCAGGGCCCTGGGGTGGAAGGAAACAAAGAGCTGATTGGATTTTCTTATGGATTTTGTTTTGTCTAGATAAAACCTTAGCTGTCTGTGTAGATCCAGGAAGTGCAGTATTCTCTCACTTTCATTAGTAAGAGGGGGTAGATGGAAAGATTGATTTAAGGACAGATGACTACCACCTTCAGCATAAAGGAAGGGTTAGTACTTAGTGTTATCCTGTCTTTGTGGAAGGTACTGTATGGAGGGCAGGCCATTTGGGTCTATAATTCAGACACCCTTCTGGCTGAAGTTATGACCACTAGCAGGACTGTCTTCAATGTGCACATTTGCAGAGTAGCCGTACTAGCAGGTTCAAATGTAGACTGGGCTTGCTTTTCCAGGATGAAGTTCAGGTCCGATGGTGGTGGGATGGGTTTTCTTGGTGGTCTGATGTGTAAAGTACAGTTGTGTACACTTACCATAAATAAAGATGTTAGCGTGTATTCACTGTTGCAGTCATCACACTTGGGTTATCTGCCTGCAGGCAGCTCTCAGTCGGCCCGAATACCAGAGACTTAGTATTTCTGTGTCGGTTGCTGTAGCTCCAGGACTGACATCAGGTCGTCAGGGGGTATAAAAAAGTACAGTTGTGTACACTTACCATAACTGTAGATGTTCGAGTGTATTCACTGTTGCAGTCATCACTTTTGGCTTATCTACTTACAGCAGCACTCAGTCGGCCTGATTAACAAAGTCTTGGGTTCTGTGTCGGTTGGTGTCCCTACTTCCATGATGTCAGGTTGTCAGAATTATAAAATATGCAGCAGACACCATTACATCAGTTTTTCTTGCCCCAGATGTCAGGTGCCCCCTTAATAGGAAACAAAAAATCTATAAATATACAAGGTTATACCTCCAACAAAAAAGCAAATACACCAAAAAGCTTTTGAACATAGAAAAGGAAGTAGAGGTATATCCAAAAGAAGCAAGGGGCTGGAGGGAGGGTAACCAGGACTGCAACAGTAAATACACTCGAACATCTACATTTATGGTAAGTGTACACAACTGTACTATGTTCTTCATGTTTTACTGTTGCAGTCATCACTTTTGGGTAGATTCCCAAAGCTAAGGATGGGAGGAGGAATTTAAATAGCATTAGGACCAGCTAAAAGGCCCTGCAAGACTGCAGTGGCAAAGCCAGTTCTTGATTTAGAGAAAATTGGCAGAAGGTAATGCTTGATGAAACTAAGTACAGAACTCCAGGTAGCAGCTTCTAGGATGTCCCTGTTAGGGACGCCTCTGAGAATGGCTGTAGAGGTAGATGCAGTCCTGGTAGAGTGGGGTCTGATCCCCTGTGGGATAGGTTTCCCATTGTGTTTGTAGCAGAAATGAATGCAATGGCCTATCATTATGGAAAAGTTTTGCTTTGAAATAGCCTTCCCCTCTGCCCCTGCAGCAAATGCCACCAGTAGTTTATCAGATTTCCTTTGAGGTTTAGTTCTGCCCAAGTAGAATCTAAGTTGTCTGTGCAAGTCTTAAGGAGTGCAGAATCCGTTTCCCTTTGTTCTGTGGATTAAGAAAGAAGGTTGGCAAATGTATGGACTGATTAAGAGCCACACTGGATACCACCATGGGCATGAAGGAGGGATTGGTCATGAGGGACATCCTGTGCGCATGAAAGATGATGAAAGGCTCCACTGCCATGAAGGCCTGTAATTCAGATACCCTTCTTGCTGAAGTCATTGCTAAAAGGAAAGCTGTTTTCCAAGAACGAAATTTTAAGTCTGCAGTGGCAGCTGGCTTGAAAAGAAGGAAGTGTGAGCTTTTCCAATACAAAGTAGAGGACCCAGGCTGGAGTTGGAGCTCTCCTGGGTGGTCATAGATTTTTGGCCCCCCTGACGAATTGCTTAAGCAGTGGATGAGAGAAGAGTGGTGGTTCTGTGTTATAATGAGCTGAGATGGCTGAGGCGTGAATTTTGATGGAGGAGAAAGACAGGCCCTTATGTAGCATCTCAGTTAAGTTTTGTAAAATCTGAGGTAAATTGGGCACTGTTGTGCTCATCCCTTGAGATTGGTTCCAAGCACAGAATCTTTTCCATTTTTCAGCATACAACTTTCTAGTACTAGGCCTCATTGCCTCTAAAATGATATCCATCACTGGTTTACTGAGAGATGGTAAAGGAGAAATTATGTTATTAGCCAGGCTGCTAGATTCAGTGTTTGAAGCTGAGGGTGCAGAATTTGGTTCTCCTGCTGAGACAATAGAGTAGGAGTCTGAGGCAGGTGCCATGGGGCCAACAGTGACACACTGCACAAGAGGGGATACCAGTGTTGGTGTGGCCTGGCCAGTCTGGTGCAATCAAAATTGTCCTTGGTTTGTCTTGTTTGACATTTAGTAGTACTTTGGAGAGCAGAGGAAGAGGAGGAAAGGCATAAACTGACAGGTTTTTCCAGCTGAAGGACAGAGCATCCACTTTCTAAGCTTGTTTGCGGGGAGTCCTTGTGCAAAATTTGTCCAACTGATAGTTCTGGGGGGAGGCAAACAGGTCTATATCTGGGCTCCCCCATTTGCTTGTCAACATGTTGAAAATCCTTGGTTCCAGTTTCCACTCGTGTGGGTCCAGGAGGTTTCTGCTTAGTTCGTCTACCAGTGTATTTAGTTTTCCTGGCAGGAATTGAGCTTGTAGATGCACTTGATAGCTCAGGGCTGTGTTCCACAATGCCATTGTTAGTCTGCAGAGGGGGTAAGAATGTGTACTCCCCTGTTTATGTAACACAACAGTGGTGTTATCGGTCTATCATTAATTGTCCTGGAAGAATGTGGTTCTTGAAGGCTGTCAGAGCATTATGTACAGCTAACATTTCTTTTTGATTGATATGCAGGTGCATTTGACTTGGGTCCCATTTGCCCTGAATGCACTTCCCTGCCAAATGAGCCCATGCATAATCTGATGAGTCTGTCGTTAGGGTTTGGGCGGCAGGGGGTGTTCTGAATGGTAGTCCCTTGTTTTGGTGGCAGGCCTCTGCCCACCAAAGAAACTCTAGGTGTAGGCAAGATAGGATAGGAATCATTGCTTCTAGATTCTGAGAATGTTGGCACCATAGGCATTTTAGATACCATTATAGTTTCTCATATGCAGTCTTGCATATGGAATTAAAAGAATGTAGGAGGCCATGAACCCCAAGGCTTGTAGTATTTGCCTGATAGTAGGGGTTTTGTGGCCACTTGTTTGAAATAGGTTGTCCAATTTGTTTTTCTGGCATGAGGTAAGCCATCTGGGAAGTTGTATTCAAGCATGCTCCCAGGAATATAATTTGCTAACAGGGTACCAGGTGTGATTTCTTTATGTTTATGGTGTACCCCAGGCAGCACCATTTGAACGAAGGCCAGATGATTCAAAAGTAAGTCCTGGCTTTCTGCCTAAATTAAACAATCATCCAGGTATGGGTATACTTGAATATTTCTTTGCCTGCAAAAGGCAATGACTGGGGGGAGGCACTATGTGAATAACCAGGGAGCAGTAGATAAGCCAAAGGGCAGTGCAGAGAACTGGTAGTGATTGTAGCCTGCTTTGAAGTGTAGGCATCTTCTGCAAGATTCCCAGACTGGGATGTGCAGGTATGCTTCCTTTAAATAGAGTGTTGCCATCCAGGCATCTTTTCCTAGCATGGGAAGCAAGTGGTGAAGAGTCAGCATCTTGAATTTTGGAATGACCAAGAAGGTGTTTAGAGTAGACAGGTCCAGGATTGGACGCCATGAATTGTCCTTTCTGGGTACCAGGAAGAGTAGAGAAGAAACCTTGTCCTTTTTCCTCTTCTGGTACAGTTTGAATAGCCTTTATGTTTAAAAGAGAGAGTATTTGCTTTTGAGCCTCTGCCCACTGATTTGGGGGTAGATCTGGCGATCTGTTGGGTGTTGGCAATGTGTAAAAATGAAATCTGTATCCTTGGGACACAATATTTAAAACCCATTTGTCCTGGGTAATGAGCTCCCAGTTTTTAGCCTGCAGATCAATCTTTCCCCATAAAGGAACAGTCAAGTTGAGAAGTGCTTGGAAATTTTAAAGTCAAGTCATTGAGACAGATTTGGTAGTGGAAGCCACCCCCACTGCTTAGTCTTGTGCGTACACTGGGACTGAAACCTGAGGTTTCTGCTGGGTCTGGGTTTGGCTTGAGAAGGCCTAGGAGCAGGAAAGGACCACTTCTTAGAGGGTCAATGCCTACTACATCTTGGAGGCTGAATTTGTAAGAAATCTTTAACAGTTTGCATAGATTTAGCTTTATCTTCCATCTTTTAAGAACTTCTTCAGCTTTACTGCCAAACAGGCGGTCCTGATTTAAGGGAGCATCCAACAGTTTAGCATTAAAATGCTCAGGCAAAGATTGCTCCTTAAGCCAAGCATGCCTTCTGAGTATAGATCCAGTGACAGCAGCCCTGCAAGAGGCCTCTAAAGAATCAAACCCACATTGCAAAGTATGTTTTCCAACCTGTTCAGCAGAATGCATCAAATCCTGTAAATCCTTATTTTCAGCACAGTCAGGAATCAACATCATTTTCTGTTTAAGCAATCCAATAATATGTTGTTGATACTTTTAACATATGAAACTGACAGTTTAAGGCTCTAATGGCCAAAGTTGCAGAAGTGTAAACCTGCTTAACTCATCTATCTAGTGCCCTGGAATCTTTATCAGAAGAGGGTAAGATTTTTGGCAGTAGAAGCCTTAATGCCATTGGGACCCTGTGAAATAGTCTCTGGATCCGCAAAAGGATTTTTAAAAAGGAACTTGTATCTGGAATCCTGTAATATTTGCCAGGCTTTCTGGGTGTAGGAGGCAAAGAATCAGGGGGCAAACTAGATTCAAAAAAGGCATCAACAATGTCTAGTACAGGAGGTATAGCTAAAGGCCTATGTTGAGGCAGGAGTAAGAAGTCCCTAAGCCTCTTTTTTGAATCAGAAGAATCCTGGCTTTCCCAGTGGAAATGCTCCCTTAGAGTGTGCAAGGTTTCACCAAGAGAAATGGGTCTCAGTAGAGGCCTGCAAGTCAGAAGTAGCAGGTATCAGGGGCTGCGAAAGCGCCTCACTGAGTACCGGCAAACTGGCGACTGGTTTAGGAGAAGCGTCGTCGGGAGTTTTGGACCTAGGCGGCCTATGTCTTTATCTTTGCGCTTTTTCAGAATACCGGTAGTCAGATGGCTTACCGACGACATTTCTGGATAATTGAACCGAGAAACAAAATATTTAAAGGCAAAAATATGCAGACAATGGATAGTGCATTGATTAAATAAGGAACAAAACAGACAGCAAGGTACGTCTTGGTCAAGGCCTAGGCAAGTAATACAGTATGAATGAAAAGCTTTGTGAGGTATTTGCTTTCCACAAGTAATGCAATTATTAACTTTTACTGACATCGGTAAAGAGCAAGAAAAAGTTTCCCCAATGGGGTACTTTGCTTTATTTGAAGACTTCGGTTCTGAAACTCGAATACAAAAATTTCAGGAGTCGGCCGACTGGCACTTGCAAACTGCTTCTGCTTCAGGCACCACATGGCAAGAAAGACTGATGTAATGGCATCGGCTGCATGTTTTATACCCCTGACGACCTGACGTTATGGAAGAACGGACAGCAACCGACACAGAACCCAAGACTTTGTTAATTAGGTCGACTGAGGGCTACTGCAAGCAGATAACCCACAAGTGAGGACTGCAACAGTGAAACACGAAGATTAGCTTATTACCTTGATACGGCACTCTTGTCATAGATAGTACCCCAAAAAGGCAACCCCCCATTTCTCGGTCACCCACATCCCCCGGAATCTTTTTTAAAGTTTTTTGTCTATCCTTCTAGCATGTCGAGGGATCAGTTGCTAGTGTCCTCTCCTGCTCAGCTGGTGAACCTGGGAATATTGAGGCAATGTTACAATTGCCTCATGTACACAGACAACCCTCTCCTCCTCCCACAAAACACAAATACATGCGAGAGATGCAACTATACGGCCAAACTGGAGGCTGAGCTCTCTCAACATAGGACTGGCAAGACCAGTCAGGAGGAGAAGGTTACCACACACACTATAGACCCAGTCTCACATAGTACCATTACAACCTCAAATCATACACATAAACACACAAAGACATACTCGAGGCTCTGATCAAAAATCTACCAAAACAGCAGAGGCCACCAAAGCAGACACCCAAACAACCACCACCTCAGAACACAACACCTGCAACACATAGACCTCACAGTCAGAGTGTCAAACAGTCACAGCCCTTAAGGCCAAACACAATGCCAGACACACTAGTCATTGGTGACTCCATAGTCAGACACACTGACGTCCCGCTCACCAGACTGAGTAAGGAGAAGGTCACAGTAAGCTGTCTGTCGGGCGCTAGAATCCGCCACATAACGCAAGCACTCAGGTCTCTCAACAGCAGGTACAAATATGACTCAGTCATTGTCCACGCTGGTGTAAGCGACCTGAGACGTACCTCCTTGGACTACATGAAAAGAGACATTGAGGAGCTCTCTGATTATGTAGCCCAGGCAGGTATGACCCTGACCTTGAGCAGCATCCTACCTTCACCAAGAATGATGCCACAATACAGAGATAAGATGATCAGCTTTAACAATTGGCTTAAACACTGGTGTCATTCAAAGGGGATCCAGTATCTGTCTGCCAGGGATGACATGCTGGACAAGCCAGCTGCTTGAAGGGATGGCTTGCACCTGTCACCCTGGGATTCGGATATTGGCAAAGGCTCTTGCCACCCCATAGTGCCTTTTTAGGCAAGGCTCAAATTCTAAACCTACCACCCTAGAACACAAAAAGGAAAAAACTAAGGGTAATGCTGCTCAATGCCAGAAGTCTAAATCTCAAAATGCACTTTTCGAGGCCCTTCTCAGTATGGAGAACATCGATGTCTGTGCTGTGACAGAAACCTGGTTCAAGGCTCCTGAGAGCACCCCAGCTATCAGGTTTTACCTCATATCATGCGTTCCGGCCCCAAAATCCGGACAATACCAAGAAAGGAGGAGGTATCCATATTCATCAAGGACACCCACACCTCAAGACTGGTGGCAACGCATGATGCATCGGAGACCATCCAGGTGCAATTAACCGTAGGCAAGACTGCTCTGCAAATTGTAGCATGTTACAGGCCACCCTCACAAACTCAGGAATCTCACATGGCCTTCCTGAAAACACTAGAGGGATAAATGTATTACCAAACACCATCATACTAGGTGACTTCAATTACCCTAATATAGACTGGGAACACTACTCAAGCCCAAACACCCTAGCCCAAAAGTTCCTGGAATTCATAAACTCAAATGCCATGGAACAACTAGTCACCATCCCCACAAGAGGAGATAACATACTTGATCTCATCATCACGAACATGGGAGCACAATTTCAACACGGAAGTATACCCCTCACTGGTGAGATCAGATCACAAACTAATCTCGCTGGAGGTCCTCATCCCACCCCACCTGAAATAAAAAGACCACAGTAAAGAACTTCTCAAAAGCCGACTTCACACTTCTAAAGACTAGTGTGGTCTCCTTTAAGGCCCCCGAATCGGCGGAAAACAGTACTCAAGCAGCTGAATCACTTACAAATGCCTTCTACCTGCACCTGCAGGACTGCATGGATAAGGCAATCCCAAGCAAAACAAAGACTCTTTGTACCAAAGGCAAGCGTCCAGTCTGGTGGACCCCAGCCATAAACAAACTCTACAACAAAAGGAGGAAGCTACTACAAGATAGAGCAAAATCCTTAAAAAGTAAGACACCCTTGATCACTATAAGTAAATAACTAAGAGCTCTCATAAAATCATCCAAAGCAAATTTCGAGAGAAAAATAGCTAAAGACTCAAAAGACAATCATAAGGCCTTCTTTAGCTATGTTAGAAACCTAGGAGGAAACTCCCAGATATGCTCAGAACTAGTTCAAAATGATGTGAAGATTACTGATCCTACAGACATTGCCAACATACTGGCTGACAGGTTCAGTGCAAACCCCCTCCCCCAAAAGGAGAGATATCTATACCAAGCGATTGCAGCCCCCAAACATCTCCAGCGCCCAAGTGAGAACTGCTCTCTCCAAAGCAAAAACACAGCATCCATGGGACCTGATGGTGTCCCCGGCTGTGTGCTCCACGAACTCAATGAGGAATTAAACCCACAGCTAGGACAGCTGTTTAATCAAAGTCTTACCTCTGGATCGTGCCCAGGAGTGGCGCACTGCAACTGTGGTCCCACTTCACAAAGGCGGTGCCTCCACCGACCCTGGAAATTACCGCCCATTAGCTTGACAAGCCTTATCTGCAAAGCCATGGAGAGGATCATAATGGACCTCATAAATAAAGACATAGGGAATTTGCAGACTTTGGATCCAACCCAGTTTGGCTTTGTCAAAGGCAGATCATGCCTTTTAAACTTGGTTGACTTTTGAAACAGTCACCAAAGCCATTGATGAGGAAAGGCAGTCCATACAGCCTACCTCGATCTGGCTAAGGCCTTGATACAATACCCCACTCGGGTATCATTGAAAAACTCATCAGCTTAAATGTTAACCCATACATCACAAGATGGGTTGCAAACTGGCTGAGTGACAGAACCCACAGGGTCAGAGTTGCTGGCACCATGTCAGACTCAAAGCCTGTCACAAGTGGTGTCCCACAGGGCTCAGTCCTGGGCCCACTCTTGTTTGGCATCTACTTTTCAGTACAAGCAAACATAGGAGGGTTATGGCTGACAAAGTTTGCAGATGACTGCAAACTGGGCGTCATAGTAGAAAACACATCTGACACAGATATCCTTCAGAAGGGTCTCACAGAAACGGATAACTGGTGCCAGAGCCACGGCCTAAAGTTAAATGCCAAAAAATGCATAGTCATACCCTTCGGGAAAAACAAGGTTACCCCTAGCTACCAAATAGGTGGCAATCCACTGAGCACAGAAGTTGTTATCAGGGACCTGGGGACCCAGGTTGATAGTAGTCTGTCATTCGACACCCATGTAGCTAAAGTAGTCAGGAAGAACTTCTACATTGCCCACCTTATCATGAAGGGATTCTCATCTAGATCAAGGGAGGTCATAGTCTCCCTTTACTCATCACTCATCAGACCAATGATTGAGTACAATGCCCCATTCGGAATGTATCTGACCCGACACTTGCAGCAGCTGGAGAGGCCACAAAAGTTCCTCACCAAAAGGATAAAGGGTCTCAAAAATCTGTCCTATGCTGCCCGACTGAAAGAACTCCAGCTCTATTCAGTCGCTTACCGCTTGCTCAGAGGTGACCTTTGCCTAACATACAAGGCCATGTCAAACCCAGATTTGATGAATATGCTTCACCTCAAAAATCTAGATCCATCAGAGCCACAAGGGCGGAGACTTAAACCTCGACACGGCTATTAATAGGACGTGCTGGAGGGATAGATTCATCACCCAAAGACTCCCTATGCTGTGGAACAAAATCCCGGTACATGTGAGGCAGAGCATCTCGCTGGCCTTGTTCAAGAGAAATCTTGACCAATGGATGGGAGATCGCAGATATACCCCAGGGATTACCTCAGTGTCACTGCTCGACAGAGGCACAGCAAAATAATGGGTATAGTTCCCCATACTAAAGGGGTGGCGTAAGCCACAAAACGATGGGCTAGGCTTGTAAATGCCCTCGGGCAGATAGCCTAGTATGAACCTATGAACCTATGAACCTATTATCAGGCAGCTGACACCATTACATAAGTTTTTCTTGCCCCAAATGTGAGAAGCCCCCCAAATAGGGAGCCAAGTTATGGTGGGAAAAACACCACCAGTAAAAAGTAAATACCAATAGCCCTGTAATGGGTAATAGGCATAGAGAGGTGAGAGAGAGACAAGGGGGCTGGAGGGTGGGAAACCAGGACTGCAACAGTGAATACACTTGAACGTCTACATTCACCGTAAGTGTACACAACTGTACTATGTTCTTCGTGTTTCACTGCTGCAGTCATCACACTTGGGTTGATTCCCAAAGCTGATGAAAGGGTGGAGGCAGTCAAGAAGAGTTGGGGCTGGCTGGCTAGTATGCCCTGCAGGACTACTGTTGCAAAACATGCCCTGGATTTGGAAAAGATAGGCAGGTGGTAATGCTTGGTGAAGGTGTACACAGAACTCCAGGTAGCAGCTTCCAGAAGGTCCCTGGGTAGGGACTCCCCTGAGGAATGCTGTAGAGAGAGAAGTTGCCCTGAGGGGTTGGTTTCCCATGGTGTTGTAGCAGAAATGAATACAGTGTGCTATCCAATTGGAAATTGTTTGTTTTGAAATGGCCTTCCCTCTGCCCCTGGTGCAAAATTGACTAGTAATTGGTCAGATTTCCTGAAGGCCTTAGTCTTATCAAGGTAGAATCTGAGCTGTCTGTGCCAGTCCAAGGAGTGCAGGATCCTTTCCCCTTTATTTTGAGGATTAGGGAAGAAGGTTGGTAAATGTATAGATTGGTTGAGAGCCACACTGGACACCACTTTAGGCATAAAGGAAGGGTTAGTCCTGAGGGAGACCCTGTCAGCATGAAAAATAATGAAGGGTTCCACAGCCATAAGTGCTTGTAGCCAAGACACTCTTCCAGCAGAAGTAATGACCAGAAGCAAGGCTGTTTTCCAAGAGAGTAATTTTAACTCTGCTGACGCTGCAGGCTCAAAGGAGGAAGGGGTAGTGTGAGCTTCTCCAGTACAAAGTTAAGGTCCCAAGCAGGGGTGGGTGCTCTCCTTGGTGGCCTTAAGTTGTTTGCCCCTCTCAGGAACTGTTTGATGACAGGGTGAGAGAAGAGAGGCGATTCAGTGTTGTAATGAGCCAATATGGCAAAGGCATGAATCTTAATGGAGGAGAAGGATAGGCCTTTGTGGAGTAGATCTGCTAGGTAATACAGGATCAGAGGTAAGGAGGGCAGTGCTGTGTCCTCTCCTTTATAGAGGATCCAGGAACAATATCTTTTCCACTTATCAGCATAGGATTTTCGTGTACTGGGTCTTCTGGCTTCACGAATGACATCCAGCACCTTCTTGCTTAGGCTGGTCACTGGAGGAGAATTCAAGGAATAAGCCAGGCTGCAAGATTCAGGGTTTGCAGTTGCGGATGCAAGATCTGTCCACCCTGTTAAGTGAGGATGGTTGGGATCTGGGGAAGGTGGAAGGGTGGCACCGGTGACAGGCTGCGCAGTAGTGGGTACCAGTGCTGGCGTGGCCAGTCTGGGGCAATCAGGATTGCACTTGGTCTGTCCCATCTTATCTTGAGCAACATTCTGGAGAGAAGCAGCATTGGGGGGAATGCACAGATTGAGAAGTTTTCCCACTAGAAGGATAAGGCATCCACTTTCCAGACCCTGCAGTAAGGTGCCCAAGTGCAGAATTTGCTGAGCTGGTGATTGCAGGGGAAGGCAAAAAGGTCCACCTCTGGGGTACCCACCCCATTTCTGGATTAGAAGGCTGAAGGTTATGGGTTCTAATTGCCACTTGTGTGGGTCTAGGAGATTTCTGCTTGAGTCGTATGCCAGAGAGTTTTGTTTGCTTGGAAGGAATTGGGCTTGCAGATGAATATGCATGTCCAAGGCAGTGTTCCTCAGGGCCATGGCTAGCCTGCAGAGTAGGTTCCCCCCTGCTTGTTGATGTACCACATAACTGTGGTGTTGTCTGTTTTTATTAGGAGGGGTCCTGGTGTGAGAAGGGATCTGAAAGCTGTCAGAGCATGCTGAACAGCTAGCATCTCTTTTTGGTTGATGTGCAGATAAATTTGACTTGTGCTCCAGCGGCCCTGAATGCACCTGTCGTCCAGGTGTGCCCCCCTGGCATAGCCTGATGCATCTATGGTTAAGGCATGGATGGCATGGGGTTGAGTAAATGGAAGCCACCTGTGGTTGCATGCTGCAGCTCAACAAAGAAACTCTGTCCCTAGACAAGGTACGATAGGTATGACTGTTTCCAGGTCCTGAGAAAGTTGGCACCAAAGACTTAAGTACTATTGAAGTTTCCTCATATGTAGTCTGGCATATGAAATTAGTAGAATGCAAAAGGCCATGAACCCTAGGACCCGCAGGATTTTCCTTGTGGATAGCTGTGTTCTGGTGGTCATTTGAGTGAAGTAGCCTGTCAGATAGGCTTGTTTTTCTGGAGTAAGGAATGCCGTCTGGGATGCTGTGTCCAAGCTTGCTCCCAGGAATACAACCTTTTGACTGGGGACTAGTTTTGATTTCTTTTCATTGATGTTGTACCCCAGGGAGGTTGGAAGGTTCTTTACAAATGTCACAAGCTGCAACAGCTTTTCCTGACTGTCTGCCTGAATCAGGCAATCGTCCAAGTATGGGTAAATTTGAATTTGTCTGTCTGCAATAGGCAATGGCTGGAGCCAGGCATTTTGTGAATACTCTGGGAGCAGTGGATAAGCCAAAGGGAAGTGCAGAGAACTAATAGTGCATAGATCCTGCCCTGAAACGTACGTATTTCCTGCACGAGTCCCTGATCGGGATGTGCAGATAGGCTTCTTTTAGGTCTAGGGTGGCTAACCAGGCATCTTTGGGCAGCATAGGAAGAAGCTGCTGAAGGGTGGGCATTATGAATTTTGGTACCACCAGGAAGGTGTTTAAAACTGAAAGATCTAGGATTGGGCGCTAAGTACCCTCTTACCTGGGTACCAGGAAAATTCTGGAATAGAACACTTGACATATCTGTTCTCCAGGAACAGGTTGAATTGCCCATATGGAGAGCAGGGCTTGAACTTGGTTTTGTGCCTCTGTCCACTGGTTTGGAGGAAGGTCTGGGAACTGTTTTGGGGTTGGCAGTGAATGAAAGTAAAATTTGTACCCCTGGGATACAATGTTGAGGACCCATCGGGTCTTTGGTGATTGAGCTCCAGTTTTTTGCATAATGGGCAAGCTTTCCTCCTAGGGGCATGAGTTGGGCAGCGGTGAGTTGTGAGGTTGAGAAGTCATTGGGAATTCTTTCCGTAAGGGGGTGGGGCTTAGCAGTCCATGTTTTTGAAGTGGAGGCACTAAATTGCTTAGATCTCTGCATACACTGAGACTGTAATCTGGGGGGGGGGGGGGGTCTGTTTCCCCTGGGTCTAGTTAGTCTGAGAGGTACTTGAGGGGGCTGGAAAGAACTGTTTCCAGGGCAATACCTACTGAAACTAGGAGGCTACATTTGTAAAAAATCTTTGACTGTCTGCATAGATTTAGCTTTTTCTTCCATCTTTAAAACCTCTTCTGATTTGGTGCCAAATAGATTGTCCTTGTTCAAAGGAGCATCTAGTAATTTTGATTTGACATGGTCAGGTAAGGTTTGCTCCTTAAACCAAGCATGACTTCTCAGTACAGAACCAGTGACTGCTGCCCTGCAAGATGCTTCTAGGGCGTCAAAGCCACATTGCAAAGTATGCTTGCTGACTTGGCTTGCAGAATGCATAAGCTCTTGTAATTCTTTATTTTCTGCACAGTCTGAAAAGGTAGATAATTTTTGCTTAAAAAGTTCCACAATATGTTGCTGGTATTTCAGCATATGAAAATGGCAATTCAATGTTCTATCGGCGAGAGTTGCAGAGGTGTATACTTTTTTACCCAATCTGACTAAAGCTCGGGAATCCCTGTCCGAAGGGATGGGATTCTCAGCTGTAGTTGATTTTATGTCTTTAGGCCCCGGGGAAATGACCACTGGGTCACCAGTAGGATTTTCGAAAAGAAATTTGCGAGAGTCAGGGACTCTGTAGTACCGGTCTTGTTTCCTTGGAGCAGGGGATAAAGTATCAGGAGTTGGACTGGATTCCATAATGACATCATCCACATCCAGAACTGGAGGTATTGCTAAAGGGCTATGTTGAAGCAAATCTAAAAATTATCCGAGTCTCTTTTTGGACTGAGAATAGTTTGGCATTGACAGTGGAAATTATGTAGGGTTTCACCAAAAGAAAAATCCTCTGGAGAGTAAGAAGAGGGAATTGATTCCTCTGCATCTGAATCCTCATCACCAGATAAAGGCATGCCATCATACACAGAATCCTCAGACTCATGGGACTCTTGGTCTGTAAGAGATCCTAGGGACAGATAACTTTCTTTTAGCAGAAGAAGGCTGGCTTCCCCTAATCAGCATAATTAGGTCTTCTGCCATTTTAATGATTTGATGTTGTGGAAAGGAAGCAGGTGCTTGAGAATGGGTCATTTTTTTAGGCGTAGCTCGTACTCTTGGCCTTAGCAACTCGGATGTTTTAGACAGAACTGAAGATGCAAAAGAAGTATGTTTGTGTCGAACATCTGTAGTGCGAAGAACTTCCTCAGAAGCTGGTGCCTGCATGATGGCTCCAGACCATTCCAAAATAGAGACATCCGCACTTTCTGTAGTCAGAGTCTCAAAGCATACCGGACTCCGAACGGGTCTCGGTAGCAGCCTGTGAATCTGCTGAAGTGGGCGTCAGGGGTTGCGAAAGCACCTCACTGAGTACAAGCGAATAGGTGACCAGCTTAACCAAAGCGTTGTTGGCATATTTGGACCTGTGCAGTCTGTCTCTGTCTTTATCCTTATGTTTTTTTCAGAAAATAGGTAGTCGGATGACTTACCAAAGCAATTTCTGGAATACGGAGATAGAGAGCGAAAGTATTTAATGACAATAAAGGCCTAAAAACAAATCGTGCGGGCATTGAACAAAGCACAAAACTAACAGCGAGGTACGTCGTGGTCTGGACCTAAACAGGTGACGCAGTAAGAATGGAAATCTTGGTGTGGTATTTGCTTTCTACAGCTGAGACAATTGTTAACTTTTTCTGACACCGGTTAGAGCAAGAAAAAAGGATCCCCAATGGGGTACTTATCTTTAGAAGACTTCAGGATGATACAATTTGGAAAAGAAAACTCAGGTAGCAGCCGATCAGCACTCGTGGGAACTGCTTTGGCTTGGGCTTCTGGGCAAGAAAAACTGGGGTAATGGCATCAGCTGCCTGTTTTTATACCCCCGACGACATGATGTCAGTCGTGGAGAGACATCAACCAACGCAGACATACTAAGTCTCTGGTATTCGAGCTGACTGAGGGCTACCTGCAGGCAGATAACCCAAGTGTGATGACTGCAACAGTGAAACATGAAGAACATCACCCCTTTTAAGAATAGCTTCACATCGAGCCTGGCTAATAGGGGAGAGTCTTAGTGGTAGGCAGGCTGAGATTGCTGAAAGGTGGACTTTCACTGAGGAGTAAGACAGTCCCGTCCCTTTAATATCTGACACACACAGGCAAGAAATGGGGGGGGGGAGGGGTTCTGCGATGCATTGATCCTTGCCCTTGCCCACACATCATTTTGAAATTCTCTCCCATTTACCATTTAACCAACTAAGGTTTTCCTGTAGTACGTTACCAGGCCTCCATCAGGACTGCATGCACGTCCTCTGAGTAGTGGTGCCTGAAGGGAATTAAAAGTTAATCACCCACAGTGTCAGTGACATCTGCAAGTGTCGGTGGATGAGGGTTTGAAGCATCTGTATGCATGAACTGGTTTGGGGGGGTAAATGCAGCGAAGGCCCAAGTTCAGCTGAAATTGCTGAATCCACCAGGGCAGGACACCGATTTCTTGCTCTATAGGATGTCATTGCTCTGACAACACATTTTTTAGATACCACTGTAGCTTTCACATGTGCATTCTCGCTAGTGGCAACATGGGGATGGTGGCTGCCATTAGGCCCAAGGTTCGTAGGAATTGCCTTGCAGTTACTTGCTGGGTCTGCAGCAGGGCTTTAAAATGGGATGGCAGGGAGTTGACCTTGTCCTGGGGAAGTAATGCTTTCATTATGTCTGCTTTGATCCTGCAAACCAGAAATGTTTTGTCTTGTTCTGGTGTCGAGGATTTTGGGAAGTTGAGTGTTAACCCCAATCTCTGGAGTAGGCACATGGTGAACTGGATGGATTAACAGGGTTTCCTTGCAATTTGCTATGATCAGGATGTTGCTGAGGTAAGGGGTAAATCTTAATTCCCTTGTGTTCTGCAATAAGCTACAGCAGGTGTCAGGCATTTTGTGAACACTCTGGGAGCAGTGGACAAACTGAAGGGCAATGCAGTAAACTGGAAGTGAGAGGAGGGTCCAGGAAAATGTAATAATGTTCTGTGGGAAGGATTAATGGGTATGTGCAGATAAGGCTTCTTTCAGGTCGAGTGTGGCCATGAAAGCCTGGGCTAGTATGAGAGGTAGTACATTTGGTAGGGACAACATTCAGAAGGTGGGCACTTTTAAGAATAGTTTTAAGAAGGAATAGTCTAGAATCGGTCTCCATGGTCCATCTTTTTGGGGACCAGAAATAGACTTGAAAAGAAGCGCAGTCCTTCCTGCCCTGGAGGGACAGGTTCTATGGTACCCAAGTTCAGAAGGTCTGTCAGAATCTGAGGGAAGAGGTGTGTCTGATTTTCTTTGGGAAGGGAAGGGGACACCCTTTAATGGTGGCCTTTCTTTCCAGGAGAAGAAGAATTGTTTTTTGGATAATAGCCAGAACCCATTTGTCTGTGGTGATGGTTTTCCAAAAGGGGAGGCAGTGGTAAAACCGGGAAGAAAGGGGAAAGCGGGCAAGGCAGTCATGCACTGTGGGGGCCTGCTCCACCTTGAAAGGGCTGTCTAGAAGGGAGCTGAGAGACAGCTGGCCTGGAAGAGGTTTGTCTTCTACCCAATCTTATGTGTCTGGAAGAGGTAGCTCCAGCTGGGGCAGGGTTTCCTCTGACAAAGGTGGCTTTAGCAGGGTAATTCCTGTAATGTTTAGGAATACAGGACACCAAAAGATGCTGATGTCTTGCAATTCCTTACTCTTTTCTTGCTGATTTTTGAATAGGTCTGCAGACTGCTCACCAAACAGGAAATTAGGTTCCAGAGGGGCTTGTAAAATTTTAGACTAACTCTTCTGTTAAGTGCTGCAGACGAAGCCAGCAATTTCTCATGAGTACAGTAGCAGATGCTGCACAGCATACAGAGGCATCTGCAGCATCACAGCTGCATCTAATGGAGTATCTGGCTACTTGTGCAGCCAAACACAATTTGAAAGAGATGTCAGACAAAGTGAGGCAGTATGGAGTAACAGCCAATAGAGTGGCGGCCTGAGAAACCAAGTCCATGGCATATTTGGTCATATGGGTCTGACAGTTGATGGCTCTAAAGGCCAGTGTGGAAGAGGTGTAAAGTTTCTTTCCAGTTCTATCCACTGTTTTGCTGTCTTTGTCCGTAGGTATGAGAAAAGCAGATGGAATAAGGCTGGATTGTTTACCTGCTGAAATGGCAACCACAGCAGGATTACCAAGGGAAGTTTGACTAGAAATGTCTCATAAGGCACTTTGCAGAAGCAATCTGGGCTTTTAGGAGCATGTGGCTGAGAATCTGGTATCTTTGATGCTGAGGAAAAGGCATTTAAAAGGCAGGAATGACAAGTGGAACGTCAGAAGGGGAGGGAAATAGTTCAAAATACCTTTTTTGGGTATCAAGACATTTGGGCCTTTTTAGGATGTGGCCCGAGAATCTGTATTTATAAAAATT